>NC_135360.1:22273571-22603214 GCF_051622035.1 Arctopsyche grandis
CAATTTTTAGTTCCAAAAACACTATTTAATTCAAAAATTGCCATTACTTATTTTAATTCGATATGTCTAGAATCTCTGAAAAGCAGAATAAACGTATTACAGGCCACCTGTATTTTTCTATGTTGTTAAACGCAAAACAGTATATTGAATGTTTTGCGAGATATTTCTCGAAATGAAGAAAAGTGGACTTATGCCACTTTTAATTATAGTTTTATATATTAATATTTTAGTAATAAGATGGGAGGAATATATACACATATTTTATAGTATTTGTTTACATTAAATTGAAATCTAATAAATGACAAATCAAATTAAAATATATATCAATTCTTTATTTCTTTTGAATTTAACTAAGAATTTACAATAAGTTGAAGTAGAATTCAATCATATTATATTCGAATTATTGAATCGTTTCAATATTATCATTTGCAATTCATATTATTTTCTACATTATTCCAAAATATATTTGTAAAATCATGGTCATAGAGAGAGATAGGCAGTATGTTTGTTGCACAGCGTTTCTTAAACTAGGATCTGAAAAGTAATACTAGCAAATCCATCAAACTGTGGCAAATTTTTTATCAATCATGTATATAAAAGCTCTAAAAACCTACTTCTGAAAAAATTTTCCATTTCTGGATTCCAGCAACAACCTAATTAAAGATTAATTTAATATATACGCTATTGCCGCTAAAAATCAGTCAATCTTTAAGCGAGATAACCTCATTAATGTATCGTATGACATATCAATGAAACTCCTTTTCAACAATACAGTTATTATAATATTTGGATTGTGGCTAGTGCTAACAGGCTTTCTCTGTGTCATTTATGTACATATATAATATATGTGTTTATGTAAAATCAAAATACAAAAACATACCGAATGTCAAACTCGATCTAAGAATAAATAATATGCACTTTCCTTTACTAGACTACCTTTCAGATAGTAAGAACTACTATTATATTATATACTCAATTTTTGTGCCACTTTATTTATATTTTTTAATTAATTTTATATCTATATGAATTCTTTTTTTTTATTATTTACATTGTGTATGAGATATTCAAATATTTTCCAATCAAATCGGGATCTAAAGACTATTAACGATACAAGGAGATTTATGTGACTTTGAACATATCCAATTTCATTTTTAAATATTCTAATATTTTATACAGATAAAAATTTCACGTTAAATAACTACATATATGTACATACATGAAATGCTATTGATATATGAAGTTGTTTGCTAAGAAGCCATATTTTACAAGCTTTTAATTAGCTTCAGTGTTATTAGTTCAGTGATATTCCTGTCCGTCAAAAAATTGTTATCTGATTTTGAACCACTTCCACTCTTTATTTTCAATGTAAGACTTTTTTATGAAACTAAATTTGATATAAGTTGCGTTAAAATAAGCATAGGCTCCACATCATATAAATTAATTGTATAAAAATGCACCGGTGTGTAAAAAAAGATAACACGGAGCAAAACAAGTGGCGAGCAATATGAAAATGCATAATTAGTGGCGCAAAACTCGACTATAAACGGGTATGTATACAAATCTAAAAGATTACAAACTCAACTCAAGGTTATCACAACTTCACCATGATAATTACGACTGGAAACTTGTTCCATTCCGTCGATTTTCACTTCCCCACCATCCTTGCACTGATCATACAAAAGAGTTGCAAACGCCTACTTACGAAACCATATCGCACATTTCAATATTAGTTGACATAACATTATTCACATCAATTACAAAAAAATAAATTATAACACTATCAAAACATTAATTTGATATATGTATACATATACATACGTAAGTCTTTATCTAATGAAAAAAATCCATATCTTGCATTGAATTGAACTATTTTATAATATAAATATAAGCATTAAAAATTTTTTTTTAATAAATAGCATTTAAATAATAAATAGGGCAATTTCTAAAAGTAGGAGACCTCTATGTTTAAAATTTAAATTTTCAATACAATGATAAATAGTGTTGATCTAACTCGTGTGTGACCCAACTTTTGCGACATTTGATCTTTGATAACCTTTCCGAAAATATATTTAATTGATATTACACTAGCAAACGTACTCTATTACGAAGTGGCATTGATCATTTATTCAAACGAACTAAAAAATGTTGAAAATATAATTTGCACCGTATGCTAATTTGCCTCTTTCAATAATGAAGTTGACTTTGAAAGTTTCACTTTTAAATTTATATGACGAAAAAATTAAATACTATCACTGCACTATTGGAATATTTTGCCACTGGACAGTATCTATGTATGTATATTTACCGGCTAATAAGCACAGCAGTAGTTTCATGTTGAAGCTGCTGATTGCACCTCCAATTGAAAGCAGTATGCAGACGAATGAACTTTATATTATGGTATATATTGCAAAAAATATAGATGAAAACGTCAGCACACGACTAAGTCTTAAGAACGAATGACGCCAATACGAACAGAGGCCAGCCTTTAGTGACGCGACCTGGAAAATCCCACGTTTTTGCTGCTAACAAATCGTCCAGGCCTTCTCAAAGTCCGTGTGGAGGGGGGGAGTCGCTTCTCAACAAGTCCCCTTACACTTGACATCAATTTCACGTAGTTTTTTATTCGAATTGATTTTAATGCATGTCAAATTGTTTAGAATTTGACTACTGATTACAGTATATGTACATAGATGAAATTGCATGTTTCAAATATGTTTTTTCTTTAGATATAAGAAACGTTTAAGAAGCTTCGTCGTAGTAGTTGAACTTCAAAAGTCGCAGCAAAAACCCCAAAACTGGTCCCATTAATATAAATGTCGCGGAATTGTTAAATTTGTTATAAATGCACAATATTATCTTATATGTACATCGTACTTTATTATGCATTTGTAGTATTGCAATTCATAATCTTTATTCACATTTCAAAGCAATGAGCGATTATAATTCATTAATCGATTCAATTCCGCACACGATTTCAATCTTTCATTTTTTTATTTTTCACCTACGATTAAAGGCTGTACAAAATAAACTGACTCGATTTAGTTTTCATGATAGTTTTTGCAAGTAATGATGATATGTTTTATAATAAAGTTAGATACTCTTTACAATTTAGCTCGTTGGCCTCGATTATATATTTGTGTTAATAATCATATTGATTATACTTTTATATAAGAAAAAGCTATTGAAATAAATTATATGATCTTAATCACTATATATATACATATACATATATGTATGTACATATTTAATACTAGCAAATCTTAAAGGATTGAAAATCAAAATCCTAAGAAAATGAAAACCAATACTCCTTCAAATTGTATATCCAAAAGCAAAATACATGAACAAACATGGTCAGAATTTGTGTGAAATATCATATTGATTTTGTGACTTTTAAAAAACAAACATACTCCATAGAAAATGTGTATATTTTCTTAATATGTACATATATGCATCAATAAGTATATGTAAGTATTTTAACCTTGAAATTTGTATTGTTTATAACAATTTTTGGAACTAAATGTGTCAGAAAATGACCGAGCCTTTCGTGGAAATTTGCCAAAGGTTATTTGAAATACAAATGTATTACAACGTGAGAAGATTCGTGAGATTCAATGAATAATGTGTACACAAAAAAAAACATATTATTGTAAAATAAATATACTCGTAGTAAAAGTAAATGGATCAAAATATAGATGAATTTAATTTGTGACCATTGTTTAATTTTATGAAAGGTTTACACAGAAAATACGTTCTATGTATGTTAAACGAGTTTGACCAAATTCTCAAAATCCCTAGTTTTTATTTTTCTTATTAGAATAATTCCGACTTTTTTGGAAAACACGTCTAAATTTACCTGATGGAAATATTCCGGATCACCTGGCATTTCGAGTCATTAGCTCCGTTTGGAAATTTTCGATAAGTGTGTGAATTTTAATCTTTGATTATACAGAAAAAGAAAATACATACGAAGTGGATATTTTTAAGGTGACGCATAATTACAGACCGACCGTAAAAATCAAAACAAAACACACGTATGGTCATTAGAGGTGATTTTAAGGGATACATTCTTACCTGAGAAATATTACAGGTGATATTTATTTTAACAATGAAAATATGCGGTAATTGAACGCATTCGGAAATACCCAAAATAACTTATCGCCATTATTCCATTAACGTCATTATGTACATAAATACAACAACAAGATTTAAAATTTAAGAACTTAAACAAATGTGAAAACATGTACATATGTATTATATATATGTATATGTATGTACGTAGAAAATCAAACTGTATTCTAGAAATGATGCATTTTCGTTTACGGCTAAAAAATTTTATCAATGAAGAAGAGAAATTCTTCGAATTAAATTCCATTTCTCATAATAATATCTTTTGATACATAAAATAAAATATCTTTTTCGCAGAATTGAATTGAAAATAAAACTGTAAATATTTAAAAACACCTTATATTTTAGATTGCTTTATATCATACACAATTCTGGAAAGATAAGTAATCTCAATTATGTTCGCTACACAATTTATTTTTTTAAATGCAAACAAAACGCGGAAAACCTTATATTATGCCTTTGAAACTTTGTGATAATGAAACAGTATCGTTTATTTTTTTATAATATATAAACAAAAATTAATTTTACCAATTGCTGGTAAAATCGTTTTAAGTACCTGAATACAATTCAACAAACCAAAGTTGCAGGAATTTTTTCGGGTCATTTGTACATTTTGAACTGAATAAGTTTTTTCCCAAACATCTATATAGATTAAATACACATTAGGCATGGTTTTAATGTGATTTAATATTTTTTTTATAAATAAAATAAGTTTATGTTAGTCAATGATGTTTATTGCATATAAAAAATCACAAATTACAAATAATTGCTTAACTTAATATTTGAATTTTATTGTTATTATTGTTTACTGCCACTTGTCTTACAACCATGTTATTTTTGTCCTAAAAAATAAAAATAAAGTTTTTTTAAATAATATTTCATAAGACGCAAAAATTTTCAACACAAAAACACACACTTTTTAGATATTACAGTTGTTAATAATATGAACATTTGTATGTATGTTAGTAAATTTTTCGAGATGAATAAAATGAGATAATGAGATGAGGAAAAAATTCATAAATACATGCGGAAGATTTTTTTTCAATATTTATTCATACGGCAAACAAACTTTCTGGCAAATCGAATGAATCAACAGGCTTCAAAGTTTGATTTTTCTATTCAACGATTTCAACGAAGTATTATTTTCATTCAAAAATGATCCGTACTAAACTACAACATTTGACCGATGGATGACACAATAACAGGAAAGATTATCTTTATAACTGATTTATAAATGTCAGAACGTCACAATTTGCATACAGGCAATATTACAATAATTCATCCTGGCTCTGTATTGTTTATTTTCGCGTTTTAGTAAATAGAACAATTGAATGAGTCACGTTTGAACAAAATCTATTGTTCATATAAAGGTTTATCTACCGACTTTTGGAGTTGTTACGTTTTTGATATAATTCTCACCACATCCTTATTCCAATCGGGAAATACATATTAACACAATAGACCACATACACAGTGAACTGAAAATCTATTGATTACGAATTTCAAGGACTACAAAATTGATTAGATAATTTAGCGGATGAGAATCGATTCGTTTCGTTCATACATATGTAACATCGTCGAATTCGAACTGCGTCAGATACGAATTTTCCGTGAACTTTGCACGGCTGAGTAAACTAGCGTAATAATAATTGTTCCGCTTCACGATCATTTAAAACGCAACTGAAATATTTTACTGATTTTATTGTGGCCATCAATCGCCAAGGCCAGGGACATTGAAAATTACCAAAAAATATTACTATATACATACATTGTTAGTCTTGGAAGTTGCGGGCCGAAATTTTCCCCAAATTTACATCTCGTCTCATTTAGCTTTGGCAATAAATAAAACACGCATACAATATTTATTATAACATCTGAGTACCATATCGAAATCTAAACCTGTCAATTGATCAACCATCCTACCCATTTCACATTCCGAATTTGAGGCGACAGAAAAATTCCCACCCGAAGGCGGGGGCGGTTTTTTATACCGTCGAATTGAATTTTAGAATGTAAACAGTGTATGAGTTCAAATTTAATCCGAAGTTAATTTATTTCAAAGTTTTCCATCGTATGTCGTTACGAAGTAATGGCAGGTTTTTCCAGTATTTATTTTAACTCAATCAAACATCAATATATGTATCTATTTTTTTAAATTTACTATTTATGTATATGTGGAAGTGTATTTTTAGTTACAATATATATGAAAACTGGCGTTTTAGGTCATTCATATTCAAATACAATTCAATTAGTAAATTATATATCTACAAGCGCAAATACACTTTCAACAATGTGCGCCAGTTGTAATATAACAGTTGAATTTTGACAGCTCTGATATTTAACGAATGTTTTAGAATTCAATAATGCGTTAATATTTGCTAGTCATTACGATTAAAGGTAATAAGTACTGGATTAAGATAGCTCTAAGAATGTGTTCAAAACAAAATTTTGTCTTTCCAACCCAATTTACTAATCGAATGACGTTTTCACAAAAACCTACACCTCTCCAACTAACCTGGTACCAACTAATAGTTGAACTGTATTTCAGTTGTAATATATTTTGACCAGTTGGAATGTAATTCGCTATATGAATCAACTTACGTTGGTTAGACGGAATATATTAGAACTGAAAATACGCTTCAACTGTGACAATTTTATAGTTTTGATATATTTCACTATGTATATATATATTTTTACTTTATCTATGGTTTTTTTAATAACATGCATTGTATATCGTCGTTGATTTGATTTATCCTCCAATTCTAATATATGTACATGTAATATTTTACGTAAATGTTAACCGCAAGTGCGTCACGAAATAAATATGTATGAATTTATGCATATGTACATATATAAAGGTACGTATGTATGTATGTATGCCCATTACAAATCGACACATTGTTCATTTATCGAATTAGTTTTACCTTCTGACCGTATTTCCCGTCATAAAATATACGGTTAACAATGTTGTGGTTAATAAATTTATTAAAACTTCTTCTTTAAAAATAAAAAAAGTTAAATATTGGTGTAGAAGTAGATACATATGTACATACATATGTATGTATGTACATATTTATGGCTCGAGATTTTTTTGCCACAATTAGCTTTGGACCATATGGTATGTGTATCTGATTTTAATCGATGTTTGATTTTTTTTTTACTTTTGGTGTTTTTCTCCATTCTAACATTATTTTATTGCATAATCCGTGAAGACTTTGACTTCTGTGGCTGTCATTCGATATGCAGTCAAATTTCGTTCTATATATTGGTAGGAAGTCCTATATATTGTTTCGATAAACATATGTACTGAAAATTGGTAATAGTTAAATTGGAATCCCTAGTTATTTTGTCCGAGAATGCGAAATAATTAGTTACAAATTATACCTTACAGAAATTTCACTATTCATTTTTATATAGAATTCGCCTGTATTCGGTTGTCATATGTAGACAGTACATTATTTGTAGAACTAATAGTAAGAACACACTCAGAAGTGCGGCACGGGACGCGTATGTGGACTCCAGCAGTGAGAGGCGTATCTTCATACGGTAATTTGTAAGATTTTATTGTATAGATTTCTTCTACATTTCTTCAAATATGGGAATCACAGTTATCGATCCGTGTCAAATTTTGTTAAACAAGGATAAAATATCACGAAAACACTCCAGGGGGCGAGGAACGCTGCAGTGCAGATTCGGCTTACCGGAGGACATCTAGAATTTCACATTTAAAAATAGTTTTTTGGATGTGCAAAACTATTTTTAAAAAAATCACGTGCCGCGTATGGGTTTGGTGCATCCGCTCTAAAATCGCCAGATATACGAACGACAGATTAACAGAACGGCAGCTTTAAACGTAATTCTCTTTTACTCGAATGATAGATTGCACATCAGATGACGAGTAACCTTTCGATGTTCACAGATGCAATTGTTAAAATGGTAATTATTAAAATTGAGTTGGATCTTTCTGGCGAGTTTAATAAGGCAAGATTCGGAACTTATCGAATCTTGCCTTATCGAATCTCGCCTGAAAGATCCAACTCAATTTTAATAACTACCATTTTAATAATTGCATCTGTGCACATCGAAAGGTTACCCGTCATCTGATGTGCAATCTATCATTCGAGAAGACGAGAATTGCATTTAAAGCAGCCGTCCGTTAATCTGTCGTTCAATTTGTCTGGCGATTTTAGAGCGGATGCACCGCATCCATTATAGTATGTATAATATGTAGATGTGGCGACAGACCCGGCCCGAAAGTACATATATAGCACCTCTAGGCAGATTGATTTCAGCCCCCCCCCCCCTTAAATATTTAAACAGTAAATTTCATTAAAAGTTCTTGAAATTTTATGTCGAAGAAAAATATATTAAGACAAAATCTATGGATCAATTCGGTATAATGAATAAATTTTATAGATTGACATTTCTTCTTTTGAATATGATTGGAATAAGATATTTAATTTCGTGAAGCAAATCCCCGATATATATGTATATATACATACATACATATGTTTCAGCGGTATTTTATATAAAATCCAATTCCAAATAACCATTTGTACCGACGACAGTTTGCTGTTCTACAAGTTTTATTCATGAGTTGTTGATATTTGACAGTCAATTTCCTGCGTTCCTCGTAAATTATAATATTTTATAATCAGTATTGTTACTTGGAGTAGAAAAATTAAGTTGAATATGGAATGTTTTATAAGTTCAAAGAAAGCCAAAGTATTTTTTTTTTATTTTTCAATTTAATAAACAAAAAAAGAAAAATTTGGGCGCCTCGCAGCACCCCTTGTATATGGCGCCCTAGGCACGTGCCTAGTCTGCTCCACCTTTGAACCGGCCCTGTGTGGCGATGTTAGTATGAATGATGATGAAATTAAGCAAATAAATAAATGTAGAAAAAATATGAAAGCAAATTTCAAATAAAAATACTTTTTTTTTTAAAAAAAATTATATTTTTTATTTAAATAGTGTATTAAAGCAAGCGTAGAAAATAGAAGTTTCATACATACTGACTTCTTCTTAATGATGTTCCGTTTCATTCCACGTTACGAATGTCCGAATATCCAAATCACAAGCACACCGAATGCGAAAGTATTACAAATAAAGAAAATCATAAATAAAAGCTCGCGCACGTGAGATCGCTTGAATGCTTCACCCCTCTTGCTGATTTGCTGAATCATTAAATTGACACCGAGCGATCTCACATACGATCCTCAGCCGAAAGTTCCCCGAAAGCTCCATGATTGCATCAATAAGATTCGTGTTAAATCTGGCATTTTGTATTAAACGAGTTTCTGACGTCATCGCGATACGGTCGACTGCTTATTTTTGCACTTATTGGTCATGTCATGTCAATGACGTCATTCAAAATTCACTCTTTGCATCTATGACTTGTGTCAATGTAAACTCGTTAAATTTTAACTGTTTTGAAACAACGCTCCTTTTATGTACATATACATAGTAGTTATATCGATATTTTACGACTCTGGATAATAAAAATAATTCTCTCATATAAACTTTATGACAGAGTGCAATATGGTTTTCCTATTACAAACCCAAGACACACTGTCTACTTTTTATTTGAAAGCATGTATCTCTCGATACATATTCATATATAGTATGATTAGTTATATTTAAGAAAGGTTATTTAACAGATGCGATTCTTCATTCCGCATAGTTAGAATGAATGTTTCGCTATTTGTTTATCGGTCCTTAGATAATTTAAGGTTTCCAAACAAACAAAATAGTTGATATTATGACTATGGAATTCTACAACTTCATGCACAAGCTAACACAGGGTAGCACCAACACATATATAGGAAGAACGATGACGATTGATAGACGAGACAAATACAACAAATACATTCATAGTATATAATTTTAAAAATCAAAACATAAACATATGTGATTTCCAAAAATCAAGACATACCTGGTTTTGATTGACTTTGAATTGACTGTGGTGATGAAGCTTTTGGGGTCGATGTAGGAGGGGCTTTTAGCGGTGGAGCTGCAATAGATGGAGCCGCTCCATCTGATAAATTTGAGGGATCTTCGATTTTCCCCATGAACAAGATCTGCTTGGTAGATTCATCCTCAATGTAGAACAAGAAGGGTTTGTCAGCTATGAACTCTTCGGTGTAGTCTTCGACTCCAAATTTATTAACAAGTGTGACTTCTGTACATAAAACAGGATATAATTTAAGATTTTGAGAAACTGCTATTAGCTCTATGTAATAAATAGAATAATAAAGAATTTATGCTGATTTAAATGCTGCTTTATTGTTTTTTATGGTCATAAAGTTTCTTTTGTTTATTAAAATTACGTATAACGACGTGTCAAAGGTATTATATAGGTTAAAATGTTATGAAAATCGATAATCCTATTAAACATTTGTAAAATGTAACAATTTTTCAAATTATAAGAAAAAATCTGCAAATTTGTGAATTCTTCAAATTTGTAAACATCTATAGGATTCATTAATTTCATTGGGAATTTTACTTTTAGTAATTTCACATACATAGTATATTTTCTAGTTATTCACTACGTAATGAACTTACCAGTGGCAGCATAAGCCGTGCTTCCTAGTTCATTTACATCAATTCCGGCTTTTTGTAGAATGTTGGACACTGATATTTTTTCTGTTATACCTCGTCCCATTGCAATACCAGGCAAAGAAGCCGAAGCTCCAAACAATTCGCGGATTCCCATCTGAAAAAATTATAATAAACACACAAATATTCTCAAGTAAAATTTCATGTAAGGAAAATTTCAAGAGACATCGACGAACGGTCGAAATTGAAACTTTTTCTATATGAAAACTAAAATGTGTCAAAAACATGCATTTTTTAAAACTTATAACTAAAAAATGGATACAAACCTCTTCTAAAATCGGAACAAATCGTGACAAATAGTTGAATTTGAACACTGGAAGGCTGACTTTAACCAAAGTATTGTCGACTAAGAATGAATCTCTCTTAATCTTCTCTGAATTTACACGCGAAATCAAATCTGCAAGACCGTGAAGAGTGTCCGGCAATAGAATATTCATGGCAAATTTACCACCCTAAAAATACGAATGTATAGTACATTTTTACAATATAAATTGATTCAGTTTGCGTCATCGATCTTCTCACTTTATATGGCATTCTCAACATTTTCGCATCCAGTGTTTTCGAGTGGTAGTAATAGAAGTAGTTGGTTTGGGTCATAAATGGGGCGCTGATAGCTCTTGACGCATTTAATTTGAAGAATCCTTGTTTTGTCGCATTTGTTAGGAACTGATGTTCCCAAGTTCCTTTGAAGAACATACCGTTCAACAAGATAACGACAGCATCTTTCAGATCGTCTACAATTCAATTCCAAAAACGGTTAATTTTAAAATAAAAATAGTGTGTGTACAACATACAACAACTAGCCTTCTGAAAGTAAATCCTCAACATTTCCATTGGTAATCTTTTTCACCCATTCGTTTGCATTTTTTGCAGTTTGGGCTGGATTATTAACATCCATTTTTGTCATTACAGTTTTGTAACTGCTTTCCAGAATCGTTGCATGTTTGGTGTTCGGTGTTATCGAACTATCTAAATAAAGCCGACTAGCAAAATTCATAATGTAATTTTCGTTTCTTTCCTGAAAACATCAATCAAGAGGATTTAAAATGATACACAAATTTTCCCAATTCTGTGGAATTTTTACCAAAAAATGAAATTGATGTCATGAACTGGGTTAAACTCTCACAGTTTAAAAAAATAAACTTAATTTAACCATATATTATGCGAAAAATCATTTTTCAGTTTTTCAACTGCTTTGATGATACATATGTATGAATATACAATACATATATACATGCAATACATATATTATTAATATAAATTGTTCTACTTTATCCGAATAGTCAAAAAAAACGGTAACACATGGAATTCAAATCCTCTGAGCTTCAATTTTTGGTTTCAAAACAAAAAAAACTTATTTTGAGGATTCGTAGCCGAGTTTTCATTTCAGCAGAAACTTTCATTTTAGTTGAAATCAATCTCTAGACTGGCCACAGTTAGAATATAATATTAAAATTGTATGAAAACGATTACAATTTAATAAGTATATTATTAAAAAAAATACAGTCACTGTGTGACATCGAAGAAAAACATGTTGATTTTTTTGTGTTGATATTTAGTATTTGAAACAGCGTTGTGAGGACATCTGAGTGCATTATATTGTATTTGATCGCTGAAAAAAAGATATTAAAAACAATCCTATTCTATTCTCCAAGGCATGTAAATTACCAGCAACGAATCTAAAGCTTTCTTGAATTTCATTGTCGTTATTGATTTTTTAGAATTGAACTCCAAAACTTGTTCGATTTCCTTGTTCGTCTTTCCAGATGACACTTCGAAAAGCATGGCCAAAGCAAACTTCAAACCAAAAGGTGACACTAAAACATTCTCTCGATTGTCGTTTGAGATTGTCTGAAAGTCAAAACCAATGTTAGTTATGCAATAATCAACGATCAAAATGTGTAATTAAATAATCACCTCGAATAAGTTCCAGTCGAATTTATCTGTGGCTGTATCCGACGGTTGGAAAGCTCCTTCGGTTTGAGCTGTCCCTTCTCCATAGATGTCTTTTATATTTTGTTCTATATTTGGCGAGACACGACTATTCGTTTGACACAAAACTGTGGTTACTGTGAATATGAACGCTGGAATCAAACAATGAAAGAATTACACTGATTGTTCCACTGATGTGCATCCAACTCAGTTTTACATGTTTTGTAGTCTGATCTTGATCATTTTAGTCATTCGGGATAAGGATCGACACCGATTTTTGATTGGGGAACCTTGATGGGTAATTTAAAATCTAAACTAGGACAAACTGCCGTGTCCTAGATTTTACGTGTTTACCCATCCGTAACGATGAGGGTCAACACTTTTTCACAAAATAAATTTATAAAAGCCTTTAATCCAATCTTTAATATCCATACATTTATATGTATTTAAGTAAATTTTAATATTTTATTTAATTATAGTATTTTCAAGCGTGGAATTTATGAGGATATGTAGAAGTTAGTATATCTTATATACATAAGTATGAACAATTTCAACGTATAGGTAACGGGTAGAAACTGGTTTTGTATAAGATCTATACAATAAGCTGTTGTCACAAGAATGTATATATGTATGTATACATATGTATGTATGTACATATTCATCTCTCTGAAAGATAAACTCAAGGCATCTACATATGTACATCATTTTTACATTTAATATTCAAAAGAGAAAATTAATATAGGCAATTTTTTTCAAAGTAGTATAAAAACATTTGAAAATTTTACATTGCTTCATAAATCACATATTCATATGCAAATTATATTGAAATAAACAAAAACAACTCGGATAGAATCTGCATGAAAGTAGCCTATTTTGTCATGTTGATATATGTACATACTTGATACATACATATGAATTTAGATACATATGTATATATATATACATATATGTACATACTTCCAAAACGGATTATTTTACATATAAATATCACTACATATCAGTAGAATCAATACTATTCATAAAAAAGCATATTGTAACTTAATTCCGAATATTGATCATGATTGTTTATTAAACATTAAAATCTCAAATAAAAAATCGACTATAGTAAAACCAGTTTATCTTGGCATGTGGGGGAATTTCCTAACAATTTTCGCTAACCACAAAAATCCTTCAATAGTTTTTGCATTTGCAACTTCTTCACGGAATATACGATTGATAGATATTATCTACGTACATATATATATGTATGTGATGTGATGAATATTGGTATATACATAAGTATTTGATTATTATTTTTTTAGATTCATTCTGTAGAAAATCGTGATCGACGAGAAAAAACAACAATATGGGAACACCGAAGCAAAATGACGCATGCAAGATAACTACCACATTATTATCCAAGTCGATTGTTCAGGTCTTGGAAACTGCAAGAAAAATAACCAGTTTTACCAGTCCTTGAGTAAATTTTTAGAAGCGTCAAGATAACCAAATATGTAGTGACCATTGGGAACTAATTATTAAGCTAATTAATTTTGTTTTCTCTGACGAAATGCGATAATACAACAATTCTAATAAACGTGACAGTTACAAACTCAATAGGTCAATTGCATGTAATAATAGTCTCAATCAGTGTAAATAAAGGTCTCAATCAGCGTAAATAAAAGTCTCAATCAGTGTAAATAAAGGTCTCAATCAGTGTAAATAAAGGTCTCAAGCATTGTATGTTCAATAGTAGATCATAGAATAATAAATTCGTCAAATCAAAACGTATTTTGAAACATTTAGTAGTACAAAAAAGTCAATTGACAGAAGGCATGATTTGAATATATACATATTTTATCTTGACAACCTTGACCGTATGTACATATACATATGTAGCTTTTGAAGACGAAAATAAATTACAATATTCAAAATTAAACTGAAATTACAAAATCACTTCTAAATAACTACATACTACTTAAAATTTAAACCAAAATACGTATAGGTCATTTAAATAAAGAATTCTTAATTTAACTGAAACTTAATATTCACTACATATGTACATACATCTAATATATAATTTCGAAAGAGACTTTGTATGTATGTATGTATGTTTGTTTGGGTCTTAGATTCCGTAACGTTCAATTTAATAAAAAAAAACAAATGCATATTGAAAATAAATTTAAATAAAATAAAACTATTCAAATAAATTTAAACAAAATAAAACTATTCAAATAAATTTAATAAAATGTTTACTATTTGTAGATTGACCATGTTTAAGCGGTTTATTTTACAAATACCGAGTGAAGCCGGGTAAAAACACTAGTATACTATAATGCACATTTCATTTCATAAATTACAATCCTAACCTATGTATAGTAACTAATCAAATAAAAAACAAGAATGTACTCATACACATTTTGACTATTTTCGTCACATCGTATTATTATTATATGAACATATTTATGTATATGAATATACTGATACCGAGCTGTTAGTCAGTATACCTATTGTATAAAGTGCCGCATGCGACTCGTTAGCCGCAGGATGGTCATTGACTCAGACTGTATATGCTTCAAACATGAAATCTCAGATTTTAATTTAAGACAATTCGCTGACGTACATACATATATTAATGCAAGTTTAGTTGTACGCTTTTTGATTACAATAAAAAACGAAATAAAAATTTACAAAATTAACATAATGAATTTTAACTCAATTTGCACGGAATCAACACGGAAAGGTCAAAAGATACGGGTATATTTCAACTGCGGTTCAAATATTTTGATATCGTACGTATGTATGTATGTATTTACATTCGGTGTACGACCTTGTTTTGAATTAAAGTGTTTATTATTTAAAAAAATAAATACATTTATACGTCGGCCAAAATATTGTTGTACAAAATATAAATGTCAAAAAAAAATTATACAAAATATTAAATTGTACAAAAATAGTAACTTAATTACAAATATAAACAAACGACCTAAACTTACCTACTACGTAGATAATAAAGTTGGACATGTTGAAGCTTCACTAGTCTACGTCGATTAGTAAAAATAAAATACTGTGGTACTGCTTATTGGGTACTCATCAACCAATGTTCAAAATGGCGCTCGTCGGGGGTTTATCGCTTGGGTTTTTCCTAATACACAAATACAGATAAGGAAATTTCCGAAATCAAAATAAATCAATACACGGTATTGTGTCAGTGCGTCAATTTCCACGTTCGCTTACGTCCCGTCCCCGGAACTTCTTTCCCGCGAATTAATTTTCAAAATATTTTCGAAATTAATCCGCACAGCGACGTGCCACGACAACAACGTGTGGTCGACGAGTGCGAATCCACAGTAGAATTATTAACCAGACTCGAACGATGAGCCCGTGATTCCTAAACTGTGGCTCGCGTCGCCCTTGTGCAAAGTGGTCAACCGGTTCAGCCGGATTATCCGGTGTAGCGCGAATTTCTAAATTTGCGGAATTGACCATATATTATATGTATGTATGTATATATGAATATGTAGGCATGTATGGATGACCGAAACCACATGTCAAAATACAAACATATATAAGAATACTTAAGAATGAGGTGAGCATAAGTTCTGAATGAAATTTGTTATTGAGTGTTTTAAATTATTTGTTATGTTGAATGAAGGCTTTTGTAATTTGGCTATTACATACATACATATATTTATATGTTACAGTGAACCTGTATTCTCCAGTGAAATTATTCTTCTTCTTGTTAATGCATTGTCCGCATCCGGACGTTGACGACCACCTCGTCGATTATTTGCATCGGTCTTCAGCGGCTTGGAACAGGTCTTCGGCGCTCATATCGGTCCACATACGCATGTTTGGAAGCCAAGATAACTTTTTCCTGCCAATCCATTTTTTTCCTTCTATTTTCCCCATGGTTATCAAATGGAGAAATTCGTATTTTGGACCCCGTATCATGTGTCCGAAGTACTGCATCTTTCTCCGCTTGATTACAGAGTTGAGATGCTTGTTTGTAAGCGCCGCCTTCATTTTTTACAAATGCTGTTCTAGCCATCTCGAAATTACTTACTTCCACTAAAATAAGTATAATAATACTTCCACTAAAATAAGTATACCTTCGCCAACTCGGGTCAGTGAAAGCATATCGCACGAATCAGGACATTGAAAACGTGCTGTGAAAACTTGGATGCTAGATCATAATGGGTACCATTTATCGGCCCGGCAAAATAGCCCTATTTCCATACAAATTAGGTATTTAGCACGACATCTATAAAAAATCATGCGATTGCACATCTATAAAAAATTTCGCCCTGCAAATAAAAATAGTGGCCTTCTCTAAAATAGCTCACCAATAGAATCGGTGTTCGCCCGGCAAATCAAACGTCAAATGAGTTGCCAGTAACAAAAACAAAATTTGACCAAAATAAATACCGACTCTAACAACCTAATCTTAAATGAATAGGGCCAATCGTAACTTAACCTAACCTAACCTGACCCTTAAATAAATAAGTGTTGGCTGCTAAGATATTACGATGTGTTTGGATGGATATTACGATGTGGGCCATGAGGGGAGCGGGAATGGACAAGAGCGTGGCGACGCGCAATTTATTTCACAGCCGTGCAAAAAATATTATCCTGGTCATAATTGAATCAATTGGAAGAAAAGGCCAAGGACTATCCATATTTGAAAAATCGGGCTTTAACTGAAAAATTTGGATATCAAATTCTGATTTAATTAAACATGTATATGTTACAGTCGAAGTGAATGTTCAATTGTAATATATTCCAACGCGGCGTTCATTCATATTCGAATACAAATCAACTAGTAAATAATATCTCTACAAACGCAAATACACTTTCAACAATGTGCGCCAGTTATAATATGCAATCTGCGCCAGTTGTAATAAAAGTTGAGTTTTGCAAGCTCTGATGTTTTAACGAATGCTTTATAATTCAACAAATCGTTAATATTTGATAGGTATTACGGATAAAGGTAGTGGTTACCGTATTTCTGTAGCTCTAAGAATATGTTCAAAACCTTTCCAACTCAATTTACTAGTTAAAGTGTTAAGTGACGTTTTCACAAAAATCTAACCACGTCTAACGTACGTGGCTTAGACGGAATATATTCCAACTATTCAAAATTTATTACAACTGAAAATACACTTCCACTATGACAGTAGTTGGTACCAGGTTAGATGGAATAATTCCAATTAGTCAAAATATATTACAACTGAAAATGCACTTCAACTACATATAACGGTAGTTGGTACCAGGTTAGACGGAATATATTACAATTAGAAGATACACTTCAACTATACCATATCCACTGAATAAAATATCAAAAAAATTTTGTTGGAGGTAGAAGAAGACACAACGTTAAGATAATTGTCAGGAGTATTCGAATAAATTATAAAATATTAGATTTGGGATACGAATTCCCTAAAACACCAGTGAAAGTACACTTTAACTGCTAGTATAAAATCATTGTAGCATATATAAAGAAAAACAATTAGTTTTTAAGCATAGCTATTTCAGTAATAAACAAAGCAAAATTGATTGAAATTTTTAATTATTCAATTCAATCTGTCCGTTATTAATGCAATTCTTCACTTATGTAGTTGCAAAAAGCATCGTCCTTTATAATGTTTCTGAGAATATTTTACAGTGAATTTAAAGAATTCTGCTAATATATAATTTGTTTCAATGCAAAATATTGAAACAAAATTTTTCATTAAATAATTTATATTTTATATGATCTTTAAAGGGGTTATCATAAATTTTCTACAAATACATATGGAATTTCCGTTATGTGAAATAAATAAGGAAAATTCATTTGAATTACTATGTAATGATTTAAACGCTTGATTGGAGTATTTGAAATAAAGACCAAAACAGGCTTTCAACATTTATGTATTTCAACCTTGAATTACTTTTTATAAATGATGATTTTTTATGGACCAAATCTCCAGCTAAATTACAACAAATGCAATGTTCTTGTGCATCAGACCATGTACTTTTGCTGTGATAAATGACAAAAAGTAGTCATTACTATTTTTTAAAGAGTACTGAATTGATAAAAATGTGTGGTTTACAAACACATATTTGTGGCCTTAATGTGGCCAAAATGTGGCCCATGCAAACTATGTATTTTGTCTGGCCTGCAATCGAATTTTAACTCTCGAGAATTTGTACAAAAACCATGAACAGAAAATATAAACTTAATTAAATTTTTAAAAAATGTGGAATCTATCTCACCCCAGCTCTCTTAGAATTTAAAACTTTCCTAATTGCCCCTCGTCCTAAAAATTTTGAAGACCCCTGATAAATAGGAGAGAACAGTCGTTAGTCGGCTAAATAACCAATTAAATTTTTTAAATTATGTGAAATCATAATATATAATGCTATCAATTAGTAGTGAATCAACATCATCATCATTTACCATCCACTGCTGGATGAAGGCCTCTTCAACACGTTTCCATTCGTCTCTGTTTTGTGCAAATCTCATCCATCTCATCCCACATATTTTTCTAATTTTGTCCACCCATCTTCCTTTCATCCTTTTACATTCTCTTGGGTACCATTCTAGCACTTATTTTGTCTACCTTTCGTTTATTCTTCTAGCTAAATGACCCGCCTAATGCCATTTCAATATGTTCACTCTCTCCACAATATCCACAGTAGTGAATTATAGCACTGTAATGTTAATGTAAAAAGCTACCACTGATATTATTTATACTTTAAAATCTAAATGACCAAAAACTATAAACAGGCCAATTACTACAGTAAAGCCCTCGCTAATTTTAAATTAAAATTAATAATCATTTTTTTATTAAAAAAATATCAGTATGTCGAAATTATCATATATATATATATATATATATATATATATAATATCGCTATTTTGTGTGTCTGTCTGCGATAACGCTCGCCGTACTATAATAGTCGTTTCGATTCGAAATATGTGCGTCACAGTTAAAACACTGCCAATGTACGAACATAAAGACAGGTCATGAAAAAACTTCTATATTCTGATTGCTACCAATGTTTCCTCTGGAGCAATAGTCTCAGAGCATTTAACGCCATCTATTGAAAATTTGTTTAGTTAATTTTTCTATTAGTGTTTTAGATTTTTTGTATGTAGGTAGGTAGGCAGTTTTTACAATTTTTTTCATATTAACCAATTAAATATATGTAAATATAAAATACGAGTACGTGCGGATCGAACACAGGACCGACATATTTCTTTTAATTTTTTTTATTTAATAACTTAATATGCCAAAACCCATGCGATGATATTTCATCGGGCACAACACCAGTCTATAGGATATATATAATTTGAAAGAGACTTTGTATATATGTATTGGTTTGTAGAATCCGTGACGTTATCGAACAAATCAATATTTCTATGACGACGATATCGATATCGTTTTCGATTTTGATTTCGATTTCGATTCCTGTTTCATTTCCGGTTCCCGATTTAATTTTCAGTTCCGAATCCCGATTACTATTTCTGTTCCGTAACCTCATTCCTATTTCAGTTCCAGAATAAAAAAAACAAATAAATATTTACTATTAGATTAGCCATGTTTAAGCGGTTTTTATTACAAATACCGTGCGAAGCTGGGTAAAACAACTAGTTAATATAAATATATATGTATATAGGTATATATAAAATATATATCTTCAAACACATTTAAAAATGCATGCTAAAAGTAATTGAAGCAACCCGAATAAATATCTTACAAAATAATTTATCTTTCAATGTTTTAAAATAAATTGACAGCTATTATACGTATTTACTTACATATATGTATGTATTACACACACAATCTACTGTATCTAAAAAGTGACACATTTTCAAAAATTACATATTCATATCGATAAATTTAGTAATTTTTTCATAAACATCAAATTAAATATTTATCTATATGAAGTCAGAGGTTATTAATACAATCAATGTAGAACGGGCGCACTTTTATTTGTAAAACAATTTTTTATTATTATTTCACCGCATGACATATCATATTCACGGTTCGGTGATTTCTAAAGAGCGGACCCAGAGCGCGCTGTCCATTGTTTACATGTTGTAAATGCATTGTTAAAGGTTTGCCGAACCTTTTTTACAAAGCATTTACAATAATGGAACAATAGACGGCGCGTTGCCGGTCCTACCTCTAGTGATTACTAGTCAAATTTGAACCGATCACAAGACAACCGGTCGCTCTAGATCGGTCACACGTGATCACCCGTCACACTAAAACTGGTCACACCCTAAAATTGGTCACACTAAAATCGGTCAATCAGTTTTCTCGTGACCGATTTTAGGGTGTGACCAGTTTTCTCGTGACCAGTTTTAGTGTGACGGGTGATCACGTGTGACTGATCTAGCGCGACCGGTTGTCCTGTGACTGGTTTACATATGAATAGTAGTCCGTTTACCCATATTCACTTTCAATTTCATTGCAGTGGCATTTTTATTCAACAAACTTTCATTTTAATTAGGTTAAATTATTCATAAAAATATTATATTCTAATGTATCACTAAAACGCTTAATATTAATTTTAGAACGTATTTTAACAATAAATTCGGCATCAATTTGTAAAGAAATACATTCATAAATAAATTCATTGGTTTTGTAAAATGTTCTGGTCGAATATATTCCGATTTAGGTATTTTGACAGTTGTACTTAACCTCAAATACAGTGTCACTTTTGACAGCTAGTGTGTGAAAACAATTCAAATTAACATGAAAGCAATTATTCAAAGAGTAACTAAAGCCAGTGTTACGGGTATTTCAATTTTATACATTATCAAGTTTAAATTATAATTTCAAATGTATTTAGAAACAATACATTTCTTTATTTTTCGTTTGTGCAATAGCACAGATACATCATAATTGTTGATTTTTAAAATGTATTTTCAGTTGGCGATGAATTAGTGAATAGCATAGGTCAGGGATTATGTATTCTCATTGGAATATGTAGAGAAGACACTAAAGAAGATTATAAATATATGTAAGTTTATTTTATTTTATTTCAAATGCTAACAGCTATTCAGTTATGTTATTCTATTGAATTTAAAAACTATATAATATTTTAGAGCTAGAAAAATACTTGGCTTGAAATTATTCGATGCCAACGATGGAAAAAGGTGGGGCAACAATATAGTCGAAAAACAACTAGAAATTTTGTGCATAAGTCAATTTACTTTATATGGCGTATTGAAGAAAAATAAACCAGACTTTCACAATGCAATGTCAGCTGACCAATCCCAAGCACTCTATCAAGAATTCTTAACAGAACTAGGAACAAATTATAACAAGGATAAAATAAAAGGTCTGTCCTCTTGGATTTTTTTTATATCTCAACTATTTTTTATTTATTTATCATATATTACTATATATAATAATTTATTTGCTATTGCATTGTTTCCATATTTGCATCAAATTGTTATTATCATAACATTGGCCTACTAACACCTTTACCTATTATCTGTTGAATATTCTTTCGGTCTTGAGGGTAGTTTATTTATACATTGACGAGGCATTCAGACATTAGTTTTGGGTGAGCTACTGTCAATAGAACAATAGAGAACTCACAACCAAACATAGATTTGGCAAATGTTGACCTATACTTTTGACATTAAGGCATTATTGCATCATATACTGAGCAAACTCTGATTTAAAAAAAAAAGTTGCACTTTAACATAATCCTTTTTAAGTAATTTGTTCAATACATTTCATTTTATAAAATAAACTTTTTATTTCAGATGGTGTTTTCGGAGCATATATGCAAGTACACATTCAGAATGATGGGCCTGTGACTATTGAATTAGAATCACCTAAAAAACATAATGTCGTCCAAGAAAAATCAACATAAAATCTTACCATTGTGAGAATACATAAGACAATGATTAAAACCGGTGTGCAGTTGTAATTCATGAAGTGTTATATTCAATACATTTTCAGGCACTAATATAAATGCTTAAGTTTCACTTTCTTTGTCGATGTTTCACTGAAATATAATACTACAATTGAACTATCGAGAGTTGGCGTACTCAATAGTTAAATTTACAAATCAGTTAGTGTTGTGCACATTAATATTTCAACAGATGGCTTTAGAAAAGAATTTATAAATCAACCACACCGAGGCTATTTATACATACATACATACTTTTAAAAAGTATTATCTACGAAACACATTTAGGCAAGTAATTAGAGCTATTGAAGGACAAAATGGTAAATCGTGAACGGAATTCTAGAAAGAGTATGACATTTACAAAGCTGTTAAAATATCTACTGTGAGTAAACGTTTGGAATAAGCTCACTCCCTAATCTGGCGGAGATAGTATGAAAACTGAAGAAGTGGACAATGTTATTAACGTGCTAGTCAAAATGACCAAAAAACTAGACTTAAATCTGGAAGAAGAGGATTTCATTAATTTAATCAATAGTTATTCAATGGAAATGTGTAACGACGTTTTGATCAAACTTTATAATCAGATAAAAGAAGGCTATTTTTCAGTAGAGCACTAATAAAGTGAAAAACCAAAGCAATTTAAAACTAAAATCACGGGAAATTTAAATATATACTAGGGATTTGGTTATTTTTCGTCTAAATTGTCGAAAAAAAATTATTTTAAAAGAATTAACTCATATTATATTGTAAAAACATAGATGTATAAATTTATTGAAAAAAAAAAAAGAAATATGTATTGTTACAATATGTGGGTACATATAACAATTACAAAAAAAAAACATTTTAAGCGATTTCAAATCAGAGAAGTGTTATACAGTAGAAGTGCCCTAAGGCATCAAAAGTGTCGACAGTTAAAGTATGGCTGTAGCCACACTTAATTTTTTTCCGCCGCAGTCGTGTTCCGTGTATGGGGCTGGTCGTATCTCTGATAAACATTGTTCATATTACTGGCAAGATGGGGAAGTGCATCATTAAAAGTTGCACAATGCATTCAAATACACAAAACAAACAACATGGAATACATTTTCATAGGTAAGTTAATCATTTAAGTAACATATTATTCAATTGACATCGTAATTTGACAAGTTGCATCTTGTGTCTTGCGACCGCCAGCGACTGCATACAATTTCAGGGGTGGCACCAGCGAAATGTAAAAATAATTTAAAAATAAATGTAAAAACATTTCTCTGGGTAGCACCGAATACTCAATTATATTCATAACCAATTCACTCAAAAAGTTTAATTAATAAGTCACCAACTCAATAAGTTTAATTAATTTAAACATCGTTCATTTTATAATATACATATTTTTGTTGAAAATATTCATTACACGTTAATTTTAGAGTTGCTAAGGACAGCCAATTACAAGAAAAGTGGCTAAACATAATTCGCAAATGGAGAAGAGAAACCGAATAGAAATGAAAGTGTTATTTTTAACAAAATTGAAGAATTAAAATTTTTTTTATTAGGTTTACATACCACGAAATTTATATATAAAAAAAAAATGAACACACAGGAATTTTGTTCAAAAAAATTAATAAAGCTGTATTGACATCTAAATTTAAAACTGGATTTTTAGACTTCCTTATTTGCTTAGAAAGCATTAAAATTTTATATGAAAAAGTAGTTAAATCAAATATAGGTCTTAGGTACTTGGCGACCTATCGGCTATCCCAAGATCACATTGAAATGTACTTCTCGAATATCCGCCATAGGGGAGGTTATAATAACAACCCCCATGCTTTGCATTTTAAATCTGCATATAAAAAACCCTTAACCATTTAGAATTAAAATCGTCTTTCAACAGCAATTGTAGGCCCCTAGAATTCATCAACGTTTTAAATTGTGCACCCGAAAATAGCATAGAAATTATTAATTCTTCGTCTTCTGGTATTCGCCATAATTTTGTGGATGTGGGCAGTGATTCAAATGACAATAATAAATCAAATTCACCGTTTGTGGAAATGGAGGTAAAATATGTTGATGCAATTATTTTATCAAAGGGCTTAAAAAACACTATAGCCTATATCGCCGGGTTTGCCGTGAAAAAAATATTACAAAAAATCTGTTGTAATTATTGTTGTGATGCACTAGTTTCTAAAAATCTACTTCCGTATCACAATTTAATTATTTTAAAAGATAAAGGAGGATTAGTTTACCCCACTCAAGAAGTAATTGATATTTGCTGCACTTGTGAAAAATTATTTAAATGTGTCTTAACAGCAAGTGGTAATAACACCTTATTGCCAAAATACGATCTAAATTTTTTTGTAAGCAAAACTTTATATCAACTATTAGATACCTCCACCATTATTAGATTTTCTCCACATTTTGACGGAAATACAGAAATTCATTGTTTATTACTAATTAAAGCAATAATCGAGTAATATTTTTTTACACGATTACATTTTGAAAGCAAAATGTTTACTATAAAAAGTAAAAGCGAAAGTAACCGTCAACGCTTTAATAAGCAAATTCTTTTTAGTGGTTTCTAATTTAATTTTTTTATTATTTGTACCAATATTTAATTGTAAATAAATCTATAAACATGTATATTCTATTATCAAAAAATAAATAAACTATAAATAATATAACACTTCTCTGTTTCAAATAGGGTTTTTATAACATAAACATGCATTGTCAATTTATGGTATGAAAATAAGAATAATTTACTTTTGCAGAGCAAAATAATTTTTTAAAAATACCAAAGCATTTAAAGACAAATCAGAAATCCTATTTCTTATTTTTGTGACAAATATGCCTGGCGTTGAAAACACTCGTTCATTTTGTTGATGAATATATTTATTTGTTAGCAATGATTTAGATTCAGGGTCTGTATTCCAGTTGGTTGTAAAATCTGAAATTCATTTTGTTGCATCTTTTATTATTCACCTTTGACATTATGTAGTGGTTCAGTAATGTATGGTTTAATTCTTCTTCAATCGACACATTGCAATTGGTATTTTCTACCTCAATTAATTCGATGTCGGAACATTCTATTGGAAAGAAAACGTGTAAACAATTCTTCGCCATATTTTATGTTAATTTTTTTGAGATAACTAGAAAAATATATATGTAGTTGATTTTCAAAAAAACCAAATTAATCCTTTTGTCAATTTTTTTCAAATTATTCTAGGTATAACATGTGCAATTCATACAAGCCAAAAATTTCTATGGGTAAATATGCATATTTCCTCTTGCAATATTTTTTTTCGTTTTAAGTGAAGCAATGGATTTATCGCAAAGACGACATAATCCCTCTTTAGAATAAATTATTATCTGTTTGATGTATACAAATCGGCCATGCGTTACCTTCAAATCCCCCACCCCGGCGCATAGTGCTTGGATTTTGAGAAAAGTGCGAATTAAGTGCTTTTAGCTAAAATTACCACACCTTTATTATTCGTGGTGATTTGCTCTACAATATACAATCATCAGAATATCATTATTCGCAATGGTATCGATTTGACATCATCCACAATATCGTAATTAATTAGCCCATGCGCTCTGATTGCGGCTGGTCATTTTAGTATCAGTTTTACATATTTCCTTTAAAAATAAACTTTTTTATGGATAATTTAAGTTTGCATTGAGTTTTAACTAGTTGTTACAATTTTTAATCAAAACAATACACTTTTATTACATACCTCTTTTACGTTTCACATGGCTTTCGTGTCAGTGGTCATTTTTATCTCTTATCCGATCGTTTTCATACTTTGCCATATTGCTCAATTTGGTCATCAATATACGTAAATGTATCGTCTGCCATTACGTTGGAGATAAAATATCGTATACAATGCGTAACAAATACAAATATCTCGGATACGGTGACGTTTATGACGGTACATACTGATAAGTTATCTGAGTGATAGTTACAACTTATTTTAGTGTCGGCTTTTGTCTGTTTTTGAAGATATTTTCGATTTACTTCAAAATATAATATGTCGAAAATGGATTTATTTAACAGTTTATATATAAGAAATTAGATAAATAAACAAATGAAGAAAAATTATTTTGAGGTCTGTAGTATATTATTTAAATATAAAAAATAATCAAAAAAAAGTTATGGAACAAAACATCGTTTTTGTCAACCTATTTAAAAAAGTAAATTTTCGAAAATCGTTTTTATATTATATATATATATATTGGTTTGTTTTTCAGGAAGCCATTGCAATATCTCAGATGAAGCTGCATGAAAAATTGCGCAACAGAAGATGGATTAAAGATAATAAAACGAATTCAAGTAATATCTTAAAAACCTACATAATAGATAAACTTAACTTGCGTGAATTTCCAGATAGTATAAATTTAAAAAAAAAATTACAGTAATTAACAGCTTTTCCGTAATGTTGATGAAAAGATGGCTTAGAAACCAATTGTGAGAAGTATTTTGTAAATAATGATTCAGAGTGGCTACAAGAGAGACATAATAATATCTAGAAGTATTGGACATACTGTTAAGTATTTTTCTGAAAGTGGTACGAAATTGTAGTACAAAAATTGGTGGAACCACGCATCTCTGAAGAACTGCAATTATCAACACAGATAAGTCTTCGAGCTTTGGGAAATTAAAAAATCCAAAGAGTAAATTTCATTTTCACCTGATAGAACCAACAAAATATTTTTTTATAAATAAATTTCTTATTACACTTTCATTATAGGCCTCAAATGAGGATCGATACAAAAATTAAATATTTGATAAAAACTGATCGTTTTATTTCGTTGTAGTAATTTATACACATTATTTTCCATACCCAAGCACTTTGTGCCGTTTTATGACACGTTTTAGGTCGAAAAATTTCTACGGAATCTCTTTTCTATCTATACATTATATAACGATGATTATACCTAATACTTCTTCAGGTTCTAATATAACTTATTATGTTTCACTTACCTAGTCATTGTATCACTGAAATATAACGCGATTTAACATTCTTGACAACTGGGAGATAGCAAGATTTTTTTCAACTAAATGTTTTGTTTTTGTGACAAAATTCTTTAGCTTGAATATTATCGACACTTTGGTAAAACCGATAGCATTTCTTGCAGACAATTCAACATTGTATGTGCGAAATTCTATCGATCGAGATGGGATGTAAAGGACAGCATTTGCGTTTTACCCAATTTTCTGCCTACAGAGGATCAACTGTAGTATTATATTTTTAAGTTTCAATTGATAGAATGTCAAAATATGAACTTATTAGAACATTGAAAATCAGGAAATTTATACTTTCTAATGATGCATGTATGTATGTATGAAAAGGAAAAGAAAGAAAATTCAACTAAAATAAAAAAAAAAAAACAATTTTTACCTTAAATAATATATGTATGCACATACATATGTATATGTAATAAGAATGTTAAACATATAGTGTAATATAATAAAAGAACATACTTAGTACGAAAATTCGTTTATTTACTATTTATTGAATATCTTCATAATTTCTCACATTAATATACATAATAATATACGCATTTATGTAAATAATGATATAAATCTATGTATCTAGACAAAAAGGAAATGGTCCACACAATAGTGTGTCGAAAAAAAAATTACAATAAATTAATAGTTCAAAATATGATTGATATATGTATGTAGCTTTGATACAATTTGTTTACGATTAACCGTAAATAAAACATCTATTTAACTTAAAATACCAAATCATGATAATAAAAAAAGTACAGAAAAACATGCATAAATATGTAAAAAAGTACAAAAACACATATTATGCTAAATTAATTTGAATGTCGAAAAACTTATGACGCGAGACACACTTAAAATATATATATCTTTTCTTTTAATAATATTTGATATTCTAACAGTGTAGCTTGTCTTGTTGGTTACCTCTCTTTGTCCGCTACAAAGGCACTAATCTAACAATTTTGGATAATGTCAAATCAAGTATGTTTACAAAATAATTGACCCATATCCTCCGAAACCGCAAATTCCTATTCACTTTATTTGAAATTTAAATGAAATGTGTTATAAGTTATTGTTGCTGGCGTTTGAAATAAAATGATTTTATTATCAGAGCAGCGCACAAATTAGGGTTATGATTTTTTTTTACAAATACTATACGATAGTTGAGAAAACAAGAATCTTACATCTGCTAAACTCATAAGTATATATATATATATATATATATATATATATATATATATATATATAGTATATAATAAGCGATTAGTAGTTTAAATATTATAGTGAAATAATGTGTTATTATTAAACAATAACCTAAGTTCACTAACTACAGAAAAAATACAAAATTAAATCAAATGCAATAGATATCGGAATATATTTATATTAAAAACGAAAGAACACGATAATATTGAACTGCTTATTAATAGATTTTTCCATTTGGTTATTAGATTTTTTTATAAATAAAAAACATACCAATGAAAATAAAATGAGAATTTGGATTGATTATATGAACCACACAATTACCATATCACATAATAATAATATTAGCAATTCAATATTTACAGGTTTGGATAATTAGCTTATTGTAAATGCAAAATTAACAGTCCTGTCAATAGTAATACTAAAATAATAAAAGGAAATGATTTTGCGTTAGATAATATTGTCGTTACCGACAAATTTTGATGATAGTCACCGAGTATTGAATTTTGACCGTTGCGCACGATGCCCGACAACATATTATAACAAATATTGAGATGAAAATAAAATTTTTATGTTTTACAAATGAAATTCAAGTAAATTTACACAATATAATAAAAAATACATTATTATGTCGTAATACTCGATTGTCTTTATAAAATTTCTTACTGAAATTTAGATTTCAGTCGACAATGACAATATCGCATTTCGTGGGACGTTCGACAGCATTTACCACAATCCGGAAGAGAATCCACCTGGAGGTACGCGGTTATGATTGATAGGAGATGATCCGTTTCCGTTAAGAGCAGTGACAGTATTGATTTCCCCGTTCATGGACTTGTAGCCTTCGCCGGACAATGGATTTCCTTCTGAAAAATATCAAGCGTACGTCGTTAATGAGATTCATGCTTTCATCACAAACCTAGCTAATTGTATTTCGAAATAATAAATATTACGACAGAATAGAATAGTATGCCTACATTCACAATTATAACATGCTAAATATGCACGTATATCGAGAGTTAAGTTAAAAAATAGTAAATAAATAAATAATAGTCATGCGAAACTAGATACAACACAATTTAGATAAATTTTATTAATTTGTTTATATTGCAAAACAAACCTATTAAATGCCAATTATATAATTTAGTATTAGGTGCACTTTTAATTAAATAAGTTATACATACTAAAAATAAAATCTTATATTTAGAATTTCGAAAAGTTACCTCATCTATTACGTGTATTGTTCTATTTGATATTTGAAAAACATTAAATCAATCTGTGATTCAAATATAGAGCAATGGTGGTTGCACTAATGTGAGTGAAATTTATTCAACTAATTTTATATTATATATATGTACATATAATATACAGTACAACTACTGATTTGTAAAAACATATTCACCCTAAACTTAATACTTTCAATATCTATTTGTTCAATGTAAAAATTATAAACGATACAAAAAATAGTGGGTATATATAATACATAAAGACACATTACAGAAGGAAGCATTTCAAAAATTTTAAAGCCAAACCAAATTTGCAATATTTATATATAGTAAATAAGTAAGCAGTTTGCAAAAACTTATTGTTGTTTAAAAATATAACACACATTATATTTTTTTCTGTAACTCTTTGACTGTTTATGTAAATATAATAATTTTGCAGAAAACGCTTACCACTGCAGCCATATATATGTATGTATTACAATATATATGAAAAATAAAAAAAATTGAAGATATTGTCTAAATAAAATAAAAGAAGCTATTTATCAAACTTTGCACTGGGAGCTAAAAAAATAAACCAAAAAAAAAAAAAATTTTTTGATATTAGCAAGAGTTTGAATTTACAATATACACTTTTTCAGTGCACATGCGTCTATACACAAAACGGACGACGAATTTTTTCAATCATCAGTAATTAACAGAGAGATTCAAACTCTTGTTTATACATCAGAAGAAGTGGACAGGGGATGGAGTGATAAGCTGGGCACCTCGATAAACACGAGGAGAGCAGCGGCGCCTCAAGCGCAGGGAGTCGAAGATGCCATCGCCCGTCACCGGATTCCGGCGAACAAGTTGCACTGCAAAGTTGCCAATCACACCTACTATATACCCTCAATTGCAAAATATCGGGACATCGATTCAAAAAAATAAGGAATTTCAATACAAAATTCAACGAACAAAAATTCAACACTTCCACCTAACGTACATATGTATGAGAATGTATATTGGAATTAAAACATATACTGATTGATATATACTCACGCTCAATTCCGTCCAGTATTTATATTAATATACAGTAAATTTACTTATAATACTATTATGTTTGATTTATATTATGATGGAATCGATACAAAAATGTGCTCGGATTGCATCCGAGCATCGTACCTTTTGGTGCAACGCTGTGTCCGTTTGATTGTCCGTTGACGTGGCCGTTGGAATGACCGTTGGCGTGGCCATTAGAGTGTCCATTGGTGGAAGACAAACGAGCTGACTCCTCACCGAAGCTGATGTTGCTCTTGAGAGTGTCCCTGACGGCCGTCGGCGGTCGGTTCACCGGGCCGAACAAGCGAGAGTGGGTATCTCTGGGTCGGCTGGGTGTATCCTGGGATCCGTTGCCGTTGCCCTTTCCGTTGCCATTGGCAGAGCCTTCCCCTCCGAAGATCTCACCGATGCAGCCGCGTGGTGCATTTGGCACTCTGAAACGATAAAATAACTCAATTTAGACAAAATGTATTTAGACAGGTATACGGAAGTTTGCATACATATAAGACATTTTGACTTGGCTGTCTTGCTTTTGAATACACAAATGTCACGCGACACTAAACAATAAAATTCGACGCATTTTATACATAGACAATATAAAATAGAGCACGATGTATTGAATTTTTATAAACACGAAACCGAATTTTACCGATACCACTTTGTGATGTCCCCGAGAATGGCGTGCTCCGGAGAACGATGTTTATGTAACCCAGACGTATCCCAATTTCGCGATATGGATTTCAACTTCTTGACGTGGTAAGGTAAACTTTCGATAGTGCAATGTAAATTTCGACACTGGCCGATCAGATTTCATCATAAAATAGAAATAAAAGTGCGTTTCAATTTACCGTATGTAATTGTGCATTGGGGTCTCTGCCCTAAACGGATGTATTGCTCTATAAATAAATAATGATAATTTTTAATATGGGTTTTGCCATGTGATAAAAAATTGTGAATCATGAATATCATACGATTCCATTATTTTTATATATGTATATTAAACTAGTTTTCAATGTTTCAATATTCTTAGTAATTTTTCTTGTAAGCACCAAACAAATAAACAAAATATAATACTTAAATATTTTTCAAATAAAATTCTGTAAAACAAAACGTTGCTAAAAACCTGAGTTTTAAATCTGAATATGAGAAATATAATGAACTTTGAAGTAATAAATATGGCAAAATCTACTTAATGATATGCGATTGATCTTATCGAATACTTATTATACGTAACATATTATACGTATGTCTTACAATCCAAGTGTAAATTTCATTATTTCATGAACATACTAATTTGTTCACACACGAGCCAATGTGGCCAGTTATAGTGTACACAAAAGAATAAATTGGCAAACGAACTAGTTTGTTAATGAATAAACTATTAAAATTAGACATAAGTATTGAGGATTGTCCCATCCTCTATGTATATGCTTACCCTGGGTTGCATTATTTTTAAAACTAGTGAAAACGGGAATTATAGCAACGTTGTAATGGGGTTTCCTTAGGATTTCCCTTTTAAATACATCCCAAAAGTTTTGACAGCTAAAAGTTTCATGCAACACCTGATGAGTCTATTTGATGATAGCTTTGACTGTTAGCACTTAAACTAAAACCGATAGTTCGTTTATGAACAAACTGGTATGTTCGTGAACTTAAATTGGGAAGACTTGGATTGTGACACACATTTTTTTTATATAATCAATTTTGTTTATTTGTGTTATTGATGTTTCGTGCTAGGATTTGTCCAAGCAGCAAGTTTTTATAGAGACGATATTGACAAATGACAGAATTAAGTGTCAGGCATTTAAATGGAATCATGCTATACAAGGTTAACCATATTGATTTGTAATAAAAATACGATCAAGATCATAAAAAGAAAGAAACCATAATGAAATCAGTATGATCTAACAAATATCTAAATATTTGACTAATTTGTTTTATACATATACCTATACAATAGTTTTTCTAATGAAACATATAAGAAATAATTATAAAAAAAGTAGAAGTATAAACCTCATTTGTACTATTTAAACATCAAACTTTTCAAAACTACCACAAGGCGGCTCGGTATGCGTTTCTGTTTCGTGTCCCTATATAAGTTTAAACTTCAAAAGTTTAGCGTATTTATGAATTCATCAGTGCAAACTACAAGCCAATAGTTGCCCCAAAAATAAAAATAAACTATGTAAACGTTTCGTTAGATTCATGACAAATATTCACACATAATTATTTTTTCATAACGGAATGTTGACACCACACGATGCATCAATTCAGCAACGGTACCCTGAAACACAATGACGCACATTTGCGTCAACGCGCACTTCAAGCACGTAATCCCGCCATATCGTTCCGAAACGAATGCGTTAAAAAAAAGCGTTATTTCATAAATTTATAACACCTTCACGCTCGCAAACGTCCAATCGAAATTCATTCTCCATTGACGAACACAATAAAAAAAAACGGCACTTTGCGCATATCGTCACGCCCTTTTCGCCGAACGTGCAAATACACAATAATAAATGCATCGCGAATAACACCGCCATAATATCTACGTGAAAATTTTCAATTTATCATTTATGTACATTACAATTGTCGGCCATACGAATGTACGTACATATAATTATAATATAATGGAGACATTCGACGTTATAAATGTATGTATGTACTTATCGAACGAGGATATTTGCGGTGCGGTCACGTATTCCAAACCAGAACCGTTCCTATTAAATGTAGATATAAAATTTTATGCGTATCAAATATATAATACATATAAATATGAATGAGTCGGTGACTACAAAAGAATGCCATTTTCGTGTGTGTGCGCTTTCGCCAGTACTTGTCGTCGGTCTTGATTGCATTATCTTTGAACTTCGAGAACATGTGCATAGAGAAAGAGAGAGGTGCATGAACATATTTATTTACGTGTGTCCTTATGTGACAGGTCGTTATAACAACGGCCGACACGTGTTTTGGTCGCGTGTCGACTCAGACACACCCACGTGGATTTGCGACTTTGAAAGGTGTGTTGTAAAAGTTTTGCTTTTCAATCTACCGTATTTATTAAATATGCATATTCAAATTTTACGTGATGCTATTCGCGTGTGTTTCGTGCATGGAACTTCCTTATTTGAGTATAAAAATTGCGATTTCAAAAACCAATAGGAATGAATGTTGTTTCAGGCACTTACTACAGCATTTCGAAATTGCTTATCTAATATATAAATTCGAAAGAGACTTTGCATATATGTATATATGTAACCTTGGTTGGTTGGTTCGTAGACAACACATTCGATTTATTTATTTTTCGATTCATATGCACCGATTCGATTTTTTCGATTCAAAGGATTCGAAGTCCCCGCGGGCGAAGGCGCTGGGGGCGAAAGCTCCGGAGGCGAAGGCTCCGGAGGGCGCCGGATTCTGGTATACATATAATTTCGAAAGAGACTTAGTATATACATATGTTTGTTTGTTCGTAAAAGTCAATTTAATAAAAAAAACAAATGAGTATTCAAATAAATTTATATAAACTATTAGTCATGTTTAAGCGGTTTATAGTACAAATACCGAGCGAAGCCGGGTAAAACCACTAGTAGTACATATAGTGGTTAGCATATTATTCTTTCGAGCGGAGTGGTCACGGGTTTGAGTCCTACTAGAGTCCCGCTGCCGGTCAGACCTTGGTTTATGACTCCAAGTCGATCGTCTCCAATTTTTCTGATTTCCATTGAAACGGTTCCTATAAAAATTGATATCTCCTGTCCTATCTCTCTTGCTAATCTCAAGTTTTTCAGAGTCTTGAAGCTCACAAATTTATAAAATTTCTCCGTAGATGTCGCTGTGGATGTTTATATGAATTCGCATTGTATATTGATTGATTGTATTGTATCTGTTTATGTGCATTTGTCACTTTGGAGGGATCTGTAAAGGCGAGTGAGTGTTCATGTTATATGAAATAAAATAAAATATATGGATGTACATTGACAGTGAAAAGAGTTTCAATATGAATTGTAATAAATTTTAAATTACTTTTAGGATCGCTTTCAAGTTGTCTGAAATATAGGAAGAAGTTTAAGTACATAGACAATATTTCATTTTGAAGTACATATGTATGTATGGAAAAAGGTTTTGAGACATTGGTGGTTCAAAGGAAAAGCGTATTTTCAATAAAAATTTAATAAAATATACTCGTATTTATATGGGTTATTGTAATTTATGTATGTATACTTAATAAAATATAGCAATATATGGATAATATTTTAAATAGTAAATCACATCATATAATTTTACTACATTATTCAAGAGAAAATATTCTTCTAGCAGTTATCATTGGGCAAAGTTCGATGGTAAAAGTTTTTTAATATATCATTTTATGTGAAAAATTAATATACATGTGTATGTATATAATTGCAGATTTTCATATATATATATACAACACATTCTGTCGGTGAATCGGGACAATACCATAATTGGTTCAAAGTGTTCTAGAACCGATTAACCGGAATGATACAACTATGTACATTTATAACTAAAACAAGTTGTTTGTTTACTTGTTAAACTTTTTATCTATTTAAAAAAATAATGCAACATTCTTCGACTCTATAAAAAAAATATGGAACGTCTTCAATTTAACTAGATGCTAATTTAAAAACTTACTTCGTATCAAGGAAACGTTAAATATTTTTTTTATCGATTTTTAGCAACGTTTTTTTGCCTTCAGCTTATCGATTTATCTCAAAAAAGTTGCTTTTCATTCATATGTACAACTGATTTTTAGAAAAGTTTTGATTTTTTTTTATAATATTTAAAAAAATAAACGCTCAATAGTCACATATGTATTTAAGTTTAATTCGTTCGATTGTGATTATTTTTGACTGATTAACTTAAACTGAAAGCCGCCATTTTACCAGAAACTCGCATACAAAGCGCGCCACGCTCACAACGGCCATTTGTAAGGCAGAAGCTTTCATTACAACAAATCACCATTTTTATCACATTTTCGTCATTATTTTGAATATAAAATTTACTGAGAGCTTCTTTGGGATTCTGTATTTATTTGAAAAAAAAAATTCCGAAAAAATATGTGAATTTTATGAAATACGAAATATGAACAGGCCAAAATGTCACATTTCGCTTCGGTCTAATTTTATTTTCATAAATTTGTATATATGTATATACCAGGAAAGCCTAACAGATTCGCCTTACTGGCAATTTATGGAGTATTTGTACAGAGCATTGTTTGTATCTATGTATGGATAAATTTGACAAAAAATGTTGTATTTTTTGCATAAATTAGCGAATCTGAGACACCAAATACTCGAAATTCGCGAGAAATGGGACAAAATTGCCAATTTATTAGAACCGTTTCAATGAAAATCAGATAAATTGGCAAACTTTGATGGGAAACAATCGACCTGGAGTCACACATCCAAGGTCTGGCCAGTAGCACCGGGCAGAGATTAAACCCATGACCATTCGGTTTGAAAGCATTACATGCTAATCTCTAATCTATGCTTTCTAATATTTTCATTTTTACTCACTTATGTAAGTGTAATTTATCCCAAATCCGCACATATGAAGACATCCACAATAATGAAGACATTAATAAAAAAATCAGCGAATTTTCACTTTGAAGTTCCGTTTTGGGACTATAACTCATATTACCATTACTATTGCCAAAAATTGGCAAACAGTAACGGCGAAATTTCACCCGATTGCCAAGTTCGATATTGCGTTCAGTCAACGAACCCGGCGTTGCACTGGCGTGACCGAGTAATCGCCTCGAGCTCCGACAACTCACAGAGCAAATCGATCGAGAGATGCATATCTGCACTCAAACGGAAAACGGAACAAAAAAATGCACACATAGAACATCCACCTGGTGGATCCTCGGCGAAAAATTCAACCGGAAGTGACGCGGCGAAATAAATCGGAAGCGGCCCGATAAGGAGGATCCAAAGTGGGAAAAATTGGAACGAGGAGTGTTAACGGTGCGTGCGTGTAATTGGAACGTACATGCATATGTAGGCAATGCACGGACAAAAGAATAGTATGTAATTTCAATAAGTTAAAAAGTCTTGGAATTAAATGGTGAAACGTGCGATTCAGACTCGATCAAATGCTTCGTGCGTTTATCAATGGTTGGGGATGTGGGGTTGGTTGGTTACCTATGCTTGTGAGGGGTTGAAAGTGGTGATTATCACGATGGACGAAAGGAAATATGTATGAATGTCCGATATGTTTACGTTATCGGAAATGTGTGTAGTTTGGTATTTTATAAAATGACGTTGCAATCTGTAGGATTTCAAATTAGTGAGACGCAAGAGTTGGGTCGTGCAAATGATCGTATCTGAAATTTTATCACAAGGACTTTTCATTTTGGATTTCTTGTCGATGAGATTTATAGCCCATCGCCTAGATTTTCATGTCAGGAATAATGTTTATATATCGTTCAGAAGGAATTTGTATTTATTGCATTTTAAAAGTGAGGGTTTATGTATTTAAAATATTCTTGAGTTAACTTTCAATACTATGTAGGATTGAAATTAGCTTCCTTTATGTTTTTACTTATACTACATTTTATTATTTTGTATTCATTTTAACAGAACCATGGCAGAAAATAGTGCGCGTTTTTCATTTCATGCAAATATTAAAAAAAAATATTAGTACCTACATATGAATTTGTCAAAAGTATCTGCCGATTTCATAAAATGAGCAATTTAACGAATCTGAAGTGATCCGATTTAACGATTTCATGAAATAGTCAATTTGAAATAAGTAATTAGTAAATAATATACATACATAATCCAAGAAGTGTGAAACGCTGTATGTTCGGCACAACGTGGAAAGATAGAAAATGGAATACGTGGTTGAAAAGTATGATAAGGGTAATTGATATCGCGGAGAGAATAAAAAGATTAAAAGTGTAAAATGATCAAATGACAAGGTGAGAAGTGTGACAAGGGTAGTGGATATAGAAAGAGTGAATAGCAATGGTCGGGTCATATAGTTGGAGAATAGACGAAAGTGCTCAATTTTATCCAAGATAATGTAAAAGATTTGAAAGGAAGGCCGCAAGGAAGATGGAAAAGACGTAGACGAAGTAGACGAAATTAGAAAAATGTGTGGGTTGAGATGGTTGAGATTTGCCCAAAGCAGAAACGAATTGAACGGCTGTAGATGATGATACTGATGAATACACTAAATGTAGGATCTGGTTGTTTGGAGACATGGACGGTGGTGTGAAATGAGACTCGCTGGACGGATAAGCTTTAGCTAAGCGTCACATGACAAGATGAAAACTCAACCATTCTTCAACTCATCTATGCCAACCTAATAAATCTTACATGCTATAAAACTATATCCCACAATAATAACTGTGAATACTCGAAGCAGACGGCGAACTTACAAGAATGATTTACGACTTATTTTTGTTCCATATAATATATGTATTTACATTATTTTAATAATAACAAAAAGCATGTTTATAATATTCTAACATTCTAAGATTTTTCGGACAAGATATAATATACATATAACACAACATATTTTAAGAAATCTGATTTAAAATAATAATATGAACAGTAAGCGTTCGCTTATCACACTGCCAGTTAATTGTCTGTAAAATGATTTAAAATTTAGGCTACCATTATTAGCAACGCCTGCCATAACTCACATCTCAAAGGAAGACATACGGAATGAAAAACGAACAAATCTATGATGATAATCGAACTTATTTAACTATTAACAGTCAAACTGTTCAACATGGCAATGCAAATTGTGCAAAATGATTGAACCATGTGTAAACACTGCTACAAAACAGTATAAAGGCGAAAATACACTGAGTGGTACGGAAAGTCATGCCCTTGCCTCTCCGCAGTGTGAGTTTACCAAATCGAATTAGGGTGTACATAGTTGCACGTCCAGAGTGCATATGTTTCTCCTGAATTTCTTCAAATATGGGATTCACCGTTATTGATCACTGTCAAGCAAGGATAAAATATCACCGAAAACACTCCAGGGGGTGATTTTTGCGACTATATACCAAGTATATGAGCTAGGGGTGTTGCGTTTTTTTCGCATGTTTATAATTATTCAAAAAAAATATGTACCACGTACCATTCTGTGTGTTTTCGCACTAAGCGTACATTAATTGACCATCCTTTGCAAAATTGAATATTCGTATATTTGTCCAATATGCAAATCTTCAGTTTTTTTAAATTACTTTCTACGGGTTATCTCAAAATCGACAATTATGGCTAAACTCACACATATGCACATTATGTTCACAATATATTTTAGGTCTATTCTTCAAATTTGATATATTATTTATACTATCTCGTTTGTTATAGGAGGAAGTCGGAGCCTTTTCAAGGTTTTTTTTCCAAATTTCATCCACCCGAGCAACGCCGGTTAGTATTATATAATATTATATAATATATAATATACTAGGAATATACACATTGCCGTTAGCATACATTTATACAGAGTAGGAACATAAGGCGTAACAAAACGATCGAATGACGCATTCCCTATGACCCCTGGACTAAGAGGACATTCACACACACACACACACACACACATATAGTAAGCAACCCCTTTGATAAAACATTAATATGGAATCCATAGGAAATCCATACACATCCATACATACAGAACTTTTCCTTCCGCAATTCCAGCAATCGGATATCTCATTTATCAGGGTGGCGAGCGGTGTTATAATTCCCCTAACCGTGACCATAATAATACCATGGGATGAAATTACAAACTGCACCTTATACGCACATTCATATATCGATGACAGTGAAAAACTCTGGGGGAAAGTCATGCGTGATGCACTTTCGTGATTAAAGCCCAACTACGTAGGTAATGGGTGTACGTGTCAAAAGAGGAGCTGCAACAATGGGACAATTAACAAGTGGCAACTGCTTCTTAGTGTCTAGGAAACTTTTGGCCTCTGAAAGAGTTAATTCCGTAACGAGTTCGGAACTTTACTAATAACCGCAAGTCACGCGAACCGCAACGACACAGAAGTGCACGAAACTATGCATTATGTAGTACGACCCAACGTGGAAACGCAATTTATCATCGACGACACCTGTGAGCGACGGTAATATGAATTACTTTTGCAAGCCGCAGCTCTGTAATCTTCAATCACGAGGGTTAAACGACTCGAGTGAGAATCGAACTGAATAAAATGCCCAGCTGCAGATGGTGCTGCGTCTAATAAATTGGACTTTGTTGAGTGGGGAAATTCTGTCACTTTGGAAATATATTATAGTGGATTTGTTCCAAGATAAGAATAACAAAAACGGAGAGGGGCTAAACCATCAGGGAGATGGAAATATCCATCCCCAGATAGGTAGGTCGATACTGAAAAGCGCGAAACTCTTATCTACGCAACAATTCAGCCACTTTTAATACCCACGGCCAGGAAATTACAAACTTCTAAATGACACAGTACTTCCCGGCGATTTATATTTATTTGAGAAACTTTTTATCGTCCTATACGTAAGTGAATTATAAAAGCATCGTTTGTGGTTATAAATGTTGAAGATCGCATGGTTTTGGGGGTCCACAAGAGAAAAATTAGCATATAATATTGTGATCTAAAGTTGTAACATGCAAAGTATTAAAAAAAAATTACAATTTAGCCAGCAGCATTGCTCAGTGGTTAGCGTATAATGCTAACGAATGAGAGTTCTCAGATTCAAGCCCTGATTTTACCATGATTGAAAATAGTCGTACGCTTTGTGATTTGGAAGTATTTCTGCGGTGCTGCTAGTCAGACTTGGTTATTTGTGAAAGAATTAATAAAGTTTACAATTTAGCTAGCAGCATAGCTGAGTGGTTAGAATATAATGATAACGACTGAGAGTTCCCGGGTTCAAGCCCTGGTTTAATCTCGATTGAAAATAAACGTATGCCAAGTGATTCAAACTTGGATATTTGTGAAAGAAATTTTACAATTTACACAGCAGCATGGATTGGTAGTTGCGTTAATGCTAACCACCGAGAGGTTCCGAGTTAAAGCTCTCGGTTGACCTCGATTGAAGAGAATTTATTTCGAGTTTATCCGTAGTACTGCTGGCCAGACTTGAATATCTGTGACTCCAAGTCTCGAATTTTTCCTTTAAATTTTTGCCAATTTTTTTATTTCATTGTTGAAACGGTTCTTCAACAAATTGGCTTCCAATGGCATATTTATCACCACTATTTAAATATGGTTTCAAATTTATAAATAGTACATACATACATATATCATAGGTTTCACTTTGCATATTGGCATAATGATTAATATACATTAAAAAAAAAGTCATACAGTGAAGTCTATCGCCGAGATAAAAAAACAGCATTAATGTAGTAGTGAGGAAATACAGCGGTCGTATGGCCTCCCAAAACCGTACATAATACAAAAAAAAAAAAAACAACGGGGTAAGCGATTGTTTTAATCAGTCGAAAAAAGTGGGTTTAAATTATGACCGGAATCGATAAATATGTTCGATTTTCGTCAAGATCTCAATGGTTATTGAATCCAGATCGGCCGTCTTTTGTTAGGGTTTGCCAATTTATCTAACTTTATTGTTGAGACGGTTCCTATGAAATCGGCATCCCATCCCTATCTTGCAAAATTCAGCTAGTCTGAATTTGGTGATTATATAAAAGTATGTGTATACCTTTAAAATATAGCATTTATTTAAAAATTGAACATTGAATAATCATACTGAGAATTTTTCAAGTCTCTTGTCACTATTTTTATTTATGTACATACGTATCGAGATCATTAATTTCATAAGCATTGCACCGAAACATACCAAACAACAATTTTCAGATCGATACAGTCGGAAAATACGAACGATCCAATTTCAGTCACGCGAAAGCGCGTTGTACCGTTTTGCCAGTTGATTCGCAGAGGTCGAAAAGATAAGATCAGCCGTAGTTAGCGCACAGACAGATAGATATGTAGTAGCCAGCTAGACGGCAGATTAGACGTCCATCTGTCTGACAGGGAAGAGATGAGCGATTTGTACAAATTTCGTACTGTTACGCTCTGACGGCGACGACTATCGTGCACATACATATGTACATATAATTTAAAGCAGATTTACCGATTTTCCTCGCGGGTATTAAACTGGCGAATGCTCACCGAGCGTAGCTGCTTAATCTCCTCACCCGTGATGTGGACCGTTTTCCAGCAATTAAATATGCACGAAGCCGATCGGATCGTAGCACTTCCGAGTGCATACTAGCACGTGAAAGTACATAGTTTTGACGTAAAACTACGCTCATTCGCGAGGGATCGTAAAGACGACGCAATTAAAATCGCCATAAACCCGAAGTCAGTGAGTAGTAAATATTTGAATGGTGATTGTTAACGAAAATGATTCCTTGGTGATTTAAAGTCCGCAGTATTGCATCTAAGTTGTGCGAAAAGTGTGCGCAATTTTGTATGAAGTACTGTATATGAAAATTTCGCTAACACTGATTAGTGGTTACCTAGGTGGTACCTACACACAATCTGCTTTAGATCGTCGACTTTAGTCTTTATTTAAAAAAATATACATATGTATAAAATGTATTATGAACTATTATTAAATATATTATAAGAATGGGTTTTTGAGCATTTATATCATCATCTTCATCATTTACAGCAACACGCCATCTACTGCTGTATAAAAGCCTCTCTAATATTCTTCCATTCGTCTCTGCTTTGGACAACTCATTCCACACATTTTTCTTATTTCATCCACCCATCTCTGCAATGGCCTTCCTTGCACCATTTTACACTCCTTCCATCCGAGCAATTCTTTCGTCCATCGATCGTCCCTTCAAGCTACGTGAGTCGCTCATTACCATTTCAATCTCTTTATTCTCTTAAATCAATCATATTTCTCAACCACGTATTCTGTTTTCTATCTCTCCTCTTTATGTCGAGCATATAACGTTCTATACTTTTTGTGTGATTTGGGCTTTATGCAGCATTCTGGCGATCAATTCCCAAGTTTCCCAACGATTCATCATCACTGGCAAGACACGTTGATGCTGTATATACTAATATTAAAATAAGATGATACTATAAATACTAACAAAAATAAAATATAAAATGATCACTGGATCAGTAGCTATAGAATAGACTTGAGATGTATTTATGAATAATAAAAACCATTTAAAAACAATAATAAAAAGACTTGAGTTAATTATAATGATGTTCAAAAAGAAAATTGACAAGACAATGGTGACACAGATGAATCTTTGTAAAAAAAAGCAACTGTATATAGTATTTTTATTTCGAGAAATTTATAAGTACATACATATGTGTAGACTAAAGGAGAATCTTTCAAACTATGTTCCGTGGAATACTGGTGTTCCATATGGCGTGTGCAAGTGTTCCGTAAAAAATCATCGATAATAATATACATACATACGCCTGAAATGGTTTAAATATCAAGCACTAGTGTTATTTTGTAGCTGCTTATTTATAAAATAACCAATATGTTCCATATACAGTTTTGGATAAAAGTGTTCCATGGTTGAAAAAGTTTGAGGAACTTGATATATTTGTTTTATCTGGGATTTTAACTAGCAAACGATAGGCAAAAAGCACAAAGTTCCAATAATGTAAGCTAATTCGTTTAGGTATAATTACGTCTATTTACATAACACAACTACATATTCAATTCGGGAGAAGAAAGGAACAGACAAAAGCAACAAAAAATCCGAACCGAGACGAACTCGGCGAGTGTGATACTATCTCTACTCTAGTAGTGTTAATTGTGTGTTATTTGAAATAATGAAATTCGTGATAATGAGGATGCATTTAAGCGCGCGGCGAACGTCAATTACTCAGCTCTAATGCAAGTGCATTCACAGATGACATTGTTCAAATACGAATTTAACAATATAAGTATATTAAAAAAATCGATGCAGAGCCTCGAAAGGGTTATAAGCATTATGTTCGCTACTCTGATGGCTCACGTATGTACTTGCATCACGCTGTAAAATAACCGTTCAGCTCCTTATTTATAATGGGTTATAATCGTTACAACGGGCCCGCGGCATCATTAATAATTTATGATTATGATAAAGTGGTGTTCGGTGCAAAACTGCGACACATGATTCAACTGTAGGGATTCCTGAGTGATTCCCGATATAATATGCAATGAAAAGTGCATATGAGACATGTAGTATAGTTATTATAGGCTGCTCTAAAATAATAACAATCTTTGTCATATGTATGTACATAAAAATAGTGAGGTCTAATTATATGGAAATTAAAGAACGAATCCTAACTAAACCTTCATATCAAGGGTAATATAAAATAGCAAGATAATATAAACAGCTTTGCCCGGTGGTTGCATTAATGCTTACCACCAAGAGGTTCCGGGTTCAAGCCCTCGGTTGACCTCAGTTGAAGAGAATTTATTCAGAGTATTTCTGCAGTGCTTGTATATTTTGGACTTCAATTCGATCACTTCCATTAAAATTTTTACCAACTTATTGATTTCATTGTTGAAACGGTTCCACAAAAAATTGGCCACCAACCGCATATTCATCACCACTATTTGAATATAATTTAAAATTTATAAATAGTACAAAGGTATTACTTTGAGGCAACCGGTAATGGCATCATGGTTAGTATAAATAAAAAAAATCATACAGTGAAGTCTATCGCCGAGCTAAAAAAGCATATATGTAGTAGTGTGAAAATACGGCGGTCGTATGGCCTCCCAAAACCGTAAATATAATACAAAAAAAACAACGAAGTTATTTACCAGTCGAAAATAAGTGGGTTTTCATTATGACCGGAAACTAAAAATTTGTTCGATTTTAGTCAAGTTCAGAATGGTTATTAAACCCAAAGTGTTCTGGATTCATTTCGATGGTTATTAAACCTGGGCGGTTTGAAACAAAATCTGGATGGTTATTAAATCCGGCCGTCTCCTGTTGGAACTCGCCAATTTATCTAACTTTATTGTTGTGAGTTCGCCAGTTTGTCTGATTTAATTGTTGAAATGGTTCCTCATCAAATTGGCAAACCAACCTATTCGAATATTTTTATATATGTATGTTATAATTTCAAATTTATAATCTATAAATTTATATATGTACGTACAAGTTTAAAACTAAACGTTAAACTTTAGGGCAACTAATAGTACCATGGTAAAATAAAAATTAAAAAATAAATAAATCAACCCGTATAGCATTGTGAACAAGTCAACAACTGCATTTAATAGTATCGAGTTCATTCACACGGTATAATTCGCGTAATCTTGACTAATTGTTTAATTCGAACCAATGATCATAAAAACGATTTATGTACACCCGCGCACAATTTCACTCAATAAAGAAAGAAATTACACTTTCAAAACAACACACAAAAAGCCGTGTTTGTTTAGTAAAAAATGTGCAATACAACACTATGACATAATCGAAGACAAATACAATACATACTAACGTGGATCGAAACCCGCCAAGTTTGTTTAAATGGGTCGTACGGGGGTTTAAGCTACGAAAAACTTAAAATTATGCATTCGTATATATTCACTTCGTAGGTATACTATAAAAGAGAAAGAAGAGCGTGCCGATTCGAACATGACGTTCATAAATAAACGGATTCGGAAGCCATAAATATGTCCGCTGTAAAATTACCAAGATGTAGGCCTCTAACGGGTCGCGTCGGTAGGGTTGATGATATTCTATTGCTAATTTTATTAACGAATTATTTAAAATTGGATACCCTTGACATAATTCTATACAGTGGAGTAAAGCGGGCAAATAATAGCCGTTGTAGATTTTGGAGGTACGTGTATACGGATTGAAACATTTCTCCGTATATATTAAAATACGCCAGTCACGTTTTAATCGAGTTTTTAAGATCGTTCATTAAAAAAATGAAAATTCGAATAAGAAATTTTTTAAGTAAATTATGAAGTGAAAAACGAGGTTAAAAACAATCAAACATTTGGCAAAATTGGCGCGTGCTCTTACCGTTTTTATATGTATGTATATCACAGACTTTCTTTTAGACTTGAATCAGAGTACAATTAAATAAAGTATGAAACTTTGGATGCATAGTTGAATGTTAACTTAATTATGTTGAGATTATAGTGAAAGTTTATTGGAGAAGATGGGAAAATCTTCTGAACCAAACTAAAATACATATGTTACAATAGTTAAAAGCTACGTACTTAAAAGCCTAAGGAAGGATTATTATTATTCATATTGGATTTAAAAATTTATTTTTGTTTTTTACCACAGTGTCATTTTGAGATTGTCCAATAGCCAACTTTATACATATATATGTATATAAATTTGTAATATTTTTAATTTAATTCAATAAATGGTGGCAAATGCGGGCAGGCCACCTATTTGGGTAGGAACCGTTTCAACAATGAAATCATATAAATTGGCAAACAATGATAGGTAAGCTGGATTTCTGTTGTTCTGGAGTTCTGGCCAACAACACTGTATCAGGGTTCGAACCAATGACTCTTCATTTGCTAGAATTATACGCTAACCACTGAAATATGTTGCTAGTTTGAAGAAATGTAGAAGAAACATGTCGAAATAATAATAAAAGTACGAATAAATAATGACACGAAGATACGCCTCTCACTCGCTGGAGTCCACGTACGTGTCCCATGCCGGACGAGTAAATGTAAAATGGAACAAATTTTATATAAATTTGATGTTCTCAACTCAAAATGTGGTCAAATTTCATCTTTTTGTTAGTTGGAATACTCAAAACGAAAAAAAAAAATTCCGAGATCGAAAAAGATTAAGAAAAATGATTTTTTTTTATTTATGTATATGCAGAATGATCTACACGCTGTGCTATCTATCGTTTTAACCACCGAATAAGTATTATATATCAATTAATATGAAATTCGCTTACGCACACTATAATTGTGTCGCGTTTGGTCTCATACAAATTTCATATACGAAGCGGAGAGAGGGAGAGAGTAGAACGTGAAAATTATCGATTCGTCTGGGAAGAAAATGAGCCAAGAATATTCCGAAAACATTCGTAAGTATAAAACACCGAAAAGGCGACAACAATGAAAACGAAAATCTACAATAATAATATGCACGTCAGATCACATCAAATTACAATGCCAAAAACAGCACGAATTCGACCAAACTAGACCTAGATATTTCGAACGTTCAGGGCTGAACAGAATGCCGCATTTCGAATACGTAACCGAGTTCCAATTTAAATAGCCGCGATTAAAAAACAGCGATGGTTCGCATCCCTGCTTTAGTAGGACTTTCGTGACGTTCTCTAATAAGATCAGTCGACAAATTGATAGGCGACTTATGTAGGTAAAAATTCTACGAACGACTAACGACTGGCACCAGTAGACACAACCAAACGGACTTCGTATACACAAAATTAAATAATCTATACATAAAATATATATTTTATTACACAAACATCCATCAAAAGAAAGCTCACAAATACGTCAAAGTGACGCACGTCGCAAATTCGCCTTGGGAAAAACCCGGAAAATTGCCTATAATGTATGTATTATATTATATATCGTTAACATTCATAAATTCGATTTTCGCCATCTTTAGACGGTGAATCATTGCATTCAGGGATCAAACAAAGAACCTTTTAAAGCCCACGCAAGAATTAATCGTTAATTGTTGACGAGACAAAATTATACGTACGTGTCGTGATTAACCCTTCGGTAATGACCGGTTTACGTGTCATGCACAATGCAATATTTTTCCCCGTACAAGTTCGATGCACTTCGGCCGAAGAATCTGAAAAGTGCTCGATTTCGCAATAAAGTAATATTTAGAAAAAAACAAAAAAAAGATAAGCATTTATCATATAAGCGTGCGTTAGTCTTGCACGCTATATTCCTCGAAAAAATGTGTCTAATAAAAAACAAAACCAACTGCTAACCGACAAAGTTTTAGATAATGGATGGTTTTAACAATGGCGAAGAAAAACCGTAGTATTATTCTACATAGTATGGTTAGATATGCGGTTAATTGAAATCGTTCGCTGGATAATGTAATATAAAGACACGCGTTCTCCTAGCTAACTTTTACTGTCGACAGTTTAAAGTTAACCGTATCTGTAATAATAAAAATAGAACAATACGGCAGTAGTTAAATAGAAATGTTTAAGTTTCAAGTGCGTAAAACTGAACTAAGAGCACATACGGGCCATAACTAAAATAGATTTAATGGCTTTTTCACGTATTCAAAAGGTAAATGTTGACGGTTTACATGCTAGCTTTAAATGGATATAAACCACATGGAGGCCTCTTCTGTTCGAAACTCCCCTGGATGGAATTTTTACCAAAAAAGGGATAAAAATACATCAACACATAGAGGAAACGATTGTATCGTTTTCTACAGACGAATCGTTCATAAGAAACTTGGAAATGAAACAGGTGTAACAATACGATGCGTATAAATGCGAAGTCATTCGACAGAACGGGAGTGCAGTTTTTGCAATGAATCGACAATAAAATGTTGATTATTGATACAATTTTTATATAAAATCACGTTTTGACGTGAAAAGAATTGCTTCTCATATATAAAACGGGCACAACTACATAAATTTCGAACGTGGACTAAATAAATAATGATAAAACTGAAAATGACTTTTACTCAATCAAAAGAAAAACATCAGACAGAATTAGAATACTTCCCAAAATGGCATTCATTTACAATTTATTTTGATCTAATATTACCATCAAGTTTAAAATTCCCTAAATAAAATTTCGCTTAAAATCACTCTTATAAAAGAAAGTCATAAAAATTAATTTTGCCTAATTTTACACTCAAATTAAAATGTGGAATATTTTCATCGAATAATTTTATACCAACTTAAAAAGTTAATTTCAATTTGAAATTAAAGGATAATACAAGAAAATATAATAATAATCTGAACGTTTCCTATCTTCGACGCATTTTTAATCAAATTCATTATAAAAATACATATATCGATACATTAACTTGTAAACTTCATAAAACCAAAAATTACATTCTTTTTCACGAGAGATTGACAATTATTTATATATTCATTTATTAAAAACAAAAACACATAATATTTCAATGTTTTTACAAAACACAATGATCCAATTTTTGTACATAAGTACCAAATACCTTAATTACACATAATGGTTATATACAAAATATGGGTTGAAAACATTTTGTGACAACCCCTGCCACTCAACTCTTCCACTGCGGAAGCCGCTATAGCAGCTCCGTTATATGTAGATGTTCCTCTTCCCAATTCATGGAGCAGAACTAAAGAGTTAATTGCAGTGCGTCTCAATATTACTACTGATTCACTCGATTCAACCAGAAAGGTCTACTAACCCGAAATTACATCGTCATCGACATCACCTACTCTTGCAAATATTCTGTTGATGACAGCCAAACTGCACTTTTAGCTGTCTTTCTTGCAAAAATGCTGAAATGGTTCTAGCAAATTAACAATTGCGAAACATTTATTCAATCTTACGATTTCTATGTAAACGAAAAATGATTTAGTCAATAGCAAGCGTCAAAAAATCAAAGTCGACTTTAATGAAAAGTGTCCAAAGGAATCCGGTGAATAATTTAACACGTTCGATAAGAGTCAAGACTAGCGGATCGTGCCAGAGAAACGTTACTGAATAAAATGTGGGTAAAAATTGCAAGAATTTCCTGTACAATATAACAAACGACCAGAGTGCATCGATGCACACACGTGCACGCATTTCACCCCGTTTCGGATCGCGAATGCCGACACACGCTCTGAAACCAGCTTCGAATGTACCCCAACCGGATGGATGTTCGTCGACGGGTTAATCGGCAGCCCGTTAAGTCGAAACGGCCACTGCTAATTTAGATATAAATTCGTAATGATATTATGGTAATGTCCGGATTCAACGAGACCGGAACGCTGCCGATGATGTGGAGATGACCGTGATTTATTCGAGATGTGGGCTGTACAGTACAGCGAACGCGCTGAAAAGATTTTCCGTTACGCTGAAGCAAATATATTACTTTAATAATAATAAACGACAACTGGTAATTAAGAGACTATTAAATACCGAGACATGTGTACTACATTATTCGGAGCGGTCGTGAATTTTTATTTTAACTATGCAATTTGATATTCGATAAGATGCTATCGCAAGAACATATGTATGTATGAATGGTACATAAAAATATGAAATCCGGAACAGATTTATGTGCAAAATTTTACTACGCTGGTTTTGATTTGTATTCAATATCGTACACGCTATGTCAAAATTTTATAATTTTGATATATTTATATGAGCATTATATGTATATTATTCTATCAAATGATAATGCATACACACATTTGTAAGGCTCATACTGTATAAAAGTCAATTTTTGAATATTTTTTAGCATTATGTATGTAGTTCTATTGTAAGCATCAAAATCTTAGGCTTTATGTTGCATATATGTATATCTATAACTGGGAATTTAGGTAAAATATTCGAAAAGAGAGAAAAAGAAAAGTTCTAAAACACTACTAATAGTGAAGAATGTAAAAGTTAATATAAAGCTAAAATCATTTATTATCAATTTTTTATTCCAGAAATATCCCATTCCTATAAATAATTGTATTTTTTTGATGGAAATACAAACATGTATACAAATTTCAGGCTAATAACGATTATGTACATATGTACGTTTACAATATTTAAAAGAACTTATAGTGGTTTCTTGGGGTTTATTTTATAGTAATAATAAAGTTTCATACTAGTATGCTTTTGTTAATAATTAAATGAATACTACATTAATAAAATCAATATGAAATTTCGATGTTTTCTTAATTGAAATACATAATTGAATGATATTGAAATCATTTATTTTCAAATTGTTATAATAATAATAGTATTCGTTAAAAACTTGCTATTTTTTTTTAAATTCAAAGTAAAAAAAATAAAAGTCTTTCATTGCCAAATCGATCTTCCAGAGTGACTGAAATACTGATGCTTTAAAGCAATTATTTCCATTCTAAAAAATTTACAGGTACAATTAGTGTGAAATATGTAAATCTAAAAATGTAGCTGTTTCTCTGCTCTACCATCAAGCTGTTAAGAAAATCATAAATATAATACTACACACGTCTAATCGTCGAAAGGGTTAAAGACCGGGTCAAATCTGGGGTTGAAAAAGCACACACACTCAACATTAAAATGCACCGAACAAAGCCTAGGGCGATAGCCATCGTGACGTTTGATTGATGCGACCACACAACACGACTCCCGAGATTTATAAGGGCACGTCAACCCTCGAGATAATCCTACGAGTGTCCTACCTGTTCTTTCCGTATCCGACTTTGTGCAATTCGACGTGCTTGAATGCTGCGTAGGTGGCCATGTCGAGATCGATACTGTTCCGTCTGATCCTGTGACACTTCCCGCGGGAGAGACGACGACAACGACGAGACGAGAGTACACTGAATTCGAGCACTTGATTCGCGATCGAAATTTCACGATCGGCACAGTCGTATAGTGGTCGGGTGACTTGTGCGAAATTTCAAAATTCGTTCGGTTTTTTTGTAATTTTCGGTTTGGAGCCGAGTACTTGTCTGGATACGAGTGTCGTGTCGCGTGCGGAACAGCTGACTGGCCGTGGAAGTGCCGGAGCAGCGGCTAAGTACGGCTGCGCGGGTTGAGGCTGGGGGGAGGGAGGGGGATCTGGGGGGTCGAGGGGGGGTTTGGGGGGCTCCGAGCGTGACGGCAGCCCCCACCTCGGGCGTTTGCCCCCTGCCGATGCGGTATAGATCCCGGTGCGTTCACTTTCACGGCCTGCGCTAATCGGATGTCAACTTCTGCTGGAACATTTTTAATTATGTTTGCACATATGTATTGGTGATAAGAGATAAAAACGTTCTGGGTGGGTGTTTTTTTTTTTTAAATCAAATTGTCTATATACATACATACATATTTGGATCAATGTCAGTTCTCTAACTTTTGGTTGAATATACACTAGGAAATAATATTACATGGCACATAATTACAGTCAACCCTCCATTAAAGTGCTATATCTATTCCGCAAGAAAACGGAAAATAGGCAATAATTAAAAAGTAAAATAATGAAAGTGTAAGATAACACGATATTTTTATTTAATTTTTACAAGCTTACGTTGCAATGCCACAATAACGCATGCAATTCCCGTTCCCGTTCTTGTTCCCGTTTCCATTTGTCGGAAAAACGCAGGCAGCGAACACGTTGGTCGAAAACATTTGAAATTATAGCGTTGCAATGACACTCATTCCCGTTTTTCCCGTTTCCGTTGCCGTTTTTTTTCACAGTCCTGAAAGTTTCAGTGGTTTAGGAGCCTATTCGAGACACACAGACAGATAGACATTCATTTTTATATATATAGATATACCAGGAAGGCCTAACAGGTAAGCCCCTATGCGCCTTCCTAGAGAATTAATTACAAAAAATTGCAGCATTTTTTATTACATAAATCGCTGTATTTCGAGAGGCTGAAGAAAACGCAATTAACAATTATTAATTAATTAATCCATAGAGACATCTATGGATTTAGAATTGTACATACATAATTTTTTACATCTTGTACATAAATCAAATTCAAATATTTGTGACATAGCGGGTAGGATGGTTTTTGCCAATTTGATGGAGGAACCGTTTCAACAATGAAGTCAGATAAATTGACAAACTCTGTTAGGAAACAATCGACTTGGAGTCACAAATATCCAAATCTGACCAGCAGCATTAAAGATTAGCACGGAATCGAACCTGGTAACCTCTCGGTACTAAACATAAACGAAACCACCGAGCCATACTGCTGGCTGCTGTAATGAATACACGAATATACATATTTATGGACAAAAATCTCGTTCTCTGACTGAAAGCTATTTCAGATTATATTCAATGTGGGGTGATTGGCTCATATTCAGGCTGTTATGGGTCATCTTCATTGACGTTTAAAACGGTTTGAACTAGTGACGTGCCGTCATTGGACTAGAAAGCCTAAGCTACTCTCCTAAAATCTTAAAGTAAAATTTAATGTAATGTAGTTTCCATAGAATCGTCCTTTAAAATACTTGTCGTTTTGACAGCTCAAAAGTTTCATGTCACACATAGTGAGTCTATTTGAAGATAGCTTTTGACTGTTAGCACATAAACTAAAATCAATAGTTCATATATGAACAAACTAGTATGTGATAGAAAAACCAGAAAAAGCATTTGGACTGTAACATACATATGTATATTTGAGGCGTAGATAGGTATATTAAAAACGGCCAAATGTATTATTTTGAAATTTTACTAATGTAATAACACAATTGAACTGCATCATTATCAAATTTAAAAAAATGTCTGCCCAATTTTTATTCTATACATAAATAATTATAGTACAGAGAGGTTCTTTTAATGAGTCTGTATGATCTTTTGATTATATGTAAAAGAAAAAGCCTCTTATTATAAATTAAGATAAATTGTAACGCACTTTGGCTAATCAACGGTAAATTTAACAAAGTCATCCCTTAGGAGTCGTAAACTTGCTAACCAATTAATTGCGACGAAACGTTTTTCTTCTAGAAAATCTTCGAGACTTCATCTCTCACCGGACAAGAGGCGGTAGCGCATTTATACATTTAATTAAAACAACGTCAGACCCAAGCGATATTAAAACAGGGAATACTTTACGAGTATCCCTGTTTTAATAGTTAATAGGTCCATTTGAGCGATTAGAGTGCTGATAGCGGACCTTGCAGAACAATGGTGTTCTGTGTGAGTGTCCGCTGACCACCGTGACAGAAGGACCACACCGTGGTTCTTTCAAAAGCGTTCTTAATAATAATTCCACCGAGAAGGTCTATTGTCGAAAGGAAACGATCAAAAGGCGATAAAAGTGCCGACTGAGTAGATCTCTCTTACTCTTAATTGGGGGGGCGATGATGTCTACAGTTTTACTTAAGCTTCCTATGTACGACTATTTGTTTTCTATACGTTTAAAGGTAAGATAATTATAAGTTTAGAATCATACCTTGTCGGCTACTGCACCATATATGTAGAATGTACCAAATAATACTATCCGTACTTGCAGGTTTGGTGCAGTCGCCGGCTCGTGCCGAACAGGTATGAATAGACCTTAAGACTTGCCCAGAATAATTGTTGAAATACGTCTTTATGAGTTGAGAATAATATATATTAGCAATCATAAACTTTTATATATTTCCTTATGACAGAACGGATATTTTAAATACGACCAACTAGTATTATACATGAATATTTATATAATATGTACATGTACATACATATGCACGTATAATGGTAAGAACAGCCAAAGTGCAGCACGGGACGCGTGCCTGGACTTCAGTGGTGAGAGGCGTATCTTCGTGTCATTATTGATTCATACGATCGTACTATTTCTTCCACACTTCTTCAAATATAGGAATCATCACTACCGATCACTATCAAGCTTGTGTCAGTAGAAGGATAAAATATCACCGAAAACACTCCAGGGGGCGAGTTTTGGTCTGGATAACAACGGTATAGATTAGGCGTGCTAGCGGTTTTTTTAAATGTGCAAAACCATCACTATGTGTGTTTGCACCTTCATACATCTCACCATACACATTTATCTAATTTCATCTCCCTTGTGGCCTTTACATTATCTAGTGTATCATTTGAGTACTTCTTTCGTTCATTCTTTTAGCAACATAACCCGTCCATTGCCATTTCAATCTCTTCACTTTCTCCACTATATCAACTACCCTTGTCACACTTGACGATGGTGATCGTTATCATTATCAGCGTGAGTGATCGATAACGGTGATTCCCATATTTGAACAACTATAGGAGAAACGTACGAATTAATAATGACCCGAAGAAACGCCCTTCCCAGCTGGAAACCACGAGCATGTCCATGTCGTACGATTCAGTGTTTTTGCCTTAATATGCGCTATTTCTTAATATATATGTATGTACATACATATAGCAAAATTTTTAAGGTGCATACGTATGCTTCATATTATATGTTAATTGGACAAAAACACAGGCAACGTGTCAATTGATAGGGTATTATTAGATTAGAATAAATAATTTTAACAATGGAAGATTCGTCTATTTATAAATAAATAAATATTTATGCACACCAATTATAATAATAGGGATATCATTCGTTCATTTTTTTTATCCTGAGACCCAAAAGCAAACGTCAATTATTTTCAATAGTTCAAATAATTACATTCGATTAGTGAGAACGTTTACGACCTTCGTTAACTCAATTAAACGTGTTCAACTATAATTCTACAATTAAACTATTATCCTCTTATAACATATTATATTAAAACTGAGGAACAATAAACAAAAAGTAATTGATGGATAATGGAGGATCAATAAAACAATTTTTTGTACAGTTTGCAATACGAAACTACATATTAATAACGGTAGTAATTGGTTTTACCATTGTGATAATAAATACATTAAATGTATGTCGCGCACTAAAAATTACTAGCGCGAACGTCAGATGACTGTGTATTAATTATACAAAAAAAAAAATTAGACCGAATCACTTTTTCTGACGAATATACATATGCATACAAGTTAATGACTCAAACTAAAAAACGAAATCAGATCGTGTAGATAAGTTATCATTCTGAGAATACAAGATAGCAAAGAAAAATAGTACAGCACTTCAACAAAGTCATTGAACGTCCGTATGATATATTCCCGTTTTAAATTGCACCAGCTATTTATTATTACATTATATAGCACCTAACTTACGGTTCGACTTTCGATAATAAATTCCCCAGTGCAGATGTTTGCATCCGATATTGCTGAAATGAAGAAGTGACGTTTAATTTATAACTTGTACTAGTCCAGTGCAGTATTCGTAGAATGATATTTGATTCGATTAAGCGGACAGGGGTCCGCAACCATTTTTCGTCCCGTTCAACAGGTTTGCGACGAATCATACATACATACATACATATATATATGTACATATATTCGACGTTTATAATTGCATTTGTGGTTTGACTTTTCAACTCCGCATTCAATAACGGATATTATGTAGGTGTTTATCGAATGAATAGGCAGATACGTATCCATTCGCGAAGCGATGCGTTTTTCTGCAATTAACTCTTGATGCATTTATGCAACGAACAATGCGGATAAGAAAGTTCTATGAAAGAAGTCTTTAAAAATTGCCGACTGGATTGACCACATTTCAAAAAGTTTGATCCGCAAACACTTCCTTTGACAAGTTTAATTGAAAAAAAAAACTATTATTTAATAAGCACTGAAGAAAATGATTGACGTATTGACATGGTAAGAGGAATTTGATTTGATATTTAAAATTAGCATGATTTGAATTTATATACATATAATTTAAAATGAGTTTTATCAAAATAAGTAGGCCAACAATATACAAATCATCGTGTTAAGATATAAATATTGCAATTATATATGTATTAGTATTGTACCCGTTGATGTTTCAACGGGTGGTTTTGGAAAGGAATCAGCGCACCGAGGTTATTGTCGCTAGCGGTTTCAGCATGCAAGCTCGCCGGACCGTTCACGTTGCTTCCTCACTCATTCTATCTTTTTTTGAATTTTCCATACAGTTATACAAAAAACATACATAAATCCCCTTTGTTTTTATGTATGTTTGTATATTATATCATTTATCTAAATTATTATTAAATGCCAGCAGCATAGCTCGGACGTTAAGCTTCTGCTTACCGTCAAGAAGGTGCCGGGTTCTATCCCTGAATGAAAATTAATTTTTCAGAGTATGCTGTTGGTCAGACCTAGATTTGTGACTCCAGGTTGATCGTTTCCAATCAGAGTTTGCCAATTTTCTCCGATTTCATTGTTGAAACGGTTCCCGGAAAAAAAAATGGCTAAAAATCCTTCCTACCTATAATGTCACCACTATTTGAAATTTGATGGATGTACAATAAAAATTTATGTACAATTCATAGATGTCTCGTTAATTTGCGAGTTTTTTCAGTGTCTCGCAATTCAACGACTTATAATAAAAAAATGCTGCATTTGTATTTGTAATTGGCCAGGAAGGCGCATTGGGATTTACCTGTAAGGCCTTCCTGGTATATATGTAAAATAAAAATAAAAATGTAAAATATACCATGTAAGTATGAAATAACGTTGTTTTCAAAATGGAATTAAAACTATGTCGTCAACTATTGTCTATTATTGCGACATTGTTTAACGGTTTTGGATTTAAAGCTATACAAACAAGTGGATTTGAAGTTTTTCTGAAAGATAACGAAAAAAATATATAGCTATTGATGTATGTAAATACATACATAGCTAGCAGTATGGCTCGGTGGTTGCGTTTATGTTAAGCAACGAGAAGTTATCGGTACAACCAAAAAAAATAATAATAATGACAAAGAAGTGCTCATAGCGATTGTGCGGTACAATTGCAATTTTGACTACATACAACATTAAACACGATAATGCGAATTCTATGAATAATATACCGAAAAGTATCAAATTTTCACGGACAGGATGTAAAATCTTAGGTTAAAAAATCTAAACTAGTAGCCTCGACCGCAAAATTGATACTTTTTTCATTTTTGATCATCTTGCACGGACCGATGACGGTGATAATAAACCACGGCAGGTGAACCATTTCCGTCATTTGTCACACTCTAATCCTCGCGTCATAAAAAGCTACAACTTTTTATTGTACTCTCGATTCGTATATTACTTACGATCGCTGAGAAATCAGTCTTCACTTGGTTTTTTTTTTTACATTAACACACGTCGTCGTTGTCGTGTCGGTGATTTCTTCTGTATGCGCGAGTACAATATCCACACTATCGTTGAAGTTCATCTCGAGTCACGAGAAGAACGATATGTCAAGAAGCGAAGAGATTTCAAACACTTCCGAAGATAGCGACGGTCCAAAGGATGCCTGATTTGCATCGAACAGCATTTAATAAAATCTGCATGAAATTCTTGTACATCTGCATAAAATATTCAGCACTTTCATCAGAGCTGCCGGCACTATCGTTTAAAGATTTCTGAGCTTTGATCTCATAGTTATTGTCAATAATAAATACTAGGGTTCAATTTCTATACTCACAATGTATGTACATCGGAACCATAATCGTAAACTTACTAAAAGTTCTGATAAAACATTATCATTACATGCATATTTATTATTTTTATGTTTAAAATGTCATTTAAAAATTGAAAAAAATCTGCGTATTGTTTTAAGAACTTACAAATTTGTATATATTTTATAATGAAATTGCAGCACATGTGAGGACATAATTTTCTTACTGATAAAGCACCGCTCAAAAACTGTTAATCGCAGTGACCCTTAGTAACCAGATAAAGCCCTTTCGATGCATACAAACAAACTAACAATTTAAGTAGGCATAATAAAACACATTTTATAGATAAGCTCTGACAAGTTATGAGAGCAGAAATTCAAAAAAATATAACAAGCATCTTTCGAGACCCACTAAATTTAGACAGATGCATTCTATTCGGAACATTTTCTAATTATAAATGCGTGTTCCATAAACTAGCTGCACCATCTCGTTGCGAAGATGAACCAGAAGAAGACATCCACTTCCGCATATGCATACGCATCTTACAAAATCAAATTAACAATAACAGTTTAAAAACCACATCCATCACTCGCGTTTAGATGCACAAAAGCACACACAAACCAGACCCAGCATTAGGGTGGCCATTCACATAGAGATTTGTGTGCAGAAAAATCGCCAAATAAATATTTACCAAACTATATAAACATATGTATCTGTGGTAGCGGTTTCTCAGAGATCAGTAAGAGATAAATAAAGCTTTACACAAAACATTACAATCGGGCAATAAAAAACAATATTTTTTAACAATGCACTTTAAAATTGTATATAGCAATAATATATAACAACAAACTATAAAACTTTTTGAAAGAACAATCTGGAGATATTCGTAATGATTGGTGGCGATAAAGAGAAACATAGATGCAGGGCCGGTCTTCCGAGGTACGAATTAACATTTGGGTCTCAAAAAATCTGTACAATACATACATATGTATCTAAATACAAATAAATATTTGATGAGACTCGTTCTTGATTAGAATTTGTACATTGTTTTGTTAGAACCATCGTGAAAGCCAATAAATTAAAAGCAATATATACAGTATTCTCTCGATTATCCAGTTTGCGGATTATCCATACTTGAAAATTTTTTTTATTATTTTTGAATGAGAATACGTAATAATTGTTTGATAAGTGCGTTTTTTTCGTTAGATACGTATATATGTTCACACAAAAATTTTAGATCTACATATATCCTGTAAAACTGCAGAAGGTATGCGTAACAAATAAGCACAAGAAAATTGTACTTGCAATAAAACAAAATCTTCATTTATTAAAAACTTAGAACTTTAATTGAGATATTCGAAAATGAGGAATTCACATTAAAGCTCGCCGAAGAATATGGAATCAAACTATTCGAGATGTCGTAAAACAAAAAAAGTTGGAGGCGTTCACAAGAGATTTTGATAATATTGCAGGTCTTTCCAAACGAAAGAGAATGAAAATTTCATCATAGAAAGATTTTGATTCAGATTAAGAAAGGCAAAAAAACCTAGATCATTTAAGGGGACAGAAATAAAATATCTTTCTGATTAACCAAAAAGAAGCATGGATGGATCTTCGATGATTGGTTCAAAACTTAATAGGTTGCTGAAGTGAGAGATTTTTAAAAAAGTAAAGGGTTGCCACAGAAAGCACAATTGTTAATATACATTTGTAATGCTCCCTATCCGGTCCCGTTCTCTCCAGCATTAGCCCGGATAATCGATAGTATGCTATGCTATATTCCTCCTTCCCCTTTCATGTACGGGACTCGGGTGCCTTATATCCCCTGCTCCATCAAGTTGGTCAGCCCTGCATGGAAGAAGATCACCAGCACAGCACGTTGGGCCGATCAAGTCAAAACGGCCACAAGACGTTCTCAGTGATTAGATATTAATCGTCAACAGCATGCTCACTATGGGAAATAATGACCCTCACTCATAAGAGAAATATGCGACAAATCGCAACGTGAATGACCACCTTTACACGCACATTTTATACAAATGAGCTAGTCAAATAATATCAGGAAAATTTATTAGTGTTCCAAGCGAGTTTAATTAGAAGTATCGAGCAGAAGGAATAAAATTGCTCATTGCAGACTTTTGTATTACAGTTACATACATAGAACTAGCCGGCGAGTGGTTTAACATCGAAAGTGCGTGACCCGGTGGAGCGGGGCAGGATCCGTGTGAATCGCCGCGCTCAACGGTGCATTTCAACACCTGTTTGTTGTCTCCGGTCGTCCGCATTGCACATCTTGGCAATGAAACTGTGACACACTGAGTGAGAAGCGTAAGAAGAAATCATTACGAAAAAAAAGCCGACACAATACTGAAGAAAGTACAAGTTACATTGATAAATTTCACGCGTGCAAAGATCTATGTGCAGCAAGAGTACATTCGATGCCTACATATCCTATACAATAATTATATTTGAATATATATTCAGTAGTTTTGTCAATGATTTGCTATTAGAGCAGTGACTCCAGAAAAGACACGCTGGATAAGTTGTAGTAGTAAAACTCGTAGTAGCCAAGTCGAGTGGTAATAGAGCTCGTTCGCGAGAGCTAGAACTTTTTTCTTAGTACGAATATGTATGTGTATGTAAGTGGCATTCAGTCTATGATTTGTTAAGTTGTGCAAGACTGAGGTATTCTATTCATAAAACAGGTAGATATTTATATATTTAATGCATACTCGTAACGGACTTCATCGTGTCAAACATTTGTACTATTTGTCTTGAGAAAGGGTTTTACATATCTCTAGTGGTATTCCGCTTGCCTTTAAGAGTGCAAAGGATGGATTGTATTTTAATGTTGGATTTTGAATGGAATAATTATCAAATAAAACTGGCAAACTCTGATGGGAGACGGTCTATTTGAATTTTTATCATCATCCTAATCTTAAAGCTGTGAAGTTGTGAAGTTGTCAAAGAGTCAGACAGAATGCATATATGTATATGATACAGTCGAAGTGTGTTTTCAGTTGTAATACCTATATATTCCAACTGACGTTTTAGGTCATTCATATTGGAATAAAATTTAACTAATAAATTATATCTCTACAAGCGCAAATACACTTTCATAAATGTGCGCCAGTTGTAATATAACAGTTGAGCTTTGACAGCTCTGATATTTTGACGAATGCTTTAGAATCCAATAATGCGTGTGAAGTTTTCACGAAAAACTAACCTCTGCATCTGCCAACATGCTACCAACTTATAGTTGAACTGTATTTAAAATGTAATATATTTTGACCAGTTGAAATGTGATTCGCCATATGAACTAACTTACGTGGGTTAGGCGAAATATATTCCAACTACATAGTCTAAATATATTACAACTGAAAACACACTTTAACTATAACAGTAGATGATATCAGGTTGGATGAAATATATTACAACTGAAAGAAAAATTTCAACTATAACATATACATTCATTCTAATATCTCACCGGAATCCATCACTGTCATCTCAATGTCAACACAATCGTAAGATATCACGTGAAATGGTTCTATGATTATTCCTCACAAAGGATTGCCCACATGAGTGTTATTCACACGAGTATTGCTCACACTAAGATCCCGCACAGAGTAATCAAGCAATAAAAACATACAATATAAAACCACAGACAGCACTCGTGTAGGCTATTCTCTTGTGGGAAATAATCCGTTCGCCAGTATAGATTTGCAAATTTATTTAAAAATATGTATTATACATACATAGTTATGCGTAACATCGACCACTGTCTACATAAATATGTACATATTTACTTGTGTCCTAAATGTTTAAATTTTGATCTGAATTGGAACTCATAACCTTTCAACTGGTAAACAATTGCTTAAGAGCGAGATACACTGGGAAGTAGATACCTAGGTACATTGTAGGTGCGATGTTAAAATAAGAAAGTGCCAATCAAGTCACAAAAAGAAGCTAATTTGAGATAAAAATCTTTCAATCAAACGGACAATAAGACAACCCACTGACAAATTACCTGCTTGCCTATCGTCGATGATCAAAAATTTGAACTTTCAATTGACCCAAATCTCAGTGAAGGGTTAAAGTACGTGTTTATTTGCACAACAATCATAGTGCCTTAACTAGGAAGTTCTTCAGCGAGTACAAAAGCGTGTTGTACCAAATCGAAACAATCATTATAATACACGTGACGTTACTTAACGTAAGCGTAGCCAAGAATGTACATACATACATATGTATATACATATCTACATATCTACCACATATTAGCCCCAACGTAAAAACATGTAGATAAACTGTTTGTCCGGGAAACTCATTGATTTTCCTCATGAATATATGTAAATGCGTAGCTTTATAGCTTAGGATTAGTATGGGACAGCAGATACTTCATATTTTATTCTCAAGTGCACAATAAATAGCCCTCAATCTATCGACCGCCCTTGAACCATATACTGACTTTTATTTCAATTTCTTCTGGGTAAGTGAAAAAAAGGGAAAAGTTCTCATATTTTTATGAAATTTTGGCTCTAAAAACTATGCATGCTAATTAATTGAATATGAAGAATACATAAAGAAAACGATGTTTCAAAATTATGTACATATATATATGTACATATATATTTTTATTTGTAAAATATGATTCAAAATCCATTAAAACTAAATGTAAAAGTCAGTTTTGATTAATTTAACGATGGCAGATTATATCTATAATATACATATACTTCCCATAATTTCATACAAATAAACTAAAATCAACAGCTTTTTTTTAATATATCTAATTAATAACAATAATCAGCATATGAAAAATCTTATCTAAATAAGCAATAAAAACAGAGAAAGTCTCGCTACAAATATTCATTAAACACCCACATTAATTACCAGAATTATAAAATCGCATCCAAAATTTCATTTTATTACATAGACATTTTTTATTACATAATTTTATTACCGGACACAATTATCATAAATCATCTAATAACGCGCAATAATTGATAAAAATCAACTACCGAGTGAAGCAACGGAGCAGGAACCTGCACGCGAGTTCGTCCAGATGATTAGGAGGGACTCGTAACAGGACAGTCATACGGCAATTACGAGGGGGTTAAACATGAGATCAGTCAACGTGGGGGCGGACATTGTCAACGCCTCGAATTGGACATGCGTCCGGGAGAGATGCTGGAAGATGAACGCTGGTTTATTTCTGGATTTGGTCTCTGGGATCTGAAGCTGGAGGTGTATCGGGTGGGTTTAGCATAGAGCTAGAGCTAGACGGGTCTATGACCGCGAAAGTCGTTTATGGGTCAGACCAGACCGACAATCCATCCTGGTGAACACGATGCGACTCCATACCGGGAAATTCAACAATCCATTTTGTATGCCCTCGCCATCGTAGTATTATGTACTGACGGTTTTAATTACGAGCTTCGTATGTATGTATGTATGTAGTGAGTGAAAGAGTTCAACGTTTTATAAAAAAAAGTCCAGAGGCGTGCTTGGGGGTTTTTAAAAGGGAAAATTTTGATTTATTTTCAATTTTATTATATAAATAAAAATTTTGTATCTTGATTTCCAGCTTGAAAGCTTGAGAATATACAAATAAATGTAAATGATTGTTTTTCCACATTTTTCAACTTGGGAACAACAAATTTGATATATTAAAATATATCATGGTACCCTGGTAAAGACACATAGAGAGGTACGCCCCACGTTTTGTTTTTACAAGGCTATTCTTATTAATATTATAGATAGTTTTGCTCATGCAAAAAGACCGCAAGACTTACTCCGGTACGCTAAATCGGTACCATCGTGTCTCTTCGCAAGCCTCACCCCTGGAGTGTTTTGGTGATATTTTATCCTAGTATTGAAACATGTATATTTAACAATGAATTCCATATTTGAAGAAATGTAGAAGAAACTTGTCGAAATGACAATTACGAATTAATAATTACAAGAAGATACGCCTCTCACCACTGGAGTCTACGTGCGCGTTCCGTGTCGCACTTGGTGGAGACACATAATCGTACGCGGCATGTGTTTTTTTTAGATAGTTTTGCACATGCAAAAAAACGCTGGAATGCTTAGTTTGTGCCATTGTGATCTTCCCAAAACTCAACCGCTGAAGTGTCTTTGGTGATATTTTATCCTTCTATAGACATAAGCATGCCGTACGATTCAGTGTTTGCGCTTGTACATATGCAGTGTGATTTTACCATATGTAACTTAGACCCTAGACGGGTTTTAGAAGGAGTCCAAGTCCTTTCAAAGTTTTTTCCAAATTTCATTCGCCCGAAAAATATTATGCAACGACGATTATTTATGGTTTTAGAATAATGCTTTAACGACAGAAAAGATATAGACAATATTATAATAAATTTATCAATTTTATGATTGAATTATCGGCATTTTCTATTCAACAAATTACTGTCCGTTTCTCAACTAGACTACCTTGCAGTAGATACAAAGCACCTATTAAAAAGTATTTTTTTATAGATCTACAATTGCAACTTGGGTATCACTAGCTATGTATATTATCGTCATATATAGATATATACATACATATGTAAATATGTATGTATAGTCACCCTTAAGAAATTAAAATGAAATGCATTATTTTCAATTTTTATTATACATACGTAAATATAATAATGAACCTGTACTAAAGTGTAAAACATATTATATAGACCTGCTACGATTTTAATTAATACTTATTTACGAATTACTTACAAAATTGAATAATAAACAACTCTAAAAACTATACGTGTCTAGAAATTTTACACAATTCTAATAATAAATCTAAAATATTTGATCAACATAAGAAAATGCACTACAGATAATATAGGTAAATGTATTATTTTTTCAAAAAAGTACGGCGAGGGGCAACTTTAGAACTTAAATACGCGCCTGCACTAAGCGTACTACGTATACGTGCAAGCACCAAAGAGCGTGTTTTTCTTATTAAAACAGTAATGAGATGGTTTTTCGAGAGACGCTAAAAGGTGCCGCCTCGACTATTTACACGAGTCTAATGCAGCCGACAGGTTTAATAATAATATGTTGTATTCTTTCAGTGAAATGTAAATCCCTTCGCGGGTGTGTTTATCAAATCCATTCTCATGCTTAAAACGATCGAAAGCACGAAACTTCTGTACTACGACTTCCTGTTTGTTTTATTATCGAGTGGTCGGTCTCTCACTCTACGTGAATATTCAATGGTGCTTCACCGGAGGAATAATGGTGGTGTTTTTTCAGAAGACCACTAATGAAACTTCCCCTTGATGGATTGACCACTTCAGTGCCGGTTTCCGATGGCCGATGCCCACACCAGCTGCAGTCGTTACTCTCCCCGACAATGTGCGGCCAGATTGTTGCGTTGCAACATACATACATACATACTAGTTGGTCTTAAAATGGACTAAAAATAAAACTGCGATGAAAGCGAATCATTGCGTACAAAACAACGGGTCTCGAATAACTAAACGTAAACGATTTTCATGAGTGACAAAACGAACTGCATTAGTCAGCCGGAAATGTGAATTGTTTGTTTACTCGCTGAAAATTTTCCTAGCATCAACGAGTATGTCATAATTTGCATACTAAAAATTAGTTGATATACACATATCTTGTCAAGGGTACATGCGACAGAAATTGCATCTTATCGATTGACACATTGACTCTTTTTTGGAACAATAATGTGTCACGTAGCTTAATCCATAGTCGAAAATATTCTGTACAATGGACTCACGCTATATATTGTTTAAGATTTCCATTGGGAACCAAATTTTATGACCAGAGGATTTTAATCTACGAGAGTAGCAGCTCGTCCCCTGCCATTCCGTGTCCTTTCACGGTAAAATTTCGAAGGAATTAAAAAAATATATATACATACATATATTGATTTATTCATTTTTTTATTTTATTTTACCTACATATAATATATCGGTCTCCGTGACGAGCAGGAATGTTAAATTACCGAAAACGCAAATATCGGAAGGCAAAGATCGAAAATCGAAAGATCTTAAGTCGAAAGATCAAAAAAAAAAAAGGTGCATGGTAAACGGTACATACTTACTTAATTTGCGCGAGCAGGATACATCAGGAATCATTATAGAGGGCCATTTTTTTTTACATAAATAAATCGTCAAATTTTGTGATGCCGAAAAACTTGAAACTTGCGAGACATTTATGGATAAATTGGCAGCATTTTTATAAGAATCAGCAAAATTCAAGATGCTGAAAACTCGAAAATTGCGAGAAATGGGTAAAAGTTGCCAATTTGTTGGAAGCGTTTCAATGAAAATCAGATAAATTGGCAAACTCTGATAGGAAATGATCAACCTGGGGTCACAAACCAAGGTCTGGCCAGCAGCAACCAGTGGGAGTGGAACCCGTGACCACTAAAAAATCAAAAACGATGCATTTTGTGGAACATTCTAAAAATCACGATGCAAGATGAAATGAGATCGTATTCGAACCCGATATATGCAGTCCCGGAACAAAAACGGTGCACGTTGTATTCAGTTACAAAGAAAAAAAGGTCTGAAAAATTTCTTAACTTAAGCTGGCCGACATTTACGAGTATTGATTAAGATTTAAAATTCAAACGTTTCGAAGAAAAATCTCAGGTATGTTGAATCGGCTAATAAAGTAAGTTTAACACAAAAACATCCAAAGACTAATGTGTTATTAAAAGCCGATACAAATCAGAATAGACGATGTCGCAATAGGCTTCTGGCTCAGATTCATATGTGTGGAACACTAAATTTAAAGAAAACCCACTGTATACTCGATTTCGTAGTCCCTCAAAAACTGATAATAGAACCAGGAAATGACCGCAAAAGCTCTGGAACATCGTCTCAGCAAGAAGATTTCTCAAAGCAGAACCGAGGTAGGTATATTTCGGTCGGTGGACGTTGAATAAGAGCAAACAGAGAGAGAGCTTGGTGCATTTCGGTAAGGCTAATTAACTACAGCTGCGTATATATGTATATTTACATTCGACTTAGGGGGTCTTCAAAGATTCAAAGACTCAAGTTAAAGTATCGAGTTGCCTCCCGTGAAAACGTCAATTTTCGCTATCCGACCAAAGGACAATTTACGAGCGTTTCCAACAAAGTGACAACCGACTTGGAATAATTTACGAAAAACACTTCGTGTGGAGTGGTTTCGAATTCTCGTGAAAAATGCAACAGTGGCAGACGGACGCTAATGCACCGATTCAGTGTGCATTATGCGACTCGAAACGGGTCAGAGACTCGAAAAAGAAGTCACACAAAATTGAAGATAACTGCCACAACCACTCTAGCAACACTATCTAAATCTAAATTGCCCCGGCTTATCATAGAGACTGAGTTTCTTTCGAAAAAACAACAACAGACGCCTCATAATACGTGTGTAAACGTTCAACGATTAACCAAAGTCCTATCCCATTCTGCATTTATGTGGAAAAACAATGAAAGACGTGGGTAGAGCCGAGTATGAAATTACAATGCATTCGATACTTTTTTTCTTCATTCATATACACACGATTTGATCGTACGCTTCGATCAAACCGAAGAAATTTATGGTACAATGCAACATTATGGTACGTAGCAGTATTTCAAAACGTTTGTAGGGTTAACGAGCACCATAAGGTAGGTGGGTTATATTGTTGTCTTTGTTTACGAAGATGATCTCTAACGTAATATTTATAAGGAAGTTGGTTTGAGGTTTTTACAAAAATAAAAAAGAAGTACTTAACCAATGGTATACGGATACAATGAATGTTTATATATGAATGCTTTTCAATTACTTATTACTAAATTGAAAAGCATTCATAGATTTTGAATGTTTATGTAGTTCACCTTTGAATTACGTAATATGATTGTAATTCGTGTATCATCATCATCATTGTTTACATCCATTCACAATCCACTGCTGGATTGGTTCTATTCGTCTCAGTTTTCCGCAACTCTCATCCCGTCCCACTTTTTTTTAAATTTCATCACCCATTTTCCTTGCGGCCTTCCTTTCACCATTTTACATACATTCTCTCGGGTACCATTCCAGCACTTCTTTTTTCCACCTTTCGTCCATTCTTCTGGCTACGTGGCTCGCCCATTATAATTTTAATTACTTCAATCTATCTACTATTATACATACATATATTCAATACCTTTGTAAAAAATCTCACCCGCGTGTTCTGTTTCTTATCTCTAATAGTTATGCTGAGCATATAGCGTTTCACACTCCTTTGAGTGCATTGGACTTTGGGTAATATTTTGGCGTTCAACGTCCATGGTATACATCAATATGTCATTACTATCAAAGCACATTTCTCGAAGATCTTTTTCTTCAGGCAGTGGCATTTTGATTTAAAAATTCTTCTGAATTAAAAATGTACATATGCCTACATATATGTAGGTAGGTAGGTAAGTAAAATTACTCAACTTTTAAAATAACCAACTGTTTTGATGCTATTATTGTTAGATAATAAATGAGTACTTATACATTTAAGTAATCTTGTCAATATTGTCATAAGGTTCAATGAAAGATAAACAAAAAAGGTCAAATTTGGATTAAATACTCGAACAGTTAAATATAGGTTGTTATGTTTTTATGAGAATTTACGATTAGAATTGTAGAGTTGTGAATTTTGGAAAAAATTCTAAAAATAAAGTAGAATTTAATTTGTATATAAAAAGCGTTCATATTTTTGATGCAACAAAAAGTAGAAGAGAGTGTTTGTAATAACGAATTAAGCAAATAAAAAATACGTGCACAAACTACTTGCACTTAATTTTGAGACATTCTAACAAAAAAACGTGAATATATAATATTTGAAATTGCTATTTATGTTTTAATTAAATTCATATATTATAATGAAAACTGTTATAGGAGCGAAACCGTGACTTTCTTCCAACAATTCCGAAAAGCATCCGTAGACTAACAAAAAGGTTATCAACCCAAGATTTTTTGACGAAATTTATTTATTTTTTCACAAGAGAACTAGCACCAAGATCGGTTAACGAATTTATACACACCTACATGGTATCTCAGAGTGCAACAACATATTAATTGTGTGCATTATTACAATTTCGTGCACGGCCGACTATACCATCATATATAGCTGTAATTGAATTACGTTGGCATGTACCTACCAACTAACTATACGATGGCTCATCTCATATACATTAACACGTTCGATGACCGGTATTTACAACAGCGTTTGTTGTTGTCGATCGTGATTAAAACTGGAACGGTTTCATCCGCAAACGCAAACGCCAGTTTCCTTTCAGAGGAGATCTCGTCTTCGAATACCACTTTTAAAGCGACAATTATCCGCACCGTATCGATACATCAGATGATATTTCGGACGTATGATAAATTCTCAATAGCATCGCAAAACAGTACAACGAACATCGTTACTTTCACTCATCTGATAAATGAGTTTTTACTCGTTATTTTTTTCTTCCCAACTTGAAAAACCTTTCCAACACGAACTAAAGCAATTTTACGAGAAGGTACGCTCATAAATAAACTTAACAAGATTTTGCGTTCGAATTTCACGAAAAACTAACAAGAAAAACGTTCGTTTAAATTTAATTGTTGCATGTGAAAGGCACGCATCCGTTTACTTGCGTCTCAGTTTACCGTATCGTAATAATCAGCGTAAAAATCATCCCAACAAACAAAGTTAAAAAGAAAAGAAAAGAAAAATCATCACATGACAGCTGACATTCGTTACACACACATTTTGTTCCATTCGGACTGCGAAAGTTCGTCATCTGAATTATTATTAAACGAGATCCTTATCTGAGCGTCACGCAGTCGTGGATGCATCGACCCAGTAGTGTGTGCGTTAAATTAAATTAATGTTTTAATGCGCTTTCCCACACGAAGAAACCGTGTCTGAGTAAACAGAACGCAAACGCAATATACCACACAATATATATACATACATATTCGATGTTCCGATCTTGAATAAACAATAGTTTTCGCCGCGTGAAACTGCACAAGACCACCGGGAGTCTGAAGAGATACGAGCTTATCTCGAAGGATGCGTGTCGAGCATTCCTCATTTATCGAAGCTCCGTCCACTGCACCGAAGAGCTTTCCCACAACAAATAACGGCAGTTCTAAACGTTTCGATAAATTAAATTGCATTCTACAATAATTGAAAACCTATCAAATCACCACGACTTCCGTCATACTAGTCTTATCCCCTCCAGTACATTTCAGGCAGTAGGCAAACTCTAAATATCAATTCCTATTGGTCGAAATGCTTGTTTCGTTACGGGAGCCCTAAAATAGGCGATTCCTACTAGTTAAAACATCTCAGAATATTAATCGTCTAAAGTGCCTATTAACTGATCGATAGGTATTGCGTGGTTTTTCTCTACTGCAAACAGCTTTGAAATGAAATATAAGAACGATACATTGAAATGAAATATAAGAACGAGGATTTCGCATGCTTTTCTTGATGATCAAAATTTAATATTATGATTAGATTGATTAATAAGAGGTCTGTAATAATTAACCCAGGTCACGTTATCAATCGTGCAAATTTCCAACATTCGATCAGGAGATATGTATTAATTCAGCTTGATAGATATACATATGTACATATCCACTAATTAATAATAAACTACAATACTTTTTTTTATTTTTAAATGCTTTTTATTATTACTAAGACCCAATACTATGATGTCTGTTCCTCTTGTATCCTGCTCGCGCAAATTAAGTGAAAATGTACGTCGGGGAGAGAGAGAGTTTTACCGCACGCCACTGATATATACATACCGCAAGCCAGCAGCATAGCTCGGACGTTAAGCTTCTGCTTACCGTCAAGAAGGTGCCGGGTTCAATCCCTGAATGAAAATGAATTTTTCAGAGTATGCTGTTGGTCAGACCTGGATTTGTGACTCCAGGTTGATCGTTTCCTATCAGAGTTTGCCAATTTTCTCTGATTTCATTGTTGAAACGGTTCCCGGAAAAAAAAATTGGCTAAAAATCCTTCGTACCTACTATGTCACCACTATTTGAAATTTGATTGATGTACAATAAAAATTTATGTACAATTCATAGATGTCTCGTTAATTTGCGAGTTTTTTCAGTGTCTCGCAATTCAACGACTTATAATTAAAATGCTGCATTTGTATTTGTAATTGGCCAGGAAGGCGCATTGGGATTTACCTGTAAGGCCTTCCTGGTATATATGTAAAATAAAAAAATAAAAAATAAAATATAGTAACCTTTTTCATATGTATGCATGGTAAACGAACATTTTCGATTTTTTAACATTCGGTGCGGTGACGTTCACCCGAAATATTAAACCCTGGAAATAATACTTTTCATTTTTATATCTACAATCCATCAAACATATGTTATGATCATAAGACGAACAATAAGATATATGAATATCATCCGAAAGCATAGAATTTGACGTTTCAGCCACTCTTATTTAATGGAACAAAGATTTATCTCTGCTTTAGGTCATCAATTACATGTGTTTTGATTGAATTTTGGTACTAAAAAATGAGTTTTCACATATGTACCTACATGAGATTCAAATATGTGTATAAGACGCCTACTCTATACATATTTATAGATGTGAGGTGAAAATAAAGACATACTCATTTATGCTAAATTATAATTTTTAAAGAACATTAATCATAATAAAGGACTTATCATAATCATTAGATAAACAGCCTACTTCATACATGTGTATGATGATGCATTTAAATTAATTGTAAATACAATTGACAAATCTTTTGAGGAAGTATGTGAAATATGATACAATACATGTCAAAACTGACAACGCAGTTTCAATAGTAAAAAAAAATCAATTAGTTTCGATTTAGTCATTGGAACATCCGACCGAAATGATTTGATGTGACACTGACTGACTGACTGACCCAATAATTTCTGCAAAACGGCAACCGAAAATAAGAACCGAACGATGCGGAAAATCGACTAAAACTTTTATTTATCCAGTACTAGCCAGTTTGATGTACGTCATTTTGCCTTAATTTCGCAAGTCGTAAAAAAATTAGAAAGAAAGCAAGACACCCAACCATGATCGGATAGCTTTCTAGGACGCGCATCGGAGATTTCCAAGACGGTGCAAAAAAGTCAATTTAAAATCCAGTGGCTCCCGTGACGGGAACCGACCGACCATCCCGATGATCTATCGCCACCGATAGATAAATATGCGATTCGAAGCCGTGAGAAATGACCATAACTGGTTGTCTTGTCGGCTCGAGATCGTGATCCGGCGTCGGAGCACGCTCTCGAGATAGCCGAAAATCTAGGGCTACACCACTGTACGTACCGAGAAGAGTACTACAATTTTCAATTTTAATTTGGTGGCCGTGCATCATTTCGGATGTAAATCACACAATTGTCATAAAAGAAAACTACGATTGCTATTTAATAACCGGCTGCGGATCCGGCTCACTTTTGTGTCTCTCTCGGCGGAACGTTTTTCGCTCTTAATTCTTAATTCGAACGGACTTTGATGTGTTTTCCCGCGTGTATTATAAACGTACCGATGTGCGCCATCTTAAATTTTCGCTATTGGGAACGTTTTCACCGTTTTACGCGGAAAATAATACATTACATGGTGCTATGAAATTATGGCGTCCGGTGCCAAAATCCGCATTTGCTTTAATCAATACGACAACGTGTACTTTTCCGCATTACAATGTAATATATTAGCTTGAATTACCCAAGCAGGCGGCAAGAGTTAAATTTATGAAAATTTGATCCGAGCGATTGAGGATAATTTCACCAATTTCCGGAACACATGAATAAATTTTTGAACACCGTAAGTTTGTAAATCCCTTTTGTACAATGTAAAACCAAAGTTATAAAATTTAATGTGCATGCTACTATTCGCCTACTATGATTATAACAAATTTAATTTTACATTATATGTAGACAAAAGATTCACTAAGTTGCGGTCGTGTAGTGTTTTTAAATTAAAACTTCTTTACGGATGGAATTAAATTGCTTTGATGGTAACTTCATCACCACAAAACGTTGCAATGTTGAAACTATAGTGGAAGTAGAATTTGTATCAAGAAGTTTTAATTCTTTAATTATTATTATTGAGGTAGAAATATCACATTTATACACGGCAGCAACGATTTCAGGAAGAAGTCGAATAGCTCTTGGAATATGAGCCATCCGATAAAGAACCGTGCGGCCCAGAGGTACAACAAACAAATGGTGATATCTATCACGCACATAATATTTAGAGTCCCAACTGTTCCATCAACGACGGCTATGACGTAGAAGCTGGAGAAAAAAAACGAATTAACGAGAATTTCTCCGAAAATCAAGGAAATTATTCCCAAGTACGCCCAAAAGGAAGGGGGGTAGGGTAGAGATATGGATAATACCCATACTATTTCCTAAATTAACGAGAGATATGTATGTATAATTACATTCGTAGAAAACATATCGATACAATGGTAAAGATTATGTATGTCAATCACTTTCAATTAGCATTCCTTGGTTAACCGCCAGTCGAGTATGATTAATTAACATTTTCTCCGCGTTATCTCCGACCGTCAAATTTGCACGCGAAAGTTAAACTTCTTATCGACTTTTCAAAGGATACAACAACTTCTTCCGACGTCAATCAAACGCGAGTCAAAACATTTGCGGCACGAGACTTGCAATAATTGCGAACTGTCTCAAAAATACTCATATCGTACTCCAAGACACATACAACACGACCGAGAAATGATTTAAGATAAGTGTCAAGAGCGGAGAAAGTAGAGTGGTTTTTACAGCACAACAACCGTATTAATAATGCGAACGTTCATATTTCAAACGGCTCCAAAAACTGACCTTTATCGCCGCACCGAGAGAACGAGATCCAGAAAACGGCACACGAGAAATTGATCCGGGCACGAGAAGCGAGAAATGCCAACAGAAATAAAAGAGGAAGAGGTGGAAATCACGAAGCGTCTAGAATTATTGGGATAGGCGTCGAATCCTCGATAGATAGAGGCAACAAACAAAACAAACACAATCGCTAATGAAAGAAGCCAGAGCTGGAGAGACGCCCTCTCGCAGGCGAGAAAGCGTCGGCGTAAATCAAACTGCAACAGGGAAACGACTTCAACTTATAAATTTAATGTGTGTGTACGTAAGCTTGCACTTATAAGACCTCAAGAAACTCCAACAAAGGATTAAATCCAAAGGGGAAGCGTCCGAGACTTACACGACTAAATAAAACTAACGTTTCCGGATTAAAATCCAACCCGACTCAACCATAGTTCAAACCGCATATTACACGAAAATGTGTCAGATTTGTCCGACACTCTTCAAAGCAAATAGATAGATAGGTAGGTGTAAAGGTAAATAAATTGAAAAGGTGAAATTCGAGCCCGTTAAAACAATACGAGTTGATGTGTTTATAACAGTATAAAAGCCCTTCGGTTGGACACGTTCTATGCGAGTACTTTTTTTTGTATTTTTTACAAGTCTATAGATCAACGAGTTAAATGTTCGCCTCGAGCGAATGCGTGGCCAAATTTTTGATGATATAGTGATCAATTCATATTAAAGGGCTAGTCAAATAAAAAGAAAAAAAAATCGAGTAAAAGTAGAGTATCGTATGTACTTAGTGAAAATTGAGTTTCAAATAAAACGATAAACTTTCAACAGTAATGAGTAACTGTAATGAGTTTATTAGTTTTTCAAATATGTGTATATACATATATAAATACATTTGTATGGGTATATCTAGTACATATGTACATGTATTGATGTAAATTAATAATATAAGAATAAACTTTTAAAACGTGATTATAATATTTTACAAACACAAAATTGAGTTTGTGATTGAATTTTTACCTTTAATAAAATATGTAATGAAAATATACTCATGCTCTATAGAAAATAAATTGGAGAACGTTTACAAAATAATAATTTTATAATGTAAACAAATTCATCAAGTTTCAATTTTAGAAGTATAAAATCAACAATTTCAATATAAAAATACATACATATGTACATGATTATATTTTAAATAGCTAACCTATCTATGTATGTAGCTTTCATCAAAATTTTAATTTCATGGCTTAAATTTTCATTTCATAAATAGTATCGAGTGTTTGCAGTGAAATTAAATTAATCTAATTCAAATTATTTAAAAAATAATTTTTCATTTGGTTTGGAAATAGAAAATATTGCTTGACATTCAAATATGTTGTACACGTATGATTTATACCCACATGTATAAATAGACTTTCAAACATCTCAAATTCTCTACGTGTCTTCTATACTTTCAACACATACATTTTACTTAATATGAAAGCTATTATTAGAATTTAAGAGGGTTCTTAGCTTAACTTAGCACACTTCGCGAGTTTACAAGTACGTAGAGAACCATCCCTACTGCATTTCTGAACAAATGCTAAAGTAATCCTTCTAAATTATGCCTAGAGTTGGACCAGAGCAATTTTCTCCTCTTCACGCACAATAAAATTTGAAAATCGTTCAAATTAGCCACCTTAATGTCCCGGAATGACCATACCATTAGAATCATCACCGAGCAAGAGGTTATTTAGCAATCATATACATACATATAATGTAATACGCTTTCTAACTTACCTTCCGTTCACAAATATTTCTATTTAAGAACGCCAACCCATTAAGTCAAAGCCAAACCTCAAAGTGCGCCTCAACGTCAAATTAATAACGACCATGTACAACACCGTCGCTAATCATCTCGGCGATGATTAAATACGTCATCGGAACAGCTCAAAGGGGGAGTAAAACACCATAACGGACCAGGTCTCTAATCTACCGTCTCCATCCAGTCTGAACGTTATGGTTAAATTAAAACGAAAGTCGAACGATGCACGTCAAAATATTTAAACGTAATCAAAAATGATTAATTGCAATAAAATTAAACTAGTGCGATTGTTAACCGGCATAATACATGACCAACAAACGATACGTTTACAAAAGAAATTGTATACATTTGTCGTATTTATCCGACAACTATTAACAATAATTGTATGCGTATCGCTACGAAAAACAAGGCATCAGTATAATATACCGTAATACTCAATTGTGGAACTAATTCGCACAATTATATTTGTGCAGCAATTAAACCGACCAAAATTGGACATATATCCATATAAGAAGAAAAAAAATTTGAACTAATTCCGCAACTATCAAATATTTCTCAGTGAAATAATATCCAATTAACTGCGAATGAAAATGAAGCAAAAAAAAAAAGTACCATTATGCATCACAGATATCAATCCTAATTTGAATCGTTTCAACCGAAGACGATTCGACTAAAAATGATCTATTTAATATGCTAAAAAGTACCCCACACTTTCGAGAACGGATCTAATTTACAATAAAATTTCAAGCATAACAAAATTAATATGCGAATTTATGAAATGTGACGCTTTCAGGTGTGGAGGAAGGAGGGGGGAAAAAATGACAAATTTACTCACTCGTTTTACATCGCTTGCACGATACCGTTTTCAAAACACGAATTCAATTATTGGAACTTACCTGTAACAAAAAACAAGAATAAATTACAACAAGTACAATAAATAATACATGCTAGGGAAATTTTACATCGAAACGATAAAAAAACTAAGACCGTATAAATTGGGCAAAAAAATCGAGGTGCGTTTTTACGAGATGAAAAGATTCGACATTGGCCCCTAATCGAATGACGAAAAAAATTTATTAACGGTCAACAACCACTCGCCGAGGTGAGAGTATCGGCGCCAAGTTCACTCTCAGGTTTAATATCACGAAGTATTATTTACAATACATCGATACTAGTTTCTAGTAACATAATACAGTTTACATAGAGTCCAGCAAAAACGACAAGGAAATTTTCTGTTGAATTTATGTACGTATATAATACATATGCTGAGAGTCAAAAACCTTCCGAAAAATTATAACACAATTAACGAGAGGATGTAATCCATTTGTTTCGTTCCCAGACTTTGCGAGAGGATTGTCGTTAAAAATAATAACTGTTGCATAATTGATTCCGTCGGTCGTTGCACTTGTACGTAAACTTTAAAAATTTTCATAGTACGCATTTAAGATTTTTTATCACAGTTTTTTTTTTAAACAGCGTTTTCAAATATGCAGCGCAAGTACGCAGTAATTTCAGAGAATTTTTAATAAGTTAAACCATAAATAATTATGATACCGTTTGTAAAATGTAAGGACATTAAAGGTGTAAGCACACTGAATCGTACGGCACGGGTACGATATTGGCCTCCTGTGGTGAAAATCTGTAACGAGTTGTCGTGTCACCGTCAAATCTATATCATGTGCAAAACTATCTTTAAAAAAAACACGTGACATGTACCTCTCTGTGTGTCTGCGCCTTAGCAGATTTAACGTACAAAATTTACAATCAAATTTAAAACGTCCTGTAAGGCTAAAAAATAGATTTATTTATTTTTAATATTTGGATATAATTGATTGTATTTAGAGTAATGTCAAGCAGGCTTATTCAATGAGAGGTCTATTATATGCGCCTAGCTTAATATATCTAAGTTCATCATCATCATTTACAGCCATTCATCATCCACTGCCTATGCTCTACCAATCATCTTTATTTTGGCTAACTCTCGTTCATTTTATCCCATTTTTTTTATAATTTCATCCACCACGTATTCCTTTTTCTATATCTCCTCGTCATGCCTAATAAATAGTGTTCCATAATTATTTCAGTATATGTATGTAAGTTAACGCTCGTAAACAATTTGCGCATCAGATACCTGCAGCACTTTTGAGTCAAACTGGACGATTATACATACATATAACAAACTTTCAATTATTACAGCCACCCTTCGTCCGTATTAGCTCATAAAATTCTGAAAATTTATGAACTAAACATTTTCGCTGATTTCGTACATATCAAAATGAAAATTTTGACTAATACATATGTACATATATATGTACGTAATTTATGTTTTGAGTAAAACAAAAAACAATATATGTAGTAGTCATTTAAATCATTGAATTCCAAATTCCTTTTGATTTTGCCTCATGTAGTGATGGCATCGACTTATTATCTGTAAGTTCTAATTTCAAATCATACTTGATCATTCAGCATAACAATAAATAAAAAGAGTAAGCTCTGCGAAATTTAGAGGACGTGTAAAAATTCAAAATGCTCACTAATTCCCGCGATCAGGCAATCTGACCTTTGAAAGTATACCTCTAATTTATACGTAAATATGAATTACGATCAATTCGGCCCTGGTCTTACTACCACATAAAATACCGGTACCGCTGAAACGGGGACAAATGCTAATGCGTTCGACAGAGATCAATCATTTTCCGATAGATCGGCATTGCGCTAAATCATCATCACTCCCTATACAATAATAATATAATATAATACATAGTAAACAGTGTCGGACTAATCGAATACCAGAATATTCTTAACAATTCGCGTAGCGGAAATTTCACAGATTAAATCAACAGTCGTGACGTTGCACCTGTCAAACAATAATTACTGTTTAGTTTATTTGTACAACTACAATGAATTTCTTTTTTTTTTTTTGCACGGAGACTGGTATTTGATTTTGATTCCGTGCTAAAATAAGCGAACCTCGACCACTTTTTTTATTGTCAAGTTTTGACGTTTCTGCGAGGGGGAAAATGCTTGGGTCTCTGTAACTGACCCACATAACCTAGTCAAGGTTGAGCTCCCCTATGCGAAATTGCGAACCACCCTCGCGCATCCCCCAAAATTTGCGGGGGGAGAAGTTAATACGTTCGCCGAACCAACCCCTCAGTAATATATACATACATAGATGCAATATATACTCATCTACCGAATTCTAACTAGATTTACAATTCAATTTTCGATTGAAATATTCGATACACATAAGCTGTAATATGTTAGACAATTCAATATAGAGTTGAATTACATATACGATCAATATGACCGACTTTCATACGAAATAACGATTTAGCCGAAGGCGACGAATATTATTAGCATATCATATATTATTCATTCGTTGTGTCTCCTTTGGGTAAGTTCGCAGAGTGCAGGGAGCGGTGCAGCAACTGCACCCGTCGGATGCTGTATCGATCCAACCCCGGTTACTGCACTGCACGTACACATCTAACTATATGAATTAAATCGCACATAAGGGACGAATCCTATGTAAATCACTTTTTTATTCATATTTAAATGCATATTTTATACTTTTCAGAAGACTACCTAATTGTAAATTTCGATTCCTATTGGTTGAAAAACTTTGTTATGAATCTTTAACATACCTGAATTAAATGATTTGCTAATCAATGTCAATCACATATTTTCTTTCTTATTGTAAACGGCTATAAAATGAAAATGAAAAAATACCGAAATAAATAAGACTACGTAAAGACAATTGAAAAGTAGCGCAACTTCTATCCAATACAAAATTTAATCATGACACATTTTTCTTGCGATTCCGCTCATCCTAAATCGATTCGATTGGTGATGATCAAGATCGTCACATAGAGCTGAGCCACACCGGTCGACTTGCGAGCAACTTAGTTGGCCGACTTGTCGCGATACCAGAAAAAATGTATGGAAATGTGAGCGACCTAGAAGTTGACGTACATACATATATGGCACACCCCATCTAACTGCATACATACATTGGTCTGGTCGCCTTCAACCAAGTGGCTCGGTGTGGCCCGGATCATACAATATTTGCGGATTCATTCATTTGATTTGAACAACTGCGGTTAACACTTTACCGACTGCAGACGCCACGTTGGCGCCCTACCGTTGCTTTGTTCAAGCAACCGCGGACGCAAAAAGGCATCCTCAGGTATCTTTGCTGCTGACCAAAAACCATACGATTTCATTTATGTATGTTTCAAAATTTAAATCAGAGGGACAGTAAAAATATATGAAAAAAGGATAAAAGTATTCAAGTTCCAATAGAAGTTGGGTGTGCAAGCAACTGATGAAATTCATGCAAAACATAGAAATTAAAAAGGATCAGATATGCTTTTATTTAAAATATACATACATATGTATGTATATGTAGGTGTATCTAATGATGAAAATTGTTATGAAAAAATTTAAAACGATTTTTACAACATCGTCATTTGCTGACAAATTAGTGCATGCACGTTTAAAATTTATTACATTATTAGCGATAGCGAAACTATTCCGCTTCAAATTCGCTACGAGGCGTAACAAATTTAAAGCAAACCAACTTAAACGCTAAAAATTCGATACAAACACACGCTTAATAAAAACAAAAAATTTACATGAATTGTCTTTTGATAATGATTTTTTGCTTTCGCTAGCACGCGACGAGTGAAATTTTCCCGCAGAAACAAAAAGTAAAAGCCGACCATTTAGCCTTGAACAAACTCTACAATACTACGTCCGCTTTGTATTCAGATCACATAAAAAGTAGCATAAAAATCCTATATAATGCATGATTAATGAGGCCATGCACAGGCCCACGTATACCGTGACCATCGGGATAATGCTATTTCACCCTTATCCTATTTAAAAAGCTCTAATGATTTATCGTCACAGCCTTCACCCTTAATCGGTGCGCACTCCCGTATAACGAGAGCATTATGTCTCGGTAATCCTTCGTTAAAAGCGCGATTTAGATTTACTACCATCCTGGACATTTTACAGGAATGCTTTGATATGTCCGTCCTGCAACAGATTTTTCCATAAATTTGAAATTTACGATGCAGCAGTCTGCCCCAGAACGTTCACTCATATATGTACTATATATGTATGTATGTACGGCTCCTATGAAACGAATGAATAATTCAAGAGACCGCACTGTACGGCGAACTCTCATCGAGTGCACCGACACGTGTTTCTTGCCGTATAACGATTAAATTAAGATTAGAGAATTGCACATTCCCCGGACACGTTACATTACGGTGATGGTCGAAAGCTCGGGCTCGAAATGCAAAAAGCTTCGATCACGAAGTCGGATTATTCCGTTGCGCAATCTTTCGTTAAATTAATATTCAATACAGATTTTAATCTTTGTGTGGAAAAGTCTTAAGCGGGCGTACAAACAAATCAGTCATTTTGATTACACTCGAGGTTGAGGATGAATGCCAAACGTTTTGATGAAGCATGATTGATTGCACTCGTTCGTATTTTTTTATTATTTAAAGATAGATAAGCGTTTAATTCAATTGCATGTATGTGTGCGTACTAGCTTAAATTTCTCGGCCCCACCCAGAAAAAGATTCATCTAATATATCATTTCGAAAGAGATTTTGTATCTATATACATATGTATGTAAGGTTTGGGTGGTAGAATCCGTGACGTTAAATTAAATAAAAAACAAATGAATATTCAAATAAATTTAAATAAAATAAAACTATTCAAATAAATTTAATAAAATGTTTACTATTAGATTAGCCATGTTTAAGCGGTTTATATTACAAATATAGAGCGATGCCGCGTAAAACCGTAAGATATGTAAGCAATAAAAAGCTTTTGATAAACCAACAATAATGCAGTAAAAGTCATACGAATACGAATTTATTGAAATCTTAGAAAATAGTGGAAGGTTTAAAACAATTGGGAGTAATGTCAAATATTCAATTATAAACCATTCATAAACACGATTCCGGAAACCCATTGGAAACTCGCTAGATAGTATTGTACTTCTTGCATTACGAGGATAGATAGAAAAGAGAATACGTAAGTGAGAAGTGTGTCAAAGGTGGTTGATAATAATGGTGAAAGTAAAGAGATTGAAATGGCAATGGTCGGGTAGCATAACTATGTGAAGAATGGACGAAAGAAGTGCTCCAATAGGACCCCAGAGAATTTAAAGGGTGCAAGGGAGGCTACGTGGGCGATGGGTACATAAGATCAGAAAAATGTGTGGGATCAGACGGATGAGAGTCGCCCAAGCGAATGGAAGCGTGTTGGAGAGGCCATCATCCAGCAATGGATGGAAAATGACTATAAATAATGATGATGATACGGTCAACATAATAAATGTATCTGTATCATATAATTAATTAATCGCAGTTGCATCCATGTTGAAGAACGTGATTTGTCTGTAGGGTATATTTATTAATTTCATTGCGTTTGCCAAATGTTTTGTTATCAGATTGTGCTTACTATGATAGAAAAAAGTAAATGCGATATACTCATCATAGAAGATTTAAGCAAATCGTTTCCCAAGTGTTTATACTAGTGATAGCAAAATCGAGCTGCAACTAAAAAACTAAATCAGCAAGAACGACAGCAGAGAATAATAATGAATAAAAAAAACACCTGTAATCAAAAAATCCAAATGATTTCGCGGCTATCATAAAAACGAGATGAAATTGTACGTTCGAACGAGCAGTAGACGGCGAACGAATCTGAAAACAATCGTAGTTCCGTTTCGAAAAAAGAAGAAAAAAATCAGGCAAGTACACGACTACGGTCGATAATTTGAACCTATTTCTATCGGAACGGCTTGCTGAAATAATTTGCATAGAAATATATGTATATAGATAGATACATATGTATATTGATGTGCTTGTACCAAAACTACAATATTCGCATCGAGGCAGTGTTTGCTGATTTAGAATTGATAGTCAATAGACATATGTACATATACACAGTAGATAATATTGGAATTCTGTCTGGAATGGAAGCGCAGACAATCCTATTCAAATAACTTTCAGCATCGCATAAATTTCGTATATAGTAGACGCCATCAAAATAACAATCAATTTAGATAATAACTTCAATAGATAGGCAGTCCGATGAGTCAGGGTCTCACAAAATGAATTTCTATAGAACTGTTATACGTATAAGACTATAAAATAAATTATAACCACAATTGAGAATGTTTATCCATGTTGGAAATAAACACAGCTTAGACAGCTAAATATATTATTGGAATTTAGTACATAAGTAGTACTAAAAATATAATAAAATATATAATTTTATATTTTATAGTATTGGTAATTTTAATATATGTATATGTATATATTTTACTGGTAATTTTAAACACAATTAAAATTCAAACATGTCAGAACTTTGTATTTTTATTTCATGCAGTTGAGACATTTCCGTTCAACTTCCTATCTGTCGAATAATTGGCTATTCATTCCTTTCTATCCTGTACAAGTCCAATAGAAACCGTTCATTCGTTAAAAAAAGCGCTACAAATTAAATCAATGGCATACATATTACACATATGTATGTAGAAGCAACAAATTTCAATATTAAATATGAATAAATTTAAATTTACACATTTTCCATAAAGATGGAGTGTATGAATAGGAAACTTTTCTGTTGCCAAATTCCTATACTCAATACTATAAAATATTGAAATACCGAAATCCCCGAGAGATAACTTTTAATAATCTCCAATTAACGTTTTGATAACTACAAGATACCATTGAAAGATTACATATATTCAAATTCCGTTATTCATATTACCGGTGCGCTTCGTTCTACCAACTTGCAATAAGTATCTCGAGACGCGTTTTCTCAACTTTTCTTCTGCTTAAAAAGGAGTTTTTATATTGTAATATCTTTAATGTACGAGATGTATTGTGGTAATTCACAAATTATTAAGTTATTAACACACCTTTAAAATATTTAAAAAAAAAACCTTTAAAAATCAATTCTTAGTATATATTTTTATAATAGTTAATGTTTATGTCGTAAAATAAGTATTTCACTTTGTAAAACACTTTCTTATTTGTGTTTTGTATATGTATATGTATATGTACATACACAAACACACACTGACGATGAAATACACCGAAATAGTTGGGAAAACGAGTCTTGAGATATTGTAGTAAATACATATAAAGAGGTAGATTAATATGAGTATTACATATACATACAATCAAGATCGATGTGCTTCATGTTTTAGCATTCATACATTGTAAATGCAATCAAGAAGCATCTACGCATTGAAACTATGCACAGTACATAGAAAGGAGCTTGGGCGAATCATGACGAAATCGAAACACGTATTACAACAGCATTTTTCGGATGCGAATCCGGGCAACGCCACGAAACCGGCACTTCCCACAACCCAACACTTCTTCTGGCAATTATTGATGGAAGTGATGTATGAAATGAACGGGTTGCTGGCGTGATTGACCAGTAGCAGGCAGTGTTAGCAAACCAGATAACTATACCGGAGCGTGCCTACCGACGATCCGGAAAATGATAGCGGTGTGTTATACCGCAACAACGCATACACGTTGCATAATCATTTTCGCGAGGAGAGTTGAACTTGCAAACTGCAGCTTCCGACCGCAACCCGGAGGCCACTGTCAATACCGTTTACGAAATTGCATACATTCCACGCAAGTGTTGACTTTTCACCGTGCTCCGGTGTGAAATAAATAAAGTGAAAAGTCAAACATGCCCCCAGAGCAAATACAATAGAATATGATTTCCGGAATGTGTATATATGTATGTATATGTACATTGTGTCGCAATCACCGGAATATTTACACACGTGACAGCGGTTGACGTATGTACATATGTACATCAAAACCCTACAAATGTAATACTAAAGCCATTCACCACATATGTACATATGTACATACTAGAGTCGCATCACAACAATACAAATATTGTACAATATAATATGATATACTACGTCAGTTGGCAACCTTTTTTTAATTTGAAAATTTAAATATTCAATATAAGTACATCCTCGAGAATACATATGTCAAGGTTGACCGATGTCTTTAGCAATCATCCATAGGTATATAACCTAGTTCAATTGAAAACAGTAAACATGATTGTACATACACAAATTATGCGATGTATAATCAGGGCCGCCGAGAGAAATCCCGGGCCCTGGAAAAAAATAATTTCGAGCCCTATGACAAACTAAAAAATAAGGTCTTATACATATAGTTTTAATATGCGAAAAATCTATCACAACTAGTAGAAAAATACCTATATATTGGTTATTATTTTTTTAAATAATTCAATAAGAAAATATGATATAACAGGTACGACTTTCGACACGGGGCCCCTCGAGTAGTCCGGTCCCTGCGACTTTACCCCAGCTCCACCCCCTCTAATCGGCCCTGGGTACAATGCGGATATTAATTACAAACCGCGGGAATATGTAAACTAACAACAATCAACACATTCAGACTAGCTGAGTTTGCAAGAGGGATGGGATGTCGATTTTTTTGGATCCGTCACAAAAATGTACTAGCTTATAGTTGATAAGGTTTTGGTTAAAATTCGTAAACCGGAAGTAGTAATTTTTTTAAAACAATATTTCATTATTTTATTTTGACCTTTTAAATTATTTTTAACAAAATCTGACAACCAAAAGTAGAACTTTTTGTCTTGTGTAAGTTTCCCTACATTTGCGTTTAATTTGTATCGAAAATGATTTCATAGCCGTTACATTGTATGTTGCGAACTTGTATGTATGTTTAATTATCGAATTTTGTTGTGTAACCTTTTTATATTCCTCAAAGTCGTGGGTTGGTCACATCCGATTTTTATTTTATCTGAACCTACTAAAAGATTGCAAAAGCCAAAATTCTCTAAAAATTGTGCATTTTTTTAAATACTCATTTCTCACAAACGAGAAGAAACCAGCAAAAATCATTGTCATATTGGAATTTAGTGGGCCAAACTTAGTAAAGATTGAATGGTCCCCGCACCGGTAAGTTAAAAAACGTGAATTTGCTTAGTTTAATTTAATACAGTACATTTTATCATAGTAAATGCTATAGTATGTATGTATGTATGTATCATATACAAATTCAAATCGATTTTGATTAGACAATATTGAAAATGATTAGTAAGTAATAGTCAATTTGTAAGGAGTAATTTTGACGTTTAAATCAGATCAATTGGCAAAATCTGATTGGAAACGATCGATTTAGATGTCAAGATTCGCTAAAGCTGACCAGCAGTACTTTAATATATCTTTATGTTTAGTATATACGTATATATTAGATAATGACGCTTTGTAATAACAATAAATACTTAACTCGGTGACTTTTGTATGTACATATGTCGGTCTGTCAAATTTTCTGTCACCTTCAAAAGACAGAGTTGTGGTTTTGGAACCCGGGTACGTACATATTTTACATTTGGAAAATGAACGAGAGAACGTCGAAATAATACGGAAATTAGCAGCAATCGAAATATCATTACTTTTTTTATTTCAATACAGTTAATAAAGTCCTTGAATTGCACAGTACATAGGTAGATCTACCATAAAAAAAGTGTGAGACATTAATAACAAATATTTCACCGGCAATATGCAAGTCATCAACATCATAATATGATAAATAGGAAGTAATCAAAAATAACACTACCGAGAAAAACACCTAATATCCAATAAGTATGTAGATCGAAATTTTGCAACAAATTCACCCGTGCAACCAGTTCGATGAATAAATACCAGCGTACTATATATTTTTAAAATAATTAATGAGCGCTTTAACAACGGTCGTAGGGGTGCTTTTATCCACTTGAATAATGCAATAAAATGCATCGACAGGTAAACGATAGTAATCGTCCACCACGTGTAACAACCACGTTGCGAGATTGATCGGCGCTAGAACAGGTCGTAGATTAATTACCCACAACTTGAAACTCATAACTTGTATCCAACAAGTTACGAGCTGAATAAAATCGACGAAAGATTCGTCGAAAGGAGATACGTGGGTGATGGACGGACTTAAGTGAATCGCAATGCAAGCAAAAAATTTCTAATACGATTCGTTCGATGTTTACACACGTGTCCGAAACGCGCTGTTTCACACAGGTGATTTATTAAAATTTAGATAGTTAGATAAGTATGTATGTGGCACTTATTCCGTTACACTTTTTGTAGAAAAAATGTTTGCATATATCGTCTGTATTCGAAATTTTATATTATTAATGGGTGGAGAAATAAGATTCGCATCATTTTACTTTTGAATAATTTTAATTGTTACTACCCGGCATTGCTTGGGTAGATGAATGTTGAAAAAACCCTGCTAAAGCACGTCTACTGTCTAAAGCGAGGTATGTACCATGAAATGATATATCAAGTTTTGTGGTGTCATACTTACAGATTTATACAGAAAACAGTAGATTTTCATAATGGGCAAACAAACGTACATACATAGTTTTCAATTTATACAGTTTTTCTGAAGAAAAAGATCTTCGATTCAATGTGTTTTGTCATTGACTTGACATTGACATTGACATTTGGCGTTGACTGCCGGAATGCTGTATAAATTCCAATGCACTCAAAGAAGTTTGGATCGATGAAATCAAATAGAATACGTGGGTGAGAAGTACTTATGTATGACAAGGGTAGTTGATATAATGAAGACTTAAGATATTGAAATGGCAATGGGTGGGTCACGTAACTAGAATGATGGACGACATATGTAAGTGCATAAAGTTCTATGCACTCAATGAAGTATAGAATGTTGTATTATCGGCATAGAGAGCAGAGATAGGAAACGGAATACGTGGTTGAGAAGTATGACAAGGGTAGTTGATACAGCGAAGATAGTGCAGAGATTGACCCGCCCATGGTCAGGCAACCAGAAGAATGAACGAAAGGTGGATAAAATAAGTCTTGGAATGGTACACGAGAGAATGTAAAAGGGTGCAAGGAAGATGGGTAGATGAAATAAGAACAATGTGTGAGATGAAATAAATAAGGGCGAAAATACACAGAGAGGCACGCGGCACGCGTTTTTTCTAGTTTTTAATAATCTTTCCTGCGGCGCCCAATTCAAAAATCACCCCCTGGGGTGATTTTTGATATTTTATCCTCGTATTGTCATGGGTTTGACAGTGATCGATAACAGTGATTCCCATATTTGAAGAAATGTAGGAGAAATTTGTCGAAATGATAAGATCGTACGAATTAACAATGATCTGAAAGAACGCACTTCCCAGCTGGAAGCCCCAAGGACTAAAAAAGCACGTGCCGCCCTCTCCTGTCTGTCAGTCTATTTGGGTTTTCGCCTTTAGTTGCTCAAAATATAAACAAGAAAGCAAGCGTGTTAGAGAGGCTTTCACCCAGCAGTGGATGTTGAATAGCCGCAATTACGATGGTGATACTGATGATATACATATATATAGGTACGGGGCCGACGAGAGAAGGGAAGCCGGGGTAAAGTCCCAGGGCCCGGACTACTCGAGGGGCCCCGCATCGGAAATTCTATCTATTATATGATACATTCTTATTCAATTATTTAAAAAAAAATAGCAACTAACATATATGTAAGTATTTTTCCAATAGTGCTGATAGATTTTTCGCATATTAAAAATATATCTAAAAGATCTTCTTTTTAACTTTGTCGTAGGGCCCGGAATTAATTTTCCCCGGGGCCCGGAATTCCTCTCGGTGACCCTGCATAGGTACATATTTCGTTTAAATAAATAATTGCCGGGTCCATATAAGATTCGCCCGCTGGGTTTAAGCTTATGACATACATACATACATACACACACTCTCAAGCTTGGTACATAGAAATGAAATGAATTAATAGTTAGGATTCATAGATTTTCGATTGTTTTGCGTGTCGTGGCTATCACTGATACAATGTGTGAACACAAATAGACAAAATAGTACACTACGTCAAAAGTTAAAAAATATATTTCAAAATCAAAAGTATTGGTAGCTCCGATAGTATCGACAGTCCGCTATGTTCAAAAATAATCTGTGCAAACCTTATTATAAACTAATCGGAATACGTTACGGTAAGTTACATTTTTTGCAACCACTTTTAATGATACTACAAAGCACACCTGAAGCGAGCATAATTATAGCGTGACTTTTGAAAATGTACAGTTCAAGGGGTCAAACATTCCTAGTGTTAATAGTCGTGCACACTCAAGCATCCGGTAAATTGCACCCTTCCGTCGAAACGGTCCGTTTTGAAACTGCACACGGAGAACATGCAGATGATAGCATACACTTTTTATTAATTAGTATTTAAATTAATGCGGAAGCGTACGTGTTGAATTTGTGTACGATTGGTGGTAATTTAAACAACAATGCATCTGGAACGACGACTGCACGGGCTATACTAATTTGTAATTTGGGTCACGACAATGAAAGAAAAATAATAGGAAAATAAAGAATAATATGCCGTTGAAGAGTCATGCTCTGAAAGGCTCCTTTCCTAAAGGCTGACACGGCGACAATAAAGTCAAAAAACTGCACACTCATTGCGTCTCTATATTATCGCGAAAACATTCAAAAGGTCTATTCGCGCATAATTAAAAATGGAACGCCGATTAAAATGTATAAAAATAAAATAAAGTAAAAAGTCCTTACAGGTGCGGTGCGGTTTTCACGCTTCAAAGATTGACAAAAGAAAAACTTGCGATATACGACATTGAACACAATGAGAAAATGCATCGGAATGTAAGTTATTATTATCCATAAACAAACGAAATAATATGCAGAATTTCCATTCTATTCAAAGAATACCGTAATTAATCTTAATTAGTCGAAATTCTTATTATATCTACATATTTAAGACACCGACAATAACTACTTATATCTCACTAATTAAAAACGCATCAATTTTTCGAAAAACACCGAGCCATTGACTCATCAATCATTGTCTGGTTCAGGAGTTCTTAATAAATGGCCCATGAGACCCTTGAGAGGACGTTAAGAATCATATAGTAAAGTTGCCTAACTATATTTATATAGTTAGGCACCTTAAAACATCAGTACAATATGTTGATGTACATGCGTCAAATTTTTATAGCCAGGGCTGTGAAGTCGGTTCAAAATTTACCGATTCTAATCTCCGACTATTAATTAAAGAAAATAATAAAAAGGATTCAGATGGTTTATAACGACTCCGCTTGAAATGCTCCGACTCCACAGCCCTGGTTATAACGAAATTTGCAGCATAACGAATTATTTTCGAATTATCAGTTAACAGAAATTTCCCGTTTCGATATGATTAAAAACAATATGGTTCCTAGAAGTTCTCTATAACATAATTTGATTGTATTTGTTTAATGAGAACAGTTAAATGACATTATGTGGAATTATAAATGTACACATGTAGACCGTTACCATTTCAAAATCGAGATCCAACTTAAAGGGATGATTCGACCTTTCAGGTCACCCCTCTTCTATACTCAAGATCAATATTCACACTATTTTTTAAAATCCTTGATTTGAGTATGCATGACACGTAAAAAAAATTTATATTTTAAATTAACCAATAAAGATGTGCTCAAATTATTAGAAGTGTTTAAGTTTCTTCTCCGTTTTATTTTCGATGTAGTTTGGTATGACGAAGGAGTTCGTGACCAAAAAAATTTTGAAGAACCACTGACCTAATTGAAGACATCGTTACGTGCAATCAAAAAGCAGTAAGTACCTGACAAAATAGAGAGCCGATTTTTCTTTGAAGAACCCAGTACTAAAATCACTTTGTCACTCACATAGAAGAGCGATCGATACGTGAAGGACTGCGATCGACAATAATAATAACGCGCAGGTACTACTACGAAGAGGAGGAGGTAACAGGTGAAAGCGCATCTGCATCACGTAGTAAAGCGAAGAAAACCCAGTACGCCATAGGTCCAGCGGTAATAAGCGGAAGAAGCAAAAGAAGACCGCATTACCGGGAATAGAAGAAAGCCCTAATTGAAACCTGCGGTGCCACGTCGTCCATCGGAACGTGGAAAATCGACGACGAAACCGAACCGTGATGATGATGATGATGTTAATAAAAATACATACGAAAAATATGTAGATATCTATGTACATACAAACACACATAGGGTTGGTTCGGTGTGTTCATTCATACGAAGACGAGCTTCACGCTCCGCTCGGTCCGTTTTTACGCGTCGATATGCACAGATCAGTGGTTCGAGAACCACCTTCAGATGCCCTCTGAAGATGTGGTTCTCATCGATTTACCGAAACGCATATAGAGCGTGACTGTCTGTCCGGTGTGAGTTTAACCCCCCCTTCAAACTAACCACTTGACCCGATCTTATGTCTGAAAGTACAGTTCAGGATGATTAACAGCTCGTAATACGCGGATGAATGGAGTAATAAAAACATTCGAAAAACGGAGCCTATTGAACAGATTTTGGAAGTAACTATGTATGTACATACATATGTACACATGATATGTATCAACAGGATGGAGATGCAACTTGATCTGACCAAATTGAACTACAGTATACAAAGAAGATAAATTTCTCAATATATCGATGTATAGTGACAATAAAGTCAATAATATATTGTACATAGTTATAATATTATATATTTCTATTCAAAAGACAAAACACCACTTAAATATTTTTTCATGTACACAATACGACGATTATATCTACTCTCTTTTCTTATTTAACTAGTGAGTATATACATATACATATTTATTAATCGAATGAAGTACATACATATACATATATTGGTATCAGCATCACCTCATGAAGGCGTGTTATATATATATATATATATATATATATATATATATATATATATATATATATATATATATATATATATATATATATATATATATATATATGTATATTTATTTATTTATTTTAAACAGACCATTGTGGCATAACAGGAATTCCTAAAGCGCCACAATGGTCAAAAAATATAACACAAAAAAGAAATATATAGTACTTATGTATATATCCATACAATAACTGACCTTTTTGTCATTTATTTTCGGTTACCACAAAAGAGAAACAAAAAAAAGTAAATGGACAAGTACATATGTATGTACATATGTACTATATATTACCAAGGCATTTCACTACAGTCAAAGTTATGCAACAACACGCGAATTCAAGTACACAAGACAATTTGACAAGGGTCAATTTTAATCCAAATGACTTTCTCTATCGACATGCACCGAGGATTATAACAAATGGGTCCCGATTTATAACCAGCACTACAATATAGTACGGTCCAATTAGTAATCTGAGGAAGGTCCATGGGAACAGATATCAAACAAGCGAGCGATCGCAAAAGCATATATCACTTGAGCGTCAAAACCGGCGATTCCGAAACGTCAAACCGGGTGATTGATGCATAGAGAAAATCGCGTTTGGTAAGAACAAACAAACGCACGTGGAAAATGCACGTTTTCGTCCACAAACACACACACACGCGTGCACATCTACACACCGTTTAGAAAGCAAATTTGGTCTATTATATTTACGATGAAGCGTGCACGAAAATGAGACGTTAGTTCACTTACGAATGTGCAAAGTTGAAACGGTTGGCCGCCTTGAGGCGAACAGTCGGAGCTTTTTTCCAGTGCTAAAGCGTTTGAAAGTGCCCTTTGTTTCGAGATTTGTTGGCTGGCTGCACGTATTATTACGAAACAATGTACCGAAGAAATGTGTGGATACGAAGGGCAAGGGCGTGGCGAGAGGTATTAGCAGCTTTCTCTGATCATATGTACGGGTATTGTGTAGAAGCACAAAGTTTAATTGCGTCGAAAAAGCTCTCTGCGAAATTATACTACATATGTATATGTGCATATGTCCATGTATATTTCGTAACATGTACATAATAGTGTGACATTGACGTTGAAACGAGACCGGTAGTTAAGGATGATCGCATCGACATATGGCAATAATGGTAATAATAATAATAATAATAATAATAGGTGACATAAGGAAGACAAAGAGACATCAACGAGCGTGTCAAAGACAATCCCATCATTAAACCTCTTGATGGCAGGAAAAACAATCAGACCAGAAAGGCATGCGTGTCACGGAATGCAATTAAAACTTGACATACAATATTTCGCGATCGAATCGAAAATATATGTAATACATCAAAACGAAACGAACGACAATCTAGCAGGTGTTTGCAAGTAGCAAGAGTCTAATTGTGAAAATTTCAATTGTTATTGTTATCAATTTTTTTTCAGAACCACGAAATTTCGAAAAATATTCTAGTTTATGGCGTGAAGGAAACAAGAAGAAGATTCAGTGACTAATATGTACATATGCTTATACATAGTTACTTTAAGCTGTGACTGGAAACAATTTGAGATGAGTCATCATAAATTCTTACACTCACTATTCTTCGTCAATTTCTTGCCCAGCAACTGCTTGATTACCCGAAAAATCAGTTGCCCGTAGACCAACTTATTTTAAATACATAAATTTACAGATTATTTATTTTAAAATCATATTCAAATAGTGGGTAGGATGGTATTTGTCTATTTGGCGAGGAGTCGTATCAACAATGAAATCAGATAAATTAGGGAACTCTGGTATGAAACGATCAACTTGGAGTGACAAATATCCAAGTGTGCTCAGCAGCATCGGCACTGCAGAAATACTTGGAATTAATTTTCTTCGATTAAGATCGACCCGGGGCTTGAACCCGGGAACCACCAAGCTATACTGTTGCCATATGATATTATAGAAATGATAGTCGAGCAAATATGTAGCTGCTCACTAAATTGTCCTTAGAGCCGCCCCTAGCATCGTCTGCTACGATAAATGTATCTATGAGTGGTTTCTTTAAAGTAAATCAAAATAACAATATCTAACTCATGTAGCGAACTTTTTCAAAGCAGTATATTATATACATATATATGTAGGTATAAGCCATGTGCTAGCCACTATTGCTCAAGACGTACAACATTTTTAGCACTCGGAGAACTTTTTCCTAGGCAATCGGTACATTAACGACTTGCATTAGATCAACAGATACACCCATCCGCAATATAACTCGGTATAAATAATTCACATTTTAATTTATGGTGTTTTAACACTTTCCACCGGTGGTTATAATTAACTATGTATACGCTGCAAATAAGCGAAACACTAATGCACCCAGTGAAAATATTATATATCATGCTACGTCTCGGCGACGATAAGACACAAGCGAGCATACATTAATAATAACAAACTGTAAAATAACATTTAAATTAAAAATAAAGTAATAATAAAGCACACATGTATTATATACGACTTTCCATTTTATTGTTATTGGCGAGTACATACATGCAGCACTTTGTAAATGAATTACGATCATAATAAAACGTTCCTTTATTTACACTTTCTACCATAAATAAAAAGCGTTGATTTTTTTCCCAACTTCTTACTCGTACATAGATGTTTCAAATGGTATAAAATTAAATGGTTTAATTACACGTAAATCGAACGAGCGACATAATCGAAAATTGTCCGGTTAATTATCCGTATCATCACACCGCATCGTTGAACCTGTTCGAGAGAAAAAAAACTCTCTAAACATACGGTGAACGATAAATTTGTACCTAATAAAATATTAAAAAAAAAAACAATCAATCAACCAATGAAATTTTAACAAATGTCAATCAAATCAAATAAAGACACTCGCCTGAGAGATGGAACTGACCCAGTTTTTTATACAGACATGGCACATCTAAATATGAATGATCAAGTCTATCCGTTTCGAAAGGTTTCAAGATTTTTGTTGTTGCTGGTTTCTCTCAATGTTAAGTAGATTAAAACGATCGATCTTGATATGTGTGTGTGTGTGAGTGGTTGTTAAAGAGTTAAATGCATTAACTGTGGCGATTTCCGCGGTCACGATTAATCAAGCTGTCGATTAAAATAAAGCCAGATACAATCTAGAAAGGCGTATCGATAAACATTTGCTATACGTATCCTATGCTTACATACAATGCATTTCATACGTGCGGGTGATGGACGCTCATTATTATTGTAAAGACCGCAAGATAGGAAAATTTATAAATCCTTAGCTAGTGGGTAGTTTAATGATACCACTTTTTACGTACACAATGTATATTTTCTTTTTAAAAATAGATTAAAGCCGATTTCACAACACAAATTCGACAACTACATAATAACATGTAATTGAATGGCTTCCATTAGTTCTTATCATGTTTGTCTTTATTTTTGATTGATAACCTCTGTCACAACCTACATGTTTAGTTGTACAATTTTTATAATACATACATACATATAAATATATAAGAAATAATAAACCTTATTACATAGAGAAGATGCATTTTAATTTGTTGAAATATTTTAGAACTACAATCAGATATTGCTTCATATATTGTTGGTAAGGTTTTAGTGATAAAAAGATTTTTCAACTTTAATGCATTTCAGGATTTCACTCATTTACCAGTTGTATTCATATTAAAAGTGGCTATGTCACAGCTATCGAAGATTTGGAGATGCAGAGTTAATATAAACGACACCAAAATCCGCCTCATAAGGAAGCCTTATTTTTCCTATCTATATAAAGCTGAAACGTGGACAATGAAGGCAGCAGATAGAAGAAGAATTAACGACTTAGAATTTTTTTTTTATTTACATATGTACATCATATGTCATGACAGGAATTATCCCAAGGCGACATTTTTTGACAGTAACAATTTTTCAAACAAGTGGACATAGAATCAACACATCAACAAATTTGCGAGAAATACATAATGTAATAATAACATTTTTAATAAGCATTTTATAAGATTCATCGAATTCGAGATGCTAATAACTCGAATTTTCGAGAAACTGAGGGAGAGAATGCAGATTTATTGGCCACATAGCACGAAGAGAAGAGGAAAGCCTGAAAAAGTTGGTTGTAGTCGGTTGTGTGTAGGGAAGAAAAGGAATATGTAAATATGCACATATGTATGTATGTACACATACCTCTGACACGCTAGACCGACCAAATACGAGCAGCGACAAGCTCTTCTATAGTGACATATGTATGTAGAAGAGCTTGTCGAACAATCCAGAAATAAATGGAAACAACTAGTCAGGCAGAAAATCACGATCCTCAGGAATGAGGCACACAACTGCTATATGTATGTATACATAAAATAAAGTACATAACGTATACATAACATAATAAAACTTGAAGCAATTACATACATATGTTATTATGAGTTGTTTTTACTTGTTATGCATATATAAATAGGAAAAAAAAACATTCTCTCAACGCTTCTACATTAAATAAAACCTTCCCAACATGCCTCCCCCATACATATAATCGAATTATTAGATAAAAAAATATCATGAAAAATAATTATGCGAAACATCAGATCGATTTGACGGTCGGAAGTGGTAGCTCGACAAACAGCGCACAGTCAAGGTAAATAAAAGCGTTTTAATAAAAAGAGGTATGTAAAAAAGAACTAGACTTATTATATAATGTACTAGTGATTTTACCCGGGTTCGCTCGGTATTTGTAATATAAACAGCTTAAACATGGCAAAACAATCTAATAGTAAACATTCATTTGTTTTTTTTATTCTATTTAAATAGAAAAAAAAATGATTTTCAACGATATCGATATCGTCGTCATAGAAACTTTGATTTGTTTTCGATCCTCCCAACAAACCTTTAAACCTTACAGTCTCTTTCGAAATTATATATTAGATATATATATATATATATACATATATATATATATATATATATATATATATATATATATATATATATATATATATATATATATATATATATATATATATATATATATATATATTATTGTGTTATTATAGTTTACTAGTTGTTTTACCTGGCTTCGCTCAGTATTTGTAATATAAACAGCTTAATCATGGCGAATCTAATAGTAAATATTCATTTGTTTTTTTATTAAATTTATTTGAATCGAAAAAAAATATAATATTCAACCAATTGAATTGTCGTAATAGAAACTTTGTTTTGTTTACGAAGTTCCGAACCAAAGATACTTACATATATATGTACATACATAGTCTCTTTCGAAATTATATATTAGATGTACATATATACAGTAAGTAAAAAAATTACACTAATAATTTACACAATTATGTACATACATACATATGTACATCCAGAAAAGATTTTTCAGCGTGATTGACTAGCGAGTGTGCATGGTGCAGAGCGTGTATGGGCCTCGTGTTTGGGAAGTTTTAAACTGCATGCAGGGAACTTGTCCTTTGGCAGACCTGACGTAAGGACATACAATAAACGCTGTTTGATCTAATCCTCGTGCATCATCGAGAATCCCTCGCACCCTAATCTTACATAATAAATACATACCTACCTATACATAATTAATGAAAAGTTAGAGAAATTTAATACTTGACCACATACCAAACGACCGAACAAATGACGGATGTCTATCCGTTAGTGCACGACAATCTTGCAACTCACTTTTGCGTCGTACACAAATCTAGCAAATAGGAAATTGATACACAAAATAAGGATGTAGCAAAACGACTTCCGTTCGCCTTGAGAACCAAAACCATACATTCTCATACACACTAACACACACAACAAAAGGCCATTTACCAGCGAGAACCGATGGCGCGTAAAAAACAGTATATGTAATAAGATAATATTATATCCATGACTTATTGAAACAACCTATGGGTATATATTGATTACAATAACGGCAGCGAACGTCGCGCATTTTATCCGAACCAGAATACCGCAATTTCGACCGGATCCGATCTTCCGATTACGAAACGCTATTATACTCGAACGAATTCCTAAGCTCACGTGGTCAACAAACCTAGTTTTGGAGAATTTCACAGAATCCGTAGAACGCATTGATCGAGCCCTTTTGTTGGACAGCGCAACAAGGCCACGCGTTTTACTTTGTAACGGCATACCGATAGATAATGCATTTTTTTATTGTTATTATTATTATTATTAATAATATATTCAGGTGCGGATTCAATTATCGAACGAATAATAAGGGCTCGATCCGTCAGCCCGAGGCGATCGTGAAATTCCTCTCGATAGTTTTCTTCGAGACTGGTTGATGAATATAGGACTTGTGCGAGTAAAATGCAAGTACGTGTGTGCAATTGTGCACCTACCGACCACCAGATGATTATATTATTTGAAATAATCACCCTCCATCCGTGCGCATGCGCGTCATTAGTAATTTTCTACGAGCGCATTACAAACTTGTAATGCAGAGAGATGAACGAAGAGACAATTTAACCAGGCGAGCTTCGTATGCACTTTATGGACGCTAATTCGCAAAATATGTTGTATATACATATGTATGTACATTATAAGTGCACATATACAACGGTTAAATAAATGCAATTCCAATGGAATGCATTTTATTAGCACTTTCACTGTTATGCTAACGGTCAACACAAGTTTACTTTTTTTGTTGTGTAACTTTCAAATATTTTGGCGTAGGGCATAACATTATTTTTTTATAATATTTACATAGTCAATTAGGTGAAATCTTTTTCTTCTTGTATTCTATAACTTTTAATTAATCACATATGAATATTTATCCGCGTTCTTTGCTCTAAGGCAGTGTTCCCCAAACTTTTTTGTGCCACGCCCTACTTCAATGGCTCTCCAATACCTCCACCAACCCCTATCATTAGCTAATTATTAATTCCCTAATTATATCGCTAAACCGTAATTAGATATATAGCTCACCAAATTTTAAATACAAAAGAAGGCTATAAGTAATCAATACAGCCTCACTGTCTCTTATAGTCAATTCATCCATCTGTATCGATAATTTTCTTGTTCTTAACTTTTCAATAAGTGCTTTTCTTCTTTTCATGTCATCTATTCTGTTACTGATAGTATTGTTGCTTATTCGTTGGTATTTGTCTACAGTTGGTATTCTTCAACATCTTTGTGGTCTACAATATTTCCAGAACTGTTTTGAGAATAAATGATACATATACATTGTAGAATCTGATTGTCTGAAGACATAGGCGGTAAAGTGAAATGAAACTCGATGGGCGGTTTGTTTGTTACTCGGAGAGCCACAACCAACTATCCGTCGCATTACATGTTACCAACCTCATCATTCAGTCTACTCAAACGTGCCAACCTAACTATTCATACATGCATTTTCCGGGATAGAAAACTAAATCCTACACAATGTTTGTATGTAACTATGATTTTTCCCAGATTTAACTATCAGAAGAGAAATGTCATAAGTAGTCAAAGAGTACGATTTTACTGTTTTTTTGTATATTTGTCGTAGCAGAATCCTTGGGATGGGCCCGTTTATAAAAAATTTAATCTTTTTTTTTTCTTTTGTGCATCCATGATTTTCAAACTTTCGTTGACGTTTTGAATAACTCAACTATTTAGAAACATTATTTTGAAAAAATATCCTGGTTTTGTCACAAAGCCTAAAAACATGTAAAATCTACTACATACATACATAGGTACATACATATGTATGTCTTATCATGTTGCTATTTTACAAAGACTCGCTCGTTTCATCGATTTCTTTGTGGCCATCATTGGAATTAACAATAGTTTCGTTTAGTCATTTACGGTATTTCATACATTTATCACATGAATGAACTGAATGCAAGTCATTAGGCCAACTAATTAACTAATAATAAGTACCATTTCTTTACGAGAGATATGCATATATGTATATCGAAAAACTTCATTCATAACATATGTATTCTATAATTCTCATACATATATGTAGATGAAAATAGAAAAGATTTAATACTTAAAAATAAATATAATATATGTATCAATCAACAGTCCATCGATACAGGAGCCGATGCTTTTCAAGATCGAGATTATACCTATGTACATACAGATTTCAAATAACAATAGAGAAAGTGCAACAACAATTACTGTAAGCCCATTTTGAATACACAGCGCATTGGATTGGATGTGATTGAAATATCCAGCCATATGTTTTATTTATGAGATTTTGATGGGACGTCGACGTATCGTTTAGGTAAATCGGAAATTGGAATTGATTGCGTTTCACAAGTCGCAGACTCACAAATCAAAACAGAAAACGACGATTCGATAGGACAAAGCGGCCAACGGCGATTAAATTGCAGTCGCGTAGTGGCACAGCCACGGCCGCATCCCGCATATGCGATTGCATTTCTCCTACAGTGCGATGCAACAAATAAATGCATGCACGCGAGAAAGCACCGACGTGCATCGTTCTCCGTTTTAATATTATTATCATTCGTCTCACTTTCGATGTTCGAAAATACAATTAGGCTGCATCTGGAACAATGCATTTCCCCTCCCTGCATACACGACGCTAAGCGAGAGAAAGCATCGCCACTCCTGTCTGACAAAATAAATCATACAAAAATTCAGTTTGCGCCCCAATGTCATTTATAATGGGACACAAATGTACGGCCATTGTGTACGGTGATATAAACAGACGAGATGATACATACAATGAATATGCGATGAGAACTATGAATGAACCGTACGATACGATATGCACCTACCTATAATAGCGCATCGGTCACAGGTTGAATCGAAAGTACTAAATACTGCTTCCTATTATTTTATAAATATTTCAGTAAATTGCAAAAGCACAGGTGTACCTACATATGTAATAGTGATATTTTTGAACTTAAGCTATCATAGGCAACAAATTTGAAAAAATGGTAAAAGAAAAAGTTGCCATGGAACTCTAAAATAAGAGTCGAATCAGATAAAGTCGGAGTCGGAGTTGATAATTTTGAACCGACTCCACACCCCTGGTTATAGCTGTTCAAAATGTAAGCTGTGGAGTTAAATAGGCGAGCGAGCAGGCGCAACTGATAGTTGGTTGTCATCACGTCGATTTGACAGTTGATTCTAATGAAATTTTGATAATTTCTTTAATGATTAATTTCCTCAAGCGGTATGTCTGAAGCGTTAGCTTACTTTAATGCAAGATAACCCCTGTATGTCGGTAAAATATCAAAGCGATCGGAAGACTTTCAAAATCGTGTACAAACGTAGTCAGTAAAACTATGTAAAAAACCTAAACCTTGTAAAAAAAATCTATGAATACGTCGATTGTTTTTTTTACACTTAAATTTATATTTAAAATGAAGGCTACTCATATGTAGAGCACACACAGGTAACACATGCATCTACATATACATATAATTAAAGAAAGTTTTCTAGTGCTTTGTAGTAAAAACATTTTCCTACAAAGCGAGTTTTCTATTGCATATGCAAAATGCAACTTTTTGTCGATTTTTTAAATGATATGTAATATTTTATTTTTACATAGATATATACCAGGAAGGCTTGACAGGAAGACCCCAATGCGCCTTCCTGGATAAATAATTACAAACAATGCAGCATTTTTATTACATAAACCACTGTATTTCGAGAAGCTGAAGAACATGAAATTAACAATTAATTAATTAATCCATTTGAGATATCTATGGATTTTTAGACTTGTACATAAGTTTTTACAAATTGTATATACAATAATAATACAGAAGATTTGTGACAGCAGGTAGGATAATTTTTGCCAATTTTTAAGGAACCGTTTCAACAACAATCAGATGAAATTGGCAAACTCTGATAAGATTTTGGACTCACAAACATCCAAATCTAACTAGCAGTATATTAAAGATTAGCCCGGGATCGAACCCAATAATCACTTGGTGCTAAACATAAACGCAACCACTGAGTTATACTGCTGGCTAAATATATAAAACATACAAATCGTACATACATGAACGAACACCCTATACACATTTCCGATTATCAAAAGTAACAATAGTGTTAAGGGAGATGAATGGCGCATTTATATTTGAATAATGCTACATGCTCTCCTATGACAATAAACATACATATGTATGTATGTATGTACATAAATCGGAATCCATCAAAAATATACGAAATTTAAAACCAATTTTCATAAATACAAGAGCTTTGTGAAATACATACGACCAGTGGACCTCGATTGCGGCAGAAGCGAATAAAAATTGCTTCAAATTTATTTTGGAAATGTTTTTACTAATACAATACAAATGAGTCACTACAGCTAATTTAAAAGTATTATATTATAAGACAATATACAAACACGCAATGACAAACCCTTTGCAATGACACAAATTAGCAAAGGCATTGAATCACGATATGGCCAAAAAAAGATAATAAACCTTAGTCAGAAGTACCGAGAACGAGAAATCTCAATTGTAAAAAAAAATTCACTTCCTCGGATAAGTATGAATCACTATCGCAAAGATTTGATTGACGGAATGATTGTTCGCATCGTTACGCACCAGTAACAATTAGCATGACGTGTACAGCAAAATACAAAGTACGATACTACGTGTAATGAATTTTCCAGAATCGAGAGTAAGCTTCTACGAAAATTAAAATTTCCATAAGACCGAAGATCGATTATACATTTCTAGAAGACAATGGGACTAAAAACGACACAATCAAATCGGACATTAGAAAATGGTGAAAGGACAGCATAAAAATGATGAAACGAACGAGTTTGCGATTAGCCGACAAAGAAAACACGTGAAGCTGTCATTTGCCGTGTCGCATCGTATAATGCGAGTCGATCGAATGCAACTATGCACTCTTTCCCGGGCAGCTGCAATTAAAAAGTGCACAACAATTAAAGCAGCTATCTGTTAACTTTAACGACTCTCATCCAAACACTAAACGCCTAATCTACGACGTACAATACTTGTCTTGTTGAATTGTTTAATTACATCAAATCGACGTTGATGCTGCGAAGACGTTTCGTTCTAAACGAATTGATTGTTTGACTGGGCGTGGGATAAAAACACCGGAGACGTTATTGTCCTCGACCTGTCCACTGCCCACGAAATATTCTCTTAAAAATATTACGTATCAAAATAATACGCCTATAAATAGAACGTTTGCATTCATTTATTGAATTCCATAAGAATTCCTGGCGACACGAGAGGAGCGAACGTTCTCCCAGGAATAGGGATTACCCACCGCCAACGTCGACAACAAAAGACACTTAAAGATGACGCAATAGGATCAGAAGCGGCTTACAATCGTAATAGAATAAATAAATATACAGGGGAGCAGCCGAGTAATGTCCCGTGACGAAACAACATTACCGATGTGTTAACCCTAGAGATGCCAGCACTCGATTCGTAGGGAAATTACTGAGCGCAAAATCCGATTATAAAAGAATTATGGTTCACTTCTCGAACGTCGAATTCGAATTGGAGAAAAAAATTTCCACATGCGCGAGTACATGGTGCAAGTGTATTTTTACTGTGATTTATTTTTCGGAAAATGGTCATAATTTTCACGTATGAGCGCGCACACTTGAAACGGTAAATTGAATCACACAGCACTTTATATGTATTCCGCATAGAATAATAATACGTATTCGCAGAGGCGCTAAACTGATCAAATAACTAACTTGGATCAAAATTTCATCAATATATTCATGTATTCAATATCTCTTTGACAAATCGACTTCAAATTTAGCACCTAATCTATAATTTTTAAAACTTAACTAGAGCAACTCATCATTTCTAAAAGTTATTACCTTATTATATGATTTTATAATAAATCAAATTCTGACTGATCCACCATACATTAACGGCATATATGTATGTACATACATATGTAGAATCAGGATGCAAAAGATTAAAAATGATGCACGTGGATTAGATCAACCGGCTTTTATTTCACGTCTATCCGTAAGGTCTGCCAAAGGGTAAGTGCCCTATAAATTCTCCTAGATACATATTTCCAGCAGTATACATAGCTCAAAGGTTAAGTTTATGCTAACCACCGCGAGGTTCCCGGATTCAATCACTAGGTTTACTTCCATTGAAGAGAATTTATTCGGAGTATTTCGGCAGTGCTGCTGGTCAGATTTGGATATTTGTGACTCCAAGTCGATCGTTTCCTATCAGATTTTGCCAATTTATCCAATTTCATTATTGAAACGAATTGGCAAAACCATCTTACATACTGTTTGTCAACACTATTTGAATATGATTTCAAATTTATAATCTATAAAATTATAAATGTACAAGCTTAATATCATAGGTGTCGCTCATGCGCAATCCGTAATGGCAATATGGTAAAATATAAATAATTAATAATAATATTGCATCCTTATTAATCAGTAGAACATTTCAAAGATTGAAATAAATCAAGGATGATGAGTTTAAAAATGATAATTCGTCATAATTATTTTTTTCAATTCTCCATTTAACTGTCATTCAATTGTAAGTTCCTTTAAATTTTTTTTCTTTATATGTTGTCCATTAAAATTTCAACTTGTAGTTTTGGAAAATAGTATTTACGTGATTTAAAATTAAAGATATGTGGATGTGCTGTAATAAAATATCATTCAAGCCGTTATAAAGGTCAACGAAATGAAACCATAAAACCCAAAAGATAAGAACCTCCCCCAATGAAGAGTCTGAAAGAACTTTCCGTTGAAGAATGCAATAACGCAATTCAATAACTGCACTATTATGCTCTAAAGACGCGAAATATACATATGTACGAGGTACAGTGTATGGAAATAGAGATTTACCCTTCAGAGAATAAGATCGTGAGATTCATCTGCATGTGTACGTACAAGTAAATCAATATTGTCACAGTATGAAATTGCCTTTCAGAGATCGGCTCATAAAACTGGATATCACTTACTGATCCGGATAAGAAGAGCGAGGCGTTCACACAATCATCGCCGCTGATTAAATATTGAATTAATCAGCAGAAAGCGCGAAAGTCACCATTAGAGTGCATAATCAACCAGCCTCCCAAGGGAAATTGATGTGCCAGATATGTATGTTGACACGACACGGGAGGACAACAATTAGAACTAACGCGTAGGCAGACATCGTAGTCATTATCGAGTAGTTTTGATAGCATTTAATAGTGGACATTACGACCGAGTAACCGCTTAGCTCAAATTCGAAACTTAATCGTATAATCATCGACATTGTGTTGAAAAGGGATATTACTGGCTGAATGCAACGTGTGCTCATCCCTCAATTAGCAAGATTTCACTTCAACGGGATCCATTCAGTTTCACACCAGTAGATTCTATGACAGAATCACTAATAAACATACTTGTGAAGAGTCTCGGTGATTACAACAAAATGTCTATTCCATTCAGGTATAAACACAGATTACCTAAACATAATCTGCTTTAGATCATCGACTTTGGAGATTCTTTCATTAATATTATGTATTAGATGTATTATGAGCATTTATAAGAAATGTAAATAGGTATTTGAACTCTTTTTCCTATTATGCTGTACATTAATATAATACTATGATTACTAACAAAATTAAATTAAAATTGTAAAATAGAAAATGATCAGTAGATCAGTAGCTATTAAAATAGATATAAGATTTATTGTGAACATAATTTAGTAATAATAAAAAACATTTAAAAATCCAAAAATACAGTTTCATAAGTATGTACTCGAATCCATTCATCGTTCATATATAAAAACAATACAATACCACTTTGTGCGCAATACAATACCAAATGTACCATTATGCACACAAAAATTACAATTACATTATAGATTACGAATGTCATGGCTACCATTCAGCTTGTTTTTAGAATTAATTAGTTCTCTCCTTGATTTATCTTGTTCGTAGAATTGCAAAACTTCGTATTTATTTATTTATTTACATACTTATTTATTTACCACAGTGACATTACAGAATACTCTGACGAGTCACTGTGACCAGACATATAAGTATAATACAAATAATATATTTAAGAAAATTAGCGAGATATATATGCTATATAGGTATGTAGATAGTAAAGTTTTGAAATCATTTTCAAATAGTGGTGATATAGTGGGTAAGATGATTTTTTGGTGATATAGTGGATAAGATGGAGGAACTGCTTCAACGATGAAATTAGATAAATTGGCAAACTCTGATAGGAAACGATCGACTTAGAGTCACAAATATCCAAGGTTGACCAGCAGCATTAAAGATTATACTCAAAATAAATTCTTTTCAATCGCGGTCAGCTCACGGAATCGAACCTGACGACCTCTCGGTGCTTAGTATCAACGCAACCACCGAGTTATGCTGCTGGCCAGTCTTGCTGTGGACAACTCTCTACATACATATCGTTGTATTGTTGTGAATTATTTCGGATCGTGAATGATGATGCCGTACTTATGTATTCACGATCAATTGATATTTTTTACTTTATTTTTAATGGTGAAAACCGTATTCCATGTATAAATATAATGACGTTCAATTAAATGTCCCTCTTTTAGATTAAAAAAGTTGTCAATTGTCAATTATGATCAGAATCACATCAAAATTGCATTATTATTATAAAAAATACAAATTTCAATGAAATGAAAGCAACACAGATACACTTTATCTTTCAATTAATGCAATACTTATGTAAAAACCAATCTGCAACATAAATCGTCGGATGACTACAGGCAATCGCAACGTACCCACACGTTTAAAAACATAACGGTTCGTTTTAAAATCGCAAACAATTAACCCATTCACGGGGCGATGTTAACGCGAAAGATAAAAGAAGACGGAACACAATACGCATGTACAGCAACATTTGCAAAAAAAAAAAATATGCACCGTAATTAAAGCGATCACGAGCAAATGGTCACGGCGGCAGTTTTGTCCGCACGACAAGCCAGTTTTAATGGCACAGAATGTAAATAATAACCGAATGGTACTGAAACGGTTAAACGACGTTTGTTCCAGAAGGCAGATAGATGCAATTAGTAGAGAATAAAAAAAATCGTAATAGATAATAGCGGAAGTCATCGCAAAATCAATCACATATAAATGAAGTACATACATATGTATACTCCTGTTTAATACTGAAACTTGCGTATATCATAATAAAACAGTCTACAACCTGAATTGTGATTTTCTGTGTAAGTTTATCACGGGAAATGAATACGAATTGCATATGCTCGTTTATATTCGTACACATGCATGATTTGCAGTATCGAGATCGCTTTCACGTCTCGTGTGCGTATGAAATGTTAAAATCGACCAAAAAATCGCCAAATCTGGTTCACGGTGGGTAAAATCGATTAAAAACAATTAATTTCGAACATTATCGGTGAAATTTAATAATGGCCGAAGATCGAGTTAAGCGACTGGCATTGCAACCGAAGCGATGCAAATTGGTCTTGCATAATAAAAATTAGTTTCGTTTGACCCGTATTCTACTTGTACTTACATACAAACATACCTACATACAATATAAGATGTAATATGAACTTTCGTGGTTGGTATTGATCCGATTTGAACCGAGTTTGGTTTTGGTTTAATTTCAAAAGGCGCTACATAAAAGTCTTGTAGATGTTGGTACAAATTAAAAATAACATTTTCGCAGAATAAGAAACGAAAATTACATACATACCATAATTGGAGTAAACATTGTTAGCAGAAAAGGGCACTTACTTGCTGTAACAAAAAAAAACAAATTTAAATTAATACAAAATATTGAATACATTTTATAAATATAAAATATGTAAGCAGCGTACAGCTAAAGGTTTGTTTATATCAGTACAACTCAAGCCGGCAACTGCACGTACCTAAATAACAGTACGAAAATATTCTTTAGTGCATTATATATGGACACATTCACATGTTCTGTAATATGTACACGATCTATTCATACTATACAGCAATACCTGTCACCGAAACGTATCAAGCAGAACCAGCTTTATTTTGCCACTGTGAAAATGTTCGCACATGACATGACGTCATAGTCGCGAGTGCACCCGTACTAAAGAAAGTGTTGCCATATGTATGAATGATTTTAACCAGCAGCATAGATTAGTGGTTAGCGAATAATACTTTCAATTATATGATCAAGGATTTAATCACTGGCTGTGCTGCTGGCCAGGCCTTGGATATGTGACTTCAATGTCGGTCGTTTCCTATCAGAGTTTGCCAATTCATCTGATCTCAAGAAATTGACGAACCTGCCCTATTTCTAAAAAAACGAACTACATAAATCAAATTAGAGTTGCTTTCAAATTATGATTTAATTCGTATGTGAATTTGTATATATGCATACATATGTAGATTTAGTAATATAAGCTGCAATAGGATAAGATTGGAGCAGTGATGAAGAAACAATGATAGCATAAAGTGGAGAACATTTTCATTAATATAATACAAGATAATTCTCCCGATACCCCAGATCTCGTGTAATGATCGTAATTGTTTAAACCAGACGGCCCACAGTTATCGCTACAATAACTGTTATTATACCTGTAAACGTTTCTGATTAAATTCGCCGAACAAACATAACGTACAATGTTCCTTTTCGATAACATCAATTTCTATGAAAAGCACGTGTCTCTACTAAATTTTATATTCGTGCAATACTGCGCAAAGCTAACGGTAGTGACCCTTGGATACGTACCATATAATGGCTATGGTACGATCTGATTTCAATTCAAACCCAGGATCAAATCTATCGCATTAGTACACGAACAAGAATAATAATAAAAAAAAAAAACACTAGTACTGAAGATTGATGGTATCAACTGGGTGCGATTTGCATTCAGAATGGGTCTACCATAGTCAATGGCGATGATGCAATGGAGATGCATACAGTTGGGAGTGGCTTTCTTCCTCAAAACAAAAAAACAATATAAAAATCGTGTGGGGGTCGCCGCTCGTCACGACCGGTCACGAGCACGTGGCCGAAGTGCATCTAAAATGCATCGATAAGAACATGCAAACTGCACATTCGCATTTCACTATCGGCTCGATTTCCGCAGTTCGGTGTAATTGTACACATAATAAGACTTACACAATTGTAAAACTTTACACAGAAAGCATTAAGAGTGCATCGACCAGTAAAAATGTAGAATGCGAAGCTTCACCATATCCGGAGATACTGTATCGTGACAAGTGCATATATGTAAATGCCCTCATTTGAATGACGAAAGCTCGCAATACATTTAATTAAACCTCAATAAATATATGTACGTCTTCATTCAGGAAAGTGACACACATACCAATTATGTTCCGACTACTAGGAGGATGAATGAATTGAACCATCCAGTTTGGTGATAAATTAATTGAGCTCGACGAATCGATATCCCAGTGGACAATCGACGGGCATAATGCACGACATCCCGGTAAACAAATAAGCCCGAAACTAAAAAATAAAGAAATGCCGGAAACTACCCGCAACAATAAAAACGGAAAACAGAGAGGGGAAAACCGGTGGACAAAGGCATTCGACAGGCGAACAAAGGCCCATTCACGTGTTGCGAACAATATCTTGCACAATGATGCATTTTAATCGGCGGGTCACTCATAGGATTCCGATGAGAATCGATCACAGCATTGCTTGAAACGCTTTCAAGCAATGCAGAATCGATCTTGCTTGAAACGCGTTTCAGCATTGCAGAAACGATCACAGCATTGCTTGACCCACGCTTCTCTTAACTAGACATGAGTCGTTCATATACAAACATAAACCATTTACGGTGAAATTGTGCATAGAAATATCGTGAGCATTGTTCAACAGAAGCACAAATTTTATTCATTCATTTACTTTATTACTCAATCATGCACACTCGTCCAACAGATTGGTCCAACGCTACGAGTGTGCTATACAGATTAAGAATAAGGAGGTCCAGAGCAAACTCTCCGGAGCACGAAGACTAATCTCAGCCAGAATTGACTAGCACAAGAAAAAACCTATGAAAATAACAAAAAAAAACTTAATTAAGGCTACACTTCTCCCAATTCTAAGAGAAGTGAAGCCAACTAACTCAAATATAGACAAATCTAGATGGAAACAAATATAGGTAAACCCCAAACGTCTCTGAATAAGCTTAATGGATTGAGTTTTGGCTGAAGGACTCAAGAAAATAGAAACATACTCCACGATACATTTTATACGAAGATTCTTCAAGAGCACCTGAAAAGATTGTTAGTAATTTAAAGTATGCCTGGTCTAAGAATAATAGAGCAAACATCTGAAGTGGAGCAACGGGAAACATTCTAGTGTAGGTATTGCATAATACATAATTGTATTCAAGGAGATAGAAGACAACGAATATTGACGACAAGTGTTTAAAAATGGGAAACACTTCTCTAGTGGTGCTACCCGGCTTCGCTCGGTAAATGAAAACCATGTATTATTAAATTTATTTGAATCGAAAAAAAAAAAAAAAAAAAAATTTAACGACCGACCAATCACAAACCAGCCAACCAGAATTACAGACGCCGTTTCGGTTTTATATATACGATTAAAAATGGCAAAATTATTGAAATGGTTTTATACAAAAATATCCAACTTATCTGATACCAAATCTTTATCCTTTCTATCACTACAAAAACTAAAGAGCTTTCCTCTTTTAACCAAGATTTATAGATACTATGAAAAACGTTCGTAAAAAAATTCAAAACGCATACTAAGAAAAAACATATGTGAACAACTTAAAAGATCAAAAACCCATCAAAAATAAATTCGATTGAAAACGAAGAGCCTGAGCATAAAAAAATATACACAAAACGACGATGCGGTCTGAAAAAGGTTATACTCGTTCGATCACCGGTTGCGGTAAAAAAATTCGTCACAGGTGAACGAATGCTTTTCCGGCACAACTTTTTCAACATCACTATTTCGGATAAAACACGAATTCCTACAGCGATAATAGTCAAAAGAGTACCACCAACGCATACAATAGAATGAAACCTGATTTAAAACCTCGATGAATCTGCACCAAATTGATGATAACCCTTCAACCATCGTTCAAGTGAAAAAAATAGTACCGATAAGTGTCAAGAATATCAAATTTCAAGTACAAAGATTCTAATATACAAATAAATCGAACATTTGATATGCAACTCATCGATTACACCGACAATAAATGCACCGACAATAGTCGATTTTCTAAGAAAGTTCCATACGTGCTGACGCGTACTTGTAGAAGTACCTCTACGAAGCGTGATCTAAATTAATATCTAATATCAAAAAAAAATCGTGGGAAATCAATGCAATAATAATTCCTAGGCGATGTTGCGCAATGGGCGAAGTCGCCGCATCATCATCATCATCATCACGGCAACACAAAGAGCCAACAATAATGACCAATTACGGCAGTCCGGGAGGACACCGAGAAATTGGTGAAAGTAGCAAGCAGGGAGATCTAAGGAAGATGGCCCCCGTCCGTGATCCGTAACCAACAACTCGGACAAATTGGAAGGTTTTGAAGCTGGGCACTTTCTTGCAGTAGCGGGCACACGGAGAGCGTCAATGGAAGCAATTACCGATCCATCATCGTCATCGGGCTCTTCGTGCTTCGTTAGATGTTAGACTAGTCGGCCCGGGGTTGCTGGAGGCATGTCTCGACTGACACCTGTCGACAAGAAGCTCTCCGCTCACCTGTGCCGCGGCTCAGACAACAGCCCGCTTAATTATCAATTAACGATTCGTGTGGCACTGCGGTCATTCCGGATCGGAGAAAAAAGTGAATGGTCAAAAGTGAACCGATTCGAATTCAATATGTGTATCAGCGATCGATTCCAATTAATCTACATACTTATCGTTGGGTCATGTCATTCGTACGCAGATGAATAGTTGCCGGATATTGGTTCAACAATTTACATAGAAAAATTCAAGAAAGAAAAAGTGGCCTACTTGTAATTGAGCCCTTCATTATTCTCTCAAGTGTCCAATGAAAGACATTCTGCAGTCATTATTTGGAGGACAGGCAATCGATATTATAATAAAAATGGTACTGTAGATTGGTGGATAAGAAAAATACTTTTACTTAGTGAAACTTCTATCACATGATTAAATTCGATTCCACTCGACTGTTTTGCGCAACTATCATCCATCTCACCCCACACATTTTTATAATTTCGTTTACCCATCTTCCTTTCGGTCTTCCTTTCATCCATTTAAATACTCTCAGGTACTATTCTATATACTATATTTTACATACTTTTTTGTCCATTATACTAGCTATGTGACCCACCATTTCAATTCCTTCACTGTATCTTCTATATTCATTACTGTTGTCAAACTCCTAATCCACGTATTCCGTTTCCTATCTATCCTCATTATGCCAAACATACAGCGTTCCATGCTTATTCGAGTGCATTGAACTTTGTGAAGCATCTTAGAACATAGATCAATGATTAGCGTGTATTGCATGCAGTTGTATGGTCATAGATTCAATCCCTGGCTATTCTGCTGGCCAAACTCCATAGTCGATCGTTTCCTATCAGAGTTTACCAAATTATCTGAGTTCATTGAAACAGTTTTAACGAATTGGCAACTCGGTCCTATTTCTCGCAAAATTCGAGTTTACAGCTTATCTCGAAATCATTGATGAACAAAATGCAAATTTATCCATAGATGACTCTGTGAAATTACTCTATTAAATTATTTATCGATTTTTGTAATTGGCAAAAAAAGGTGCATTGGGGTTTATGTATGTAAATAAATAAATCTTTGGGCTCAATTTCCAAGTTTCACATCCATAAGCCATCACTGGTAAAACGCATTCATTGAGGATCTTCTTCTTCAGGCAAAGTGGCATTCTTTTATTTAAAAACGGCGTTCATTGTATGTATATATGTACATGCATACATATTTATGTAGTATAAAACACAAAGATTTTATTATACAGCGAATTGCCTAAAACAAAAGGTACTTACCAAAAAAAAACGAGAGCTTAAGATTATCAGAATATGATAGCAGCGCACATTCTACACGTATCCGACATTCCACCAACATGTTTACAGACGTGTGAATGCAATAATGCAACATTAACCATTTTCACACATTCGCATATGAATTAATTGTTCTGACTAAACGGTCGTTTACGATATTGCGTGTGAGAACGCGTGTCACGGAGACGATAAAAAAAAAGTCTCAGTTCACAAGCAAATTATATGCAGTCGGGTTACGAAATGCGTATACCGTTAAGGAAAATTGCACGTAAACGTTATCAATTACGAATATCCTATAAATTTCCATATTGGTCGACGGCTTACAACGAAATTATGCAGATCCATTATAAAGAATATCGCAAAGAGACTTTACATTTTCCAGTAAAAAATTCAAACGATCGAATTGGGTCGAACCGGAACCTTCGATAGTACGCTTTCATAGCGCGAACAATAAAACAATTAAAATCGTCGACCACAAAATCAAAAATTTTACACGGACCCAGTGCTACTACGTAAACGCTGCATCACAAAGACTGACCGAGAAGAAAATGAACTATCCACTTTAGCGGAACGAATAGAAAAAAATAGGATCGAAAAAAAAATAAACACCCAACGAGAAAGCATTTCACACAAGGAACTTCGGCTTTACTGTATATATAAACTAGTATCAATGCTATGGTAATTATGGTGCTACGTGCTCAAGAATATAAAAAAATAAAATATACAAATAGTAGACTTGGGTACAATGCGGGTGAACTTTCTTGAAAAATATTTCGTAGAATGAAAGGTTGACTAGGAAAAAAAATGAACGGAAAGTTACATCAAGAAAGTGAAGCAAATTAGTAACATCAGCCATTCCCAAAAATAGCACGGTACACAAAAAAACATATTCACAACTTATAAAATATCTATACGGTCGTTAAGTTTTAATACCCATAAGAATCACCTATAAAAATCATGTACGATTATGAATCATTTTTGAATAATTTAACATACATACATATGTATGTATGTATGTAGTTAAATTTATTTGTTCGCGCACATTCTCGAAAAGTTTTGGGTAGTGAAAATTTAAATACATACCTTTAAAATTATGATTAATAAATCATATTTAATGAAAGTACTTAACCAAGATACCTATACAAAAACCTCAACATGAAAAGTTAAAACGCTTCGATATTGCAAAACTAGGAAAAATTGAGAAAAGACTAGATTATTTATCTGTTCTCAAAATTCAAACACCATTTTAACAACTACATATATACATATATATGCATGTAGGATCAGGGTACAAAGGGTTCCAAATGATGCACGTGGATTAGATCAGACAGTGTTTATTGTACGTCTTTACGTTAGGCCTACCAAAGGTCAAGTGTCTCATCTACATATGGTTACAAGCTAAGTAGTACACAAACACTCCACCCATACACGCTCTGTACTATATGTACATACACCCTGCACGTTCAAAACCAAATTCTACATGTATGTACTTTTCTTTATCATTTTTTCCAATTTTGTATTTTGGGTTCATTTTATAATTTATCTTTGGTCGGCTATTCAATAAATATGAACTACCTAACAAATACCTTAAAAATTTTATACAAAAGATAAGACATTTAATATAAAAATAACAAAAATTGTGACCACTTTAAGATGATCATTGACTGTCCTACAAGATTTGTGTGTATTTACATACACACTATCGACTTTCTATGTTAATTACATCAAATTAATACGATTGCATCATATTTATATTCCAAATAACGAACAGTCAATGACATGTAATTGGTTCATATGAAATATTCAATTCTTACCTTAATTTAAAAAAAAGCGTAAAAAATTTATTTATTTATAATTTCCAATTCAAAAGCCTTAAAAAACAGATCAACTACACCTGCGAGCACCCATAAATCCACCAATGAATTTATGAATAAAATAGCAAACAAAACTATCTATATAAGGCATACGATCAGGGGTATAAAAGCGGCGCCAATACCTATTTATTTAGCATATCTGTCGCGAAGTGTATTCAGTTCAATATAATTCGATTTGATACACACTATAAATTTGTATATAAAATATACACATTACCTTCGATCGTATTTGAAGCACTTGGAACTCAATCAGGCGCATTACTACATATAAGGAAAACTAACGGCGAATCGATCGTTTAACTACAACCAATATCATAATAATTGAGAACAGATATTTTCGTACATAGTATACGCCTGAAGTACATACATATGTACATATCTACGCACACAATGCAAATGAAACGCATGTTTATTGTAAATCGTGATACACATAGGCGAAATTAAATTAAATTATAATACGAAACTTTCGAAACGGGCATAGTTTCGTAACGAGTATTTCACCCGAGGGCTTCATCCACGTTTTCAGTATTTACATTGTAAAATTGTGGATGCGAATTAGAAGCCATTATGCACCTGCAGCGGTGGTCTCGTTCCAAGACCAATCATTCAATCCGGGAGAGTGGAAAGTCGGGACAAAAATTCGCTTATAAGCGCTCATTCCGACTTCTAACCATACAGTATACGGCAAGTGCGGTTTTCGCATCGAATAATAGATTGAACAGACATGATCAAACTGTGGCTCGCGACTTGCAATATGCATATAAAAATCTAGCCAAAGAAAATTCGGATGGGTGAGGAGTAAACGTCCCAATTAAAGGGGTGCTCATTTTGGATTACGTGGTGAGATAAACAACGAGCTAAAAGAGGCGTGTCGAATTGTGCAGAAATGATCAATATCCGGACAATTACTGTAGAATTTTTATTGTGAAACGTGTAAGAAATCGAGAAGTTGGCGATGTACTGCTATGAAACGCGTTTACCTCGATAAAAATTTCCCCTGCGGCACATTTTTGAGAGCTAAAATTAAAATGCTCTTTCATTTTAAGGCACATATTGTACAATAAATATAAATTTATTTGCAAAACGACAACGAGAAAATACAATGGGACTTTTAGTATGAAGACCTATAAAACAAATTTATTTACAAAATGACAAACGAAAAGTAGAAAGTACAATATAATATGAATGGGGCTTTTGTAGAAATTATAATATGAATTCAATCAGCACAAACTACATAAATAAGTTTGGGAAAACCAGATTCTAAACATCAAGATAATAGATTTCATATCATTGCCGTAGTTTGTTCTATTGCTCGTACTAATTTGATGGCATCGTCACCTGACACAAGGGGCGTCGGGCTCAACCAGATTTCTGTTAGCTTGGATTTGTTTAATCTAAAATATTCTGATCTGGTTGAGGGCATTGTTTATTTTTTCGCTGTTAAACGCTGGATAAGTCAGATTACCACGACCTTAATTTGGGAACGGGAACGGGAATTGCATGCGTTATTGTGGCATTGCAACGCATGCCAGGTTCAGCTAATATTATTATAAATTTCAAACCAAATTCAAATAATGGTGATAGGTGACGGTAGGTGACCAATTTAGTAGGGACCGTTTCAACAATGAAATCAGATAAATTGGCAAACTCTGAAGGAAAAAATTGATCTGGAGTCACATTGTACATACATATGTACATATATCCAAGGTCTGGCCAGCAACATTGAATCAGGAATCGAACCAGTAATCAGTTGTTTGCATTATACGCTAATCATAAAGCTATGTTAATAATATTATTCATCAATACCTGTGACATACATTTCAAACGAATAAGACTATTTTTAGTCATAAATACAATTTTATCAGTTCCTGAAAAGTCCATAGTAGGCACAATTTTATAATCATTTCAACACATTTTAACAATCGATCTGAAACGACCACAAAGGTTGGTCATCCCCGAGTTAGAAAACACGGCTACTGTTATTCCAGCAGTCGAATGTGAAAAGGGCTCGATCAGACAGTGCCATATTATCTTACGGCAACCGAATGAGCGAAAGCAATTTTGAAGACTTTCGAAAGAATATTCATAAATAAATAAACAACCATTGTATAAAGAACGTCTTGTATGTAAAATACGAAATGGCGAGACAGAATGCGTCTCTCACACAGTTTAGCTACGTGTTATGAAAAGAAATTCACGAAAGTATAAACAAAATAATGATAAAAAAAAAACGCACCTACCTACAATTAATGCTCACTTTCTACGTAAATATATTCCTAAATGTATATTACCAGGCATTATCCACGATGACCACGTGTGTGTGTGTGAGTGCACGTGGCGAATTTCCAAACATAACACGGTTAACGAGACCTGTCTAAAAGCATCATTTAACGTTCGGGTTCACAGGTTAAACTATTAAAATCCGATACTTTTCCGTATGCAGTTAATTAAATTTCTTCATTACAATACTAGATGATTGAGAAATTAAGTACGTGACGCGAATCTTTAATTTGGGAAAATTAACCTTTGTTTTTCGAAACGTGCGAATTCATCATAAATAACTGCACATTTTAAGAGAGGAATCTCGCTCGGCGATTAAATGATAATAATAATAAATGTAACATTCGCAGATTTTACGACAGGTAAGAAATTAACCGAAACTGTCGCCATTCGTTTCGTACGGGAAATTCTAACTGTAGAACATTGCAACGTCAATTAAAACGTTTTACGAGAGACGTATTGTTTCGAAGAAGCCTTTCTAGTGTGAAACCGAGAACTACCCCCATTCTAGCCGGAATTAAGTATCGTGATTTAAGTCGTTGGCTTTAGGCGAGTTAATCCCGAGCCAGACGAGCGGCAACCCTTTTTTCGAGTCAATCACTGATTAGAAGCCATGAAAAGGGAACCGATTTCCGTCTTGAATTACGTGTAATTGACCGGTTCTTAGAATAGACACGTCGACGAAGACAGGTGCGACCTTATGACATCGACGGTGAAAATTTATGATGACCCTAACGACGACGCCAGTCGCACGTAGATCGAAAACAATGGGTCTATTGACGATTAAATTTGTTTCAAACGATCTAGCAAATGAAAACAGTACTGTAACCATTGGAAAGTTGCTCGTATATGTAGTATAACAGTAGATACAGTTGTGCAAGAAAATCATTATACCGAAGTGCGAAGCGTAGTCCTCGGAAAGAGGAAAATCAAACTGACTTTATGTATCTTGACTAATAATTGTATAATTGAACAAGTTGATGATAAATTGTATAATTGAACATGCACAAACTATTAGGCATATTCTCAATCATTTTTCCCATCCTATATGTATTTAAATACATATAGAAAAGCCTTGTAAAAATCAGCAGATACGGGTATTATAGCAACTTTGTAATGTGGTTGCCACAGGACTTATCTTTTAAATATTTGGCGTTTTGATGTCTCAAAGGTTTTGACAGCTCAAAAGTTTCATGCGACAATTAGTGAGTATATTTGAAGATAGCTTTCGACCGTTAGCACTTAAACTAAAACCAATAGTTCGTGTATGAACAAACTAGTATGCTCATGAACGAAGCGGAGTAACCATTTGTATAATCTGTGAAACATTTAGACAAAAACACATGTTTGATATAACATTGAATGTAAATCAACGAAAACTACAGTAAGTTTTAGGTCAACCAATTTTGGAGCATTGAGGCAAACCAATTATAATATAAACTAACTAATGCACTGAAGAACTTATTTTGTAGATTATGACGATACTCTCGAACGAATTCAATTTCGATGAAATCATGATTCATTTGAGTAATGAACATGATTGGCTGAACAATGAGAGCTCTATATAATAGTTTCGGGGGGTAAAAGCGTCGAGACACGTACGCTCGTATCTGATCTGCGCGATCTGAACTCGCTACTACACGGAGGAATGCAGCCTCCTACACACAAAAAGAGGAGCAGAACCTTCAGAACGAAAGAACCCTCGAGTTTTTGTGTCGACGTTCGAAATGGATATCTGTCAAGTCAGCCGCCGATAGAGTCACTGACCACGTTCGACAAAGCTCCACGAAAGAGCCGAATACACAGCAGAGTGTTTGTTCCCCGTCGCTTCAGCATCTAACGGTCTCGCCATAATGAATGCTCGATTTGTATGCATCGAATTTATTAAAAGGCAGTCAATTAATTGTGCATCGCAACGATGCGCCTGGTTATCTCTAGCGGTTGCCCAACAACGGCAACTGAAAGATTTGCGGTTTCGCAACGAAGCCGATTCCGCCCACTGCTAATAAAGGTATGAATGGTGCACTATCGGCTATGCATTTATGCAAGTCGCAAATCTGCATCGGGAAGATGTTATCTTCGCGAATCACGCGCCCACTCTGCACGCCTCTACGGAAGCGCATCTATCTCCGTTCGATCGAACTTGTCGAAATATTGAGTTATATAATAATATTACACGGTTTCATTGGCGACTTAAAATTCGTTTATTGTGGTGTCAACAACCCTAGTGTAATTTAACAAGTTATCGTTTCGATTTATACCACAATGTGGTTAGCGTCACGGCCACTGGACGTCATCACGAAAAAAGTGACGTTTCACGCGATGCACATTTCAAAAAAATTTTGGAACGAAAGAAGAGGGAAAAATTACTACTATAATCATACTTGAATACCGTAATTATATATCGCTCAGTTGTTTTGTTCATATATCACGCAACTATCATCCTGAACGGAGCGCCATGGCATGCCGGGGTCAGTAAAACACAAAACGGAACGAAAGACAAATATTTGTCCGGCAAAGTGCAACGAACTTCTACTCGAGTAGTAGATTTTAAGACAAAGACGTTGCACGCTAACCTACCGTGTAAACTCCTTTTGGATCCTGAGATGTATTATCCAAAGTGGAGGCGTACCTACCTAAGCTAAACCTACCTCAACGAGAATAAAATAAATAAATAAAAAAACAACAGTAAATAAAACAATGTTAATCATAAAATCAATAGAAAAATGTACAAAAAATGAAGTGGCCATGACGCTATTATGTACTACTGTCCCTCAGTTAAAAATGCACATGGGGTGAATAAAGTTGTAAATATTTAATTACTAAATGGGAATACTGCATATTATCAATACATATAAAATAATAAATGGATATTTCCTCCATAAAATGGTCATTCAACATCCGGAACTATAAACATTGGAATAAGATTGTAAAATAATTAATTATCTGAAAAGAAAGCAACGTTTTATATGAAAATTATTATAGTATGAAAACTTCCGTATAGATGTCTCATTACTTAACCCAGAATTATCAACATTCAAATTAAATAAAAATCATATTTATAAATTTGACGAATAATAAAAACATTGTGAATTAGTTTAAAATTATAAAAAAATATTATGTATATTATTATCGACTATTTTAATATTAAAATATAATAAAAAAATACTATAGCCATCTATCGGCTTACGATGAAACTATTTTACAAAAGCACTATAGTAGTATAGAAAAAAAATAGCGGTAGGTGTCGTTATAATATTATTTTTTTAATTCTTCATACAATGCTGAAAACTGTGAAATAAAACTTGTATACGTGTACATTTAATACTAGTGGTGCTACCCGGCTTCACTCGGTTCCACTATTGACGGTGTCTTCCGTTTTAGCACAGATATAATAAAGGTAACTTGAAATGGAAATGCAGTCTAGGAAATGCAGAATGCAGTCGAGCCACAAATAAATCTTCATTTATTTTTTTATTAAATTTATTTGAATCGAAATAAATAATATCATTTAACGTCCGACCAAACACAAACGTCTTTGACGACAGCCAATCAGAAACGAATTACAGACGCCGTTTCGGTTTTATATACATACGTACATATAAGATTTCATTTTTGTGAAAAATAAAAACAAAAGCATTGTTAAAAAAAAGTAAAACCAAAAACATTAATTAAAAAAAAAAACGTTATGTGCCATAAAAATTAACAACACTAAAAAATACTAACATAATGCTTTCACGGACCATAATTGAATAATGATAGTGAATAACTGGACACAGCGCAAATGCATACGTGAAGAATACACACCTATCAAATGTTTTCGTTTAACAAAAAACTGGAATGGTAAGGTTTCGTGACGTGAGAAAAAAAATCAGTTAACGGATAATTGAATCGTTGAACCGTTCCAGGTTAACAATAACAAAATGCCTAATGGCACCGAAAATATTTAGGATGACATCCTATTATTACGGTGAATAGGCGCCACAGAATTCACATTACGAACGAGGAAAAAAATCACAACACATACTGCTAGGCATAAATTATCGTTTTCCAAACAATAAATATTATTCGCTACTACCACATAATATCTCACCAGCTGAGAGAATTATGTATTTGATCGGACGTTAAACCCAAATACGGCTAGACGATTTGCATACTATAAAACGTGAGCATTTCCGAGATAAACGATCCGATGAAAATATAAGCAATAAAAGCGTCGATAACAATCGAGCGTTCGTTTTATAAACGGCTTCAAACCGTGACTCTGAGTCAGTTCAATTTTCTGTATGTATTATACATACATATATACAAATATGTATGCACATTATTCATAATCGCGATCTTTTGGAGCGAAGAGTTCAAATCGTTTTTCCGACATTTTTCATTGAATACTTCTTAAATGTGTCAAACTAGTAAGTCGAGAGTTCAACTTTACCTCACACGTGTTCCTCTCGGCCACGGAGGTAATTTTATGCAAAAATGTCATATCTAACGGTTCGACACATGATCGCTGATATGGAACTACAGTAGACTGCTTTCTTCCTAACTGAAATGCATCAACAAACACTTCATTGCATCGTTTTTCAAATTGGAAATGCGAGAAGCAACAGTCAAAAATGTTATGAATGAATTAATTGTTTCTGTCTGAAATTGACTCGAGAAATATGAACAGAAAGTTTCGGATTCATTGCATTTTTATTATTACAAGCTTTTTATCAGCTTCACTCTGTTAGTTCAGTGACATTCCTGGCCGTCAAAAATTTGCGATTTGATTTTGAACCACTTCCACCCAGGTCAGGTTACTTTGATACTTTGCCGACATACGGAGATTATCTAACATTGAAGTTAGCTATTGTTTCCAAAATGTAGCTAGAGGAGTTTAATCATTAACGAACTCATTAAAATTGAATCTTGTGGAAGATCGAATTGATGACAGCTAGCTATCCATACGAGGCTTACTACCGCCCCTTTGCAACTCAATTAAACAATGTTACTTTTCTCACTCTCATTTTTAGACAGTTATAATTTAAACAATTTTCAGAGTGTGAATCCAAAACATACCAGCGCTAGTACTCACCGTACCTATTATCAGGGCCGAAGAGAGGGGAGGGATACGGTACAAATTCCCGAGGCCCAGTCTGAAATGGTAAGCGATGTAAGCGAAGCCTGCAACTCATCGTCTGCCCAGCGGTGACGAATTCGTCGACAAAATTTGCCATAAACAGTCAACTACCTACATATACAACTTTTTAAACGCACAATTATTGTTTATTTTATAAGTCACTAAATAAAATTTTCCCCCGGGCCTGACATTTTTCTCGGCGCCTATATTATATACTAGTGTTTTTACCCGGCTTCGCTCGGTATTTGTAATATAAACAGCATAAACATGGCGAAACTAATAGTAAATATTCATTTGTTTTTTAATTAAATTTATTTGAATCGAAAAAAAATAGTATTCAACCATATATCGATATTGTCGTCATAGAAACTTTGATTTGTTTCCGATGCTCCCAACCAAATATATGTACATACTTACAAAGTCTCTTTCGAAATTATATATTAGAATCTAATATATAATTTCTAAAGAGACTTTGTAATAATTAGATGTATACATGAGCGCCAAGTTGCTACACAAAGTCCAATGCACGTAAAGAAGTATGGAACGTTATATGCTTGGAATAACGAGAAAAGACAGGAAACGGAATACGTGGGTGAGAAGTATGACAAGGGTTGTGGATATAGTAGATAGAGTGAAGAGATTAAAATTACAACGGGGGGGGCCACGTGGCTAGAAGAATGGAAGAAAGGTGGACAAAAGAAATGCTAGTATGGTACCCGGATGAATACAAAAGGGTAAAAGGAAGACCACAGGGAAGATGGGTAGACGAAATTAGGAAAATGTGGGGAATGAGATGGATGAGAATTGTCAAAACAGAAACGAGTGGAAGCGTGTTGGAGAGGCCTTCATCCAGCAGTAGATGGCGAATGGCTGTAGACGACGATGATAATACATGTGTAGGATCAGGATGCGAGCAATTAGACCAAAAGTAATAATTTTTACGTTAGGCCATCCAAAGGTTAAGTGCCTCATACACAGATAGCTCGTACCTAAACACTCGACCCACACATACAGGTTGTGATCGAGAAATCTCGTCTCGAGATTTCTCGAGAAATTTTGATTCTCGTTTCTCGAGAATATTTTATTGTAAAATTTCGAGATTCTCATTTCTCGAGAATATTTTATTATGAAAATTCGAGATTCTCGTATCTCGAGAAATCGTTTACTAGAATCTCGAAAATATCGAGAATATTCTTAATTTATCACTACATGTTTTTGCTCAATAAACTGACTGATTTGTATACTTGTTAACTCGTAAATAATTTTGTGAAGTATTGTAATATGTATAGATGGTCAGTATTTTTATTATTTGTCCGGTAAGTTATTATTCGGTCATCATATAAGTACATACACATGTTACAACGAAATCGCACCATTTTTAAGTTACATATATGTATGTGCATGTAGGTACTAGTCACTAGTGCGAAAGCATTCGGTTATGATATCACTAAAACGCTAGTGAAAATATATTTTCACTGACAATATGACCCCACTTAACACACATAAAACGTTTTTGATTTTTGATTTATTATTTATTTATTCGAGTATTTGTTCCTTAGATATTAATCAATTTATAGTCAGTATTTTAATATGTATAGATGGTCAGTATTTTTATTATTTGTCCGGTTACAAAAACACGGGCAAAGCCGGGTAGCAACACTGGGAATTTTATAAAATTCTTTTTTACATATTGTTATTTTTACTATTTTAAATTACTTTTGTATATTTTTATTTTCTTTTCATGCCTTCTTTTATAATATTTTTTTTTATATTATTTTACTTTTTTTCTATTCAATGTTCTATTGTATATCTCTATATCTTTCTGTCTTCATGGCTTTAATAAAGTTATAAACCCCTGATAGAATATATGTACATATGTAGTGTTCTTTTGTTGTCAAGTTTATATGCTAAAAAATCAATTCACTATATTAAAAAAAATTATACTTTCTCGAGAATTCTCGAGAATCACGAGAAACAAAAAAAGAAAATCTCGAATTCTCGAGATTCAAATATTTCGAGAAAATAAGATTCTCAAATCTCGAGATTCAAATATTCCGAGAAAAGGAGATTCTCGAATCTCGAGAATCAAAAAAAGTCGAGAAATCACAACCTCTACCCACACACACTACGCATGTTCGCTCACTGCTCAATCAGCGCGTTTAAAAAATGTGTATATTTACTAGAATTATGACAGGCACTACATCAAAATATAATTTGAATATAAACATTTCGAACTGTACCAATGCAGAGTTTTCGAATCTATGTAAAATACAGAAGTGTCAAAGGAGAACACGCACTCTAATGATTGATCTGCTCCTTTTCAACATACATACATACATACACATTAATATTCTAAATTCAAATATTCTACATGTGTAATATTTGAAATATTGATATTCCGTAATTTAACCGCCAACCCCTATGACACAACGGGTTGACAACCCCAAAAGAACCCGTTTTTTATAATACTTAAAAAATATATTAAAAAACTAAACGTTTTCTATTGAAATGCTATATAGTACATACTCAAAAGGGCGATGGTGAAAATATTACACACCAAAACACGACAACTTATTTACGAAATTCATGAAATAAAGGGGCTAAAAATGCTGACGTATGTAGCGGGCGTACAAAAAATTTAAAATCACTACCATAATCTATGTATACGTAGCTACAAGTTCGTTTACTTACATATGCCCAAATACGTATTGCCATAACCATCGATAAAGCCAAGGCTATCACCATGAATTTTCACTTGCACTTCTTTGTCATTATGCGCCATATATGAAAAAAACGAAAGTTCGGCAGAAACGAAATAATCGGTACAATAACGCGCGGGTGGTCAAGGTCAAGGAAACGTGCTCCTATTCTATGTACGTAGGAAACCAGGTATCGTCCCACACCTGAGACGACGACGATTGATTATTATCAGTACATTTTTTTTTCAATACACACAAACCGATGAAATTGGATATTGTGGTTCAAACGATCCGCGGAATGACCAATGGGTTTAACCGTGGGGGAGATACGAAAGAAATCGATACATGAGGGAACCATAAGGACTATAATTATGTATTATGTGACCATATTGGCAACTTGTATGTACTTACACTGCTTGCACTCGAGCGCGAGAGAGTGTATGCACGTATGTATGTATGGTTGTATTATGTGCATGAGTCACTGCGCAAATTGTGCATTGTGCAAAAACGTACACAACGGAAACGGCTTCTCTCTCGCGAAGAAACCAAACACACACTCTTTGCATATGCAAAATGCGTATGCGATAATGAATGGATCGCCGCATCCGTCGGAATCGTCAAGTTTTGCATTACATACATTGTCGACGAAAAGGATCTCTCTGGGCGACAACAAAGGATTCGTCACGACGGATGAGAAGTTGTTGGTCGTAAATAAGAATCATATCAAGATCACTGCTGTCAATTTATGCATTGACTAGCAATGTGTATAGCCACATATAGTAAAGTTTCGTTTTATTAATTTTCGCATACGCAGAGATGAAACGAATGAAATTATTGTATGAATAATGCAGGGTTGTGGAGTCGTCATAAACCAAGCGACTTCGAATGAATATTTAATTACCGACTAAAATTAACTCGCAAATACCTAATGTATGCAGATCTGAGACGCAGTCTTCCTATTTTTGTCTGCTATATGTACATATGTATGTACATGGTCCAAATTGAGGAGAGGACCGATATTTGGCAAATCGGTTACACCAAATGCATAGTTAGTTTTATGTCATCATCATCTACAGCCATTCACCATCCACTGTTGAATGACGGCCTTTGCAACCCGCTTCCACTAATCTCTGTTTTACGCAACTCTTATCCGGGGACGCGACAAAGTCGTTGAACCTTTTGGACTTATCCAAAGGTTCAACGTTCACCCCATACTTATCCATTTCACCCCATACATTTTCCTAATTTCGTCTACCCATCTTTTCTGCGGACTTCTTTTTACCCTATTTCATTCTCTCGAGAAGCATTCTAGCACGTCTTTTGTCCACCTTTCGTCCATTATTCTAGTCATGTGATCCGCCCATTGACATTTAAATATCTTCACTCCATCCACTATATACCCTTGTCATACCGCTTCCTGTATTTCCTCGTTATGCCAAACATACAGCGTTCCATACTTCTTTGAGTGCGTTGGACTTTATGTAGCATCTTGACGTTCAATGTCCAAATTTAACATCCATACGTCATCAATGGCATAACACATTGATCGAGAATCTTTTTCGTCAGGCAAAGTGACATTATTGACTTAAAGCATTAGATTTATGCATTTTTTCATAAAAAAAAATACAAAATACTAAAAAAGAAAAAATATAATTAAAAGTTAATGATTTACATACATATATGAACCAGAGATATTTGAAAGTCATCGCATTCGTCGCATTGTTTGGTGAAATTACTGTAATTTTGCATATCAGTAATTAATTACATACATATATAGCTGGAAATGGTCTTACACACATATAAACAAAAATAGCGTCAGACCAAAAGGCGAAGTAAAGCTAAGAAAAGGCCTTTTAAAAAAATGGGAATAAATTCAATTCGACATTTTTTTTAATCATAATCAGACGTTAAACTCGGCCGGTTGAATAAAAATTCAAATTGGAACTTCATACAAAGTACATTTTTTGCATTGAATATCAATGGTAAAAGGTACTTGAAAATATATATTTTACTATTCATTTTTAAAAACCCGTCGCATATATCGATAAATTCGTATATTCGACGGGTTTACTCAAGGTCAGAGTTCTACATGTAACCCATTTGGATTCGAGCTCATCAGTGATAAGTCCAATCATTTTATTCAATCAGTAATAAGTCCGATCGATAGTAATAGACTATAATATATACTGTAATGTAGGAAGTATCGTTTTTGTATCTATTGATAAAATGAGATTTTTAACCCAATAGATATATGTAGATTATAATAAGCTATCGGACAAAAATCCATACGTAAAAATTCTGGATACAAACTATTCAAATAATGAAACTTTTATTTAGGTTTATTTAAAGTACAATGCAACAATCACAACTTCCCAGACACGGAACAAACTGTTTAGGCGTTCTACAAAATATCGAGATAAACATAAAAGACATATGGTGGTAACACGCACAACTGACACAATAACAATACATATTTTGAAACGATCACACCGAAAGCGAATGGTCAAAGAACAAAGAGTGCACATATTGTAATCTTATCCGACAACGTCCGGTTTTGCGTACAATTACTCCAATAAACAAACAACTTATCAACAAATGGGAAATACACATAACGATGATACAAATACTACGCGCGCAAGTACGCGACCATTGCGGAAATCATCCCTTCTAAAATGATTCTCAAACATACAAAGCACACACGCACTATCAGCAAAACGTCCCCTAGCCGAACAAACCCCCTTCTACGCCTACATACATAACAATAAAGATCCAACTTGACAAATTTTATACGTATTATAATTTGAGGATACGTCACGCCTGACACCTCTCGGGAAGCACCCTTCATTATAAACTAGACGATTTACTCGGCGTTGCTCAGACGGATGAAAGTAAAATGAAACAAATATAAAACCTTTAAAAAATTGAATTGTCTATAAAAAATTTATGAGGGGCTTTTTTATTTATATTTTTACCATTGCGGATTGTCCCAAAGCGACATCTATGGTTTTAAACTTTTATTTATATGTATATGTCAGTGGTTCTCAAGTGCGGCCACTAGTTGATTTTACTGTGGCCACCAGCGACTTAGTAGTAAATAATACTAATATTTAAAAAAAAAAAAACTATATATATATATATATATATTTTAAAAACTACAAAAAAGTAACTTAACAATAGTAAAAACCAACCTCATCATTGACAAACTAAAAAATATAGCGAAAAGCCTTGTGACAGAAGTTGAAAATGACAATTTTTCAATTTTGTCTTCTTTTATCGATTTGATCGATAAGATGACAGACACAACTTCAAAATTAAAATTAAAACTTAAAATAATAGAGTGTCTTAAATCTCTTAATCTGGAACTTGATAAAAGGTTCGAAGAATTGAATTTTTTTATAACTGTTTCTTTTGTATCTTCCCCTTTTATTATCATGACAATGAAAATTTCATAGTACTACAAAATAGATTAAAATCATTTTCAGTATTGAGATTAATTAACTGGGCTAACGTAAAAATGCATTATTAGAAATTAGTCATGATCAAGTACTTAATAACCATTTTAATAATATTTCGGTTCAAAAATTTTGGTCGGAAATATATGTACGTTGACAATGAAACAAACCAATATAAAGATTTAGCAACAATTGCTTTATTAATATTGTCTATTTTTCCCACTACCGTATATTGCGAAAGATCATTAAGTGTAATGCACTTTATTAAAAACAAATTTAGAAATCAGCTGAAAGACGCAAACTTAGAAGCAGGAATGCGGCTTGCATTGGAAGAAAGGAGTATTGAGCAATTTGCATTATTATTAAATAAATAGATACCAAAATGTTAAAATTTCTTTTATTTTATGAATAAATTGATTCACTTTTTTACATACCTCCTTTGCATTTCACATGGTTTTCGTGTTAGTGGTAATTTTTTATATCTCTTATTTTTAACTTTAATTTATTTGATTAAATTTGGTGCGGCCAACAGACATTTCCATGGGACCACTATTATCACCTGTGCGGCCACGGTAAAATTTCGCCTGAGAACCACTGGTATATATCATACATTTATAAATTTGAAATTATATTTAAATGGTGTTGGCAAATATGTGACTAATTTGATGAGAAACCGTTTCAAGAATGAAATCAGATACATAAATTGGCAAACTCTGATAGGAAACGATAGACTTGGAGTGACAAATATCCAAGTCTGACCAGCAGCACTGCAGAAATACTCCAAATAAATTATTTTCAATTTAGGTCAAACCACGGCTTGAACCCGGGAACCCGGTGGTTGGTTGGCGTTAACGCAACACCGATCTACATATACTCCTGGCTATATGATAGTTGACCAAAATATGTAGTTGCTCATTAAATTGCTATTGGAGCCGAGAGCAAAAATTTTAAACTGTAGATTTTCCTAGTGAACAATCAAATAAACGAAGAAAAAAATTCATCTTAATATAGTAAATACTAGCTGAAGCGCTTGACATTGCTTGAGCAAGTGAAAGTTAAAAAAAAATTGTAAAAAATGAAACTTTTTCAGAAAATTGTGTAGTCTACAATCTAAATTAATGTGCCATGAGGTTACATTCCAAATCAAAAAATGTAATAAAACTAACAAACATTCATTACATACATAATGCCAGATAAATATACCCGCCCGGCGTTGCTTGGGTGGATGAAAGTTACACAGGGGTACCTTGACCCCGTGCTACAACCATTTTCAAAAATCAGCTACGGTCTCAGTATCAATAATGTCATATAGTATACCCACACTTTAAAAAATTTGGTGGTCCTATATATGTATATACATACATACATACATACTAGGGGTCCCAAATATGTCTATTCGAATACTTTTTATACGAACTTATTAATTTATTCACGATCTACAGCACATTTGATTATATTTGCTGTACCAGATAAGGATTCTGTAGATGTTTTTTTTATAATATCTTGACCTTTCTAAAACTTCATCTAAATAATTCAAAGGTTAATATTCTATATTCGATATTTGGTATATATTATATATTGAAAGCAGTGAAATTAAATATCGGACACACACACACTTTTGTATGAGAGCCCTTCAATTCAGGGCTCCGAGCCTTTCTGAAACCTGCTAAGGTCTTGAGTTAGATAATACACCAAATTTGGTAATCCTAATACGAAAACTGTGGCCGTGAATCTCGGACATATGTACGTACATACATCTACAGGTCAGTATGTACATACAGACATATAGATAAAATATTTGATCTCGAAGCACATCGACGTTTCGTTTACTGAACGGGTGTGAGATAAAACGTCCAATCAAAAATCAAAACACACTCTATCTAAAGTTGATCATCTTTACACAAAAATCGGTCATATCTAAATTGAACGAACGTGCAAGGACAGCAAACAGATGACAGTGACAGCTGGAGACATTCGTCTGGACACGTACAGACCGCGTCATCCATACTAATCGAATCGTCCGACAAAACGAATGTACTCGAGTGAAATGAATAATTATACATTAATCACAGTTTATAACAGGGGAAAAGTGAAATTTTACACGCGCGACCGAATTCATAAACGGAAATTATTGTACGTACTATATACACAAATGCATTCTCCAAACACGCACTGAACCAACCCACGTACGATTCTGCATTCGAAACTCGAAGTGCGACAACATTGGATGTCTACCCACAATTGTTGCGACGTTTGTGCAACGAAAGCGAAAGTTAAAATCAAAGAAAGATATGTACATAAATGGAAATCCAACTTGCATGCAGTTCGAAGGTCCGATGGTGGATACCATACTGTGAATATTATATTGCATATATTGTTATTATCAGGATGGACAAGTGGAGTTTTAGCGTCAATGCACATTATATGCTATCCTTGAACCAATAAAGCTATTCTTGATTCGCAAATGGACCGTCAAGATCAATTTGTGTCAACGACAATGAGGAAAAACCAACGCGTGCAAGGCGAAAAATAGAAACGAAACATCGGTAAATCCCGATCGTATTTGTGTAAGTACTTGAAAATAGAACATTCGAGAACAACATTTGTTTAAAATAAGGGGGTTTGCGCGAATCCTGCATCTGGAGCGTAAAACAGTGGAGCAGAAACCTTCCACCCAATATTGAAGACAATTTTACTTTTTGTCATGTCAATTTTTTCAACAGCCTTTTTTTCATGTCAATTCAGTGTCATTAAAATAATGTGAACTTTATTGATTGATTAATTTTGGGTACGTTTTATTACTTTTTCGTTTTTTACATGAAATGTATGAAGCAATATGTAGTCAAATTAAGATAACAACACAAATGACAGCCAGAACCAACGAGAGAGGGGGAGAGCCGGGGTAAAGTTCCAGGGCCCGGACTACTCGAGGGGACCCCCGTCGGAAATCCGACCATATCATACTTTCTTATTCAATTATTTAAAAACAATAGCAACCAACATATAGGTATTTTTCAAATAGTTCTAATAGATTTTTCGCATATTAAAAATATGCGAAAAATCTATTAGAATATATTTTAGGTTTGTCATAGGGCCCAGAATTAATTTTTCCCGGGGCCCTGATGAAAGCTGACGTACCAAAAGTTCACACTGATTACATTTATTATTTTTATATACCAGGAAGATCTAACAGGTAAACCTGAATGCGCCTTCCTGGCCGATTATAAACATCGATACATAATTTATAGAGAAATTTTACAGAGCATCATACGGACGTCTGGACATATGGACAAATTTGACACATACATTTTTGCAGCATTTTAAAAATCAGCAAATTCGAGATGGTGAAAACTAGAATTCTGCGAGAAGTAGGACAACGTTGTAAATTTTTTTGGAACTGTTTCAATGAAATCTCGTAGGAAACGACCGACCTGGAGTCACATATCCAAGGTCTGGCCAGCAACACCGGGCAAGGGATTGAACCCATAGCCACTCAGTTGAAATCATTACACGCTTACTACTAATCTATGCTGCTTGCTAATATAAGAACAATCGCAACTACAGGTATAAAATGTGAATTTGGTTCGTTGGCCAGCTGGCGCTAGAGCAGCATCTCATGAATACCAAACCTCCTACATTCCAGAAAACGGGATACAGCCCATTAAATTTATTGTACATATGAATACAAATTAGCAAGAATAAAAAAAAACTTCTAATTCGCCTTAATATGCTTTCTCTTTTCAAAGGTCGCCAACCACCCATGTAGATAAATAAATAGATCTCGATCTTGTGCTGTTCGAACAATTTTTTTTTTTACTAATCCTTATTTCTTCTTCATTTTACCTAGTTAAATTAGCTATAGTAGAAATGATATATTTTTACAAGGTTTTTATAGATTATGAAAGATATAACTGGTATATGTATGTGAATATTAATATATAAGTACTATTTTAATTTATAATTATTAAATTAAAAATCTTTCTACATACATACATATGTATGTATATGTATAGTTTGATAATTTTTAATTAAATATAATCAAAATTTTCACATAAATACTGAATTTACAAATGTATGTAATTTGAAGTGGAACAGTAAATATGTAGATGCTTAAAAGAATATATGTATGTATGCATGTATGTATGTACATACATGAATAGAACGACATTCGAGAACATAATAATCGACACTTTTATCAAACAATAATCAGCTGTGAGACTTCAGATATAGAATTGACTCATTCAAAATAAACAATAAAACAAAAAAAAACTATAAGTGATAGTTGGAATCGTGATTCATTTGAATTTGACAACAACAATAAGAACACCCAGACGAAACATCCAAAGATGATTCACTTGAAATACGCACATGCAAACACTGCATAGAATTTGTTTATTTAGTTAAATATATACATATGTACATATTCACTACTCAAAATATCACGAGGCATTTCGCGCGAAGACGAAACTAAACACAGAACGTTGGTGATTAACTGCCTCCGGGAAAGCGAAAAATAAACGAAGAATCACATCCAAAATAACGTTAAATTATACGAGTTGAGTGATTATATAAATGGACCGTTTCCGACGAGTTCTCTCCCGGAGATTCCCGGAGGATGAGTGTTCACACTTTTCACGGCCAACTAACTACCCACCTCTCCAGTAACCGAGATGATCGTTATTTTGAGAGTTTGTGAGGGTTCTCAGTGTTATTTTGCATGCGTAACGACATCTGCATACACAAAACGACCCAGGCTCAGCTGCACTTTTTCAAACACTCAATTTATTTACGAGAGTCACTGATGCCCTCTCGCCTAGACTTCCCCTCTAGAGATGAGGATCTGATCGTGTGCAACGCATACATACATAAATACAAGTATACACGTGCTCCATACAAAGTTGAAGCACGTATATAAGAGTCATTAACGCAGTTTTTTGTTTGCCGTAAAATCGCACTAAAAAAAACACCCTTCGTGTTGAGTGTAATATTTGCCCCATGGGTTGGGTCGAAATTGCGTTTGCGATTCGTGCGAAAATATTATTCCGAAGAAAAAAATAGCAGTCATTCGTGACGAAAATTCGATATAAAATGTAAATTAAAACTGGAAATGCGAAATGATTCCGAAATAACATGCGAATAACTGGAACAGTCTTAATTGTCGCAAAGATAATTAAAAATGGCAGAATTACTCATTCTAATTGAAAGAATGCCATGCGAAGGTTAAGTGGATTAATCTAAAAATTTGAACTCTTTTATCAGCAAATTTGGTTACATCGATGAAGCAACAAACTTGCTAACTGAAAATCTGCCATCCATATAAATGCATAAACAATTACATAAACACAAGATAATTATGTATAATTATATTCTACCTACAATTCAAATCAATGAATTCCTTCTATTGTTTTAGTCCTCTACAAAAAGCAGCACTACACTTTTGTTTATTGACATAATAATATTATGTCAATAAACAAAAGTTATTATACTCATTATATTCTGGGTTAGTTTCCTTATGTATTTTATTACAATGACAAAAAATACTCTACGATGTTCGAAAAAGGCAGAAAGCCCAAAACAGCAAAATTGTATCTGAATCACGAATTAGGAATCTGATACCAACATGGATTTATTGTTTTAATGTGGGTGGCGTGTGTTAAAATTCGCATAATCGCTCAGCGGTCACCATTGTCTTCAGAACTTCAATAACACGACACAGTCGAGTGATATACACTTCTGAGAAATCAAAAAAGGATTCAGCACATGTGCTTCCTTTCTTCTGATAAATTATTTAAATCTAAAAAAGGACACGACGAAATTGAACTCGCTCAAATACAAAAAGATCTTCGCGAGACGCGCGCTATAAAAGCATCCTTCAACGGAGTGAGGTCAGAAACCGAAACAGCAGATCATCAACATCCTGCGAGACCGTTATCGCAATCTTCATTCGCGTCATAAAAATCTGTGGAATGATTTCGACGAGAGTTTCTCAAAAAACTCCAACTTTCTTCGAAAAAAAAAAAAACACGAAAAATTACGACTACTATACACTCAGTGTCCCGGCGCATGCAAGTTTGCGTGCATTGTCGCTGGCAAGTTGCATTCCAAAGACGGTGATGTGGTCGTTTCAGAAACTGAGATCAACGACCGACTCGCATAAATAATATTTATAGAAGCACTTTAAAAGCAATAAACGTTCGCGCGAGCAAAAATGAAGGAATCGCAAGTCGTCGCATGGTGATTAGAATTCACCGGCGACATGAGTCCTAGCAGCAACAAACAGCATCAGAAGACAACTCAAGAGAATAATAAAATACCGGCTGGCTACTTTGGGCTCAAACTAAAACCCACGTAAAACTTCGAAGATATACGCAACAAGACGATTTACCGGTTGGCTGTTAATGAAATGAATGAGAAATGATTTTAAAACTTGCGCAAGCGTTTAAACTAAAAAGAACGAGGACACTCCTTATTTGCTGTATTAACGAAGATGGGATGAGATGATGACTTGATTCCTGGCGAACGAAGGATTAAATGATGCGTGCGAGCTAACGAGCGTAGAGTGCACACGATGTTGATGACAGCTAATGTCAATGAGATGCAACAAACTATAGTGGTTGCAATTCCTAAGCACAACATATACCAGCTCGTTTAGGACGACTATTAAAACTTTATATAAGAATAAAAAGATCGATAACGACAAAGTAATTCCAAGTCGACGATTGAACGACCGTGATGGACGTTTCTAAAATTGCAAAAGTCGTAGGAGTAAATTGCAAACAGTAATACTGGTTAATCTGTATCTACTTTTCCAAGCTGGTCTACCAAGTAAGGCAAGATCGATCGTGCACCGAGATAAGCGCTTCTGAAGTGCACAAATTTGCTGCGATCTGAAAATTCTGAAACTTTTCCCACAGATACTCACTTCTCGCGCTCCGTTTCGAGATACATAATTCAAATACGTATATATGTACATCTATACTTTAGTATGTATATATCTATATTAAAGATCAGATAGGAGCGTCTGCATATTATGTAGCCCAGTGGATCAACCGGGCTCTTGACCTGGCCGAGCATTTCTTTGGTGAGTTATTATGTATTAGCGTGCATGTGAACAAGTGCACAAAAAAGATTAACCAACAACTGCATCAATTATAAGTAGGCATACGTAAGAATGCAGTTTGCCTGAATTCCGTACAACAATTTTGGCTATAATTTTAAGATTGACATGCCTTTCAAAAAAAATTTTTGCTTAAAAACTAAAAGAACCCACAAGATTTTTGACCCACAAGTTAAAGTTAACCAAATTATACGCACGTATATTGTTTAATTCCAATATTAAGATTCTACGTGTGACTGGATACAAGGATAAAGATTTTCACTTGGAATGAAATTAGCATAGAATAGTTTAGAAGCAAGTGGAAATCAAAAGTTTTTTTTTTGCGGTCAAGGACAAAATGAGGCGTATAAGATATGACGTTTAAATTTTGTTTTCTTATAATCTGAAACACGTCAAAAGAAGCGCTTTGACTATATCCAACTAAGATTCTGCAGATGAAAAGATATTTGCAAAAGAAAAGCGATGCAACCATAAAGGTCTATAAAAAATAGCTAAGAACTGAGCAATAAGAAAGAGGTCCATTTTTGAAACAAACGACTGCTTGTAGTACATCGACAGCTTTCCTTGACTACTTCCAAACACGTCACAAATCTAATAAATAAACCACGAAGCAGGAAGCGAAACAGATCAGAATTGGTGACTAAATAGGATAACCAAGGCGCACATTGATTATTATTACACGTATTTGAAACCTGTTTTCCTAAATTTCCATACATAATCGTTTATATCTACGAGCATTTAGTACCAGAGTGTGTGGGTGCTGCAAGTGTCCCAATAAGCCAGTGCCGGGATTCATTGTACATACATACAATGTACGTATGTATCACCAATGCGTAGAAACAAACGACTTAATTGCACGCAAAAAGCCATAATACAAGAAAACCGGAATCGTAATAGTCCAACGAGAGCATTCAATCCATATTCAATCAAAAGCCAACAAGGCCGAGCTGAAACTTTCAACGAACCAACCCAATTCTCGCTACTGCAAAGTCCTACTTAACATGGCTATATTATTATCTGCCACCCGCACAGAATCCGCAACCCCCGAAAAACAGCAAAACCGGTACTGGCCGAAAGCCAGCATAGCAAAACGCCGCGAAAGTAGAGCAAATCGAATGCTACGAGGTATGCGAATCGACCGGGGAGGGGGGGAAAAAACACCCCAATTCGGGATTTAGACTAATTTCTCATCTTGACCCAGTTCAGTTTGACCGAAAATATAATACGTAGTTTGCGCTATTCCGATGAGAAGTCGGGCCAAAAGGCAATTTGCAGACAAACACAAAACCGGCCCCTAGAATAAAATTCAACATTGGCAAATCAGGTTCCTGTTCTATTGGCAGTACGGTTGTTCGACTGAACAGTTACGTTACATTCGTATGCGTTTATGTAAACTTTGTCGCATTTGAGTATTTTTTTGGCATCAAGTGCAGACCACCCTCAATGGGTTAACAACGCAGCTTCCTGCCACTAAAAATAACTCCCGAGTAGAATGAGTAATTCAAATTTAACCCCTAAGTCCGCAACTATATACCTACATATATACATAGAATTCACCGAGGAATAATACCACGCATAATAAAATTCACTAGGTACATTCACACCAATCATTTTCATAGCAATTTTCACGCATAAGGCGAATAAAATCGAAATCATTTTCCGCAACAGTTGCCGGGCGTGAGATGGGATTACAATATACGTACGTAATCTCGAGTTCGTAAAGATTCGACTTTGGATATTAAACGAAACGATCATAAAATTAATTATACGGCAGTCAACACATACGATAAAATGAATTTTTAATTGGAAAGATTATGAATCAATGTTGAATTACGCAACTCGTTCATTTTCACTTATACAAACCGTTATATTTTAAAAAAAAATTTATGTACATCATCGAAGAGGAAAATTTTCCGAGTCTATCAAAATAAAAATAAACCCAGTAGGAGGACGATAAATCGCTACAACATCAATACAATAAATACGCACAGACATACAGGTAAAAGATTAATTACGAACAGCTTGTACTGTGTGTTTCGATATAGCAATTAAATAATACCGCATTAGGACAGAATGCGCACAGGCGCACACGTGCGAGATTTCATCTCCATGTTCGGACAATTGACATTTTATCAATAATTATCGTGTAATCATAGAAATAATCACTCAATTACACCAACCCCTGACATTATCGATGCAATTACGTAACTTATCATCATCGTCACAATTTACAGCCGTTCGCCATCCACTGCTGAATGAAAGCTTGTCTAGCACGCTTCCATTCGGCTCTGTTTTGGGTAGCTCCATCCATCTCATCCCACACATTTTTTTCTGATATCATCCACCCGTCTCCACCGTAGCATCATTGTAGCATTTATTTCGTTCATCTTTCGTAGATTCTTCTAGCAAAATGACCGGCCCATTTCCATTTCTTCACTATCTCTACTATTTCACTACTATTGTCATACTTCTCATCCACGTACTCCATTTCCTATCTTTCCTCGTTATTCCGAGCATGCGGCATTCCATACTTTTTTGAGTGTATTGAACTTTGCGTAGTATGCGTTCAATGTCCAAGTTTCACATCCATATGTCATCACTGACAAAACACATTGACTAAAGATCTACATACATACTTCTTCAGGCAAAGTGGCATATTTTATTTAAAATCGGCGTTCATTGTATGTATGTTTGTATGTACATATGTATATATAAAACTTATACTTAGGGCTAAAGCACACTGAATCGTACAACATGCACGTCCTCGTGGCTTCCAGCTGGGAAGGGCGTTCCTTCAGATCATTATTAATTCGTACAATCTTATTATTTCGACAAGTTTCTCCTACATTTCTTCAAATATGGGAATCACAGTTTTCGATCACTGTCAAACAAATGTCAATACACGAAAAATATATCACCGACAACACTTCAGGGGATGATTTTGGCCTGGCATAGATTAGGCGTGCTAGCGTTTTTTTACATGTGCAAAACTATCTAAGAAAGCACGTGCCGCGTAAGATCTGCGCCCTTACATACTTCCACCTACTCCATTTTCTATCTCTCCTCATTATGCCAAGCATACCGTATTCCATACTTCTTTAATTGCACTAGACCTTACGCAAGTAACAATGAATACAAAAAAAATCATGTAAACATAACATTCCTGCATAGACCGGATAAACTCTAGTATATAATTTTTCTACAACTTCCATAACACAAGGGGAAAGAACGGGAAAGGGAGTCGTGTGAAAAGGGCAATGGTACTTTAAAAAATCAAATCACATTAGGCCTAAGGGCTTTAGGGGGTGAGCTTAGGGACGCAAATTGGTGTTTGCCACCAGCCCTCCTCTAATTTCTAAAAAATAATTGAGCGGAATGTATGTATATACTCTACTAGTCCATACCAACTTTTATACAAAAAAAAAATGGTATCTTTATGCAAATTCGACGCGTAAGTACCTTTATCACACAACTACATATACATACATATAACGAGTGAATCGCAAATGAACAACGAAAGTGCTTGAAATGTATCCAAGAAGATACAAAAAAAAAGTCAAATGATATAAACCAGAATAAACTAATACATATGTATGTACAGTGGCGGCTCGTCCTAATGGGCTGCCGGGCTGCAGCCCCTCCTATCAAATTCTAAGATATATATTTAATAATACATTTAATATTTTATTTATTAATGATATTAGTTTATTTTTATTAGTTGGATGGACTTAACTATTGGGGCCTTCGACAGAGTAAATATTACTTACAATATCACCCATATCCAAAAGGGTGATATTGTAAGTAATGTTGACCATTTCGAAGACCCCACTAACTTGTATGGTGACAGATGAATTAAAATGTTGCTGTACTGGCTGTAAAGTGTTACAGCGCCGAGCTGAACGCTGCCCAGCCCGGAGTTTCGGAACGAGAAAGAGAAAGAGCTATTTGCAACTGCAGATAGCTCTTTCTCTTTCACTCACTCTGCCTTTTGGGCTGGACAGTCGGCAGCCTTCGCCTGTTAAACGACATTCATCTATCAGTTTGTTTAAGATTTCGCGCGCTTGATCTTACGTCATTTGATTAGTTGAATCGCACGATCACAGCTTTATTCGTTTTCGTTACTCTTAATTGGTTGCGTACGAGCCCTCATCAAATCTTCGGTGAGTCGTTTTCATTTTGATAACAGCAAACTTTTTTCAAATCTGTTTAACTTTTTCTCGTAATTTTTATTTAAATATATTAAGATTTTTTTTCTTTTAAAAATGGAAGAACAAAAGAATTCAGTAAAATATTTACAAAATTTGCACTTTTCGCGACTAGAACTTACCGAAGAAGTCGCTATAAAAGCATTAGGCTGACTCACGCCCAATTTAATTATTTCACAGCCTGCAACTAGTAGATCTTTTAGTTACTCGCGAAAATTTAATCCAGACATTTATAAAAAAAATACAATTGGTTAACGAGATGTACAGAAAAAAACGCGTTATTTTGTTATCCGTGTCTTTTGTTTGGAGGCGAGTCGCCAGGCGAAGCATCTTGGACGAAAACAGGAGTTATTGACTTAAAACATTTAAACGATAAATTTAAAAACACGAGGGAAGTGTCGAACACTTCAAAAATGTGTGTAATCTCACGATTTTGGGAAGCTTGTCGGCGGGAAATAGATAAGCATAACGAAAACGTCAAAAAAAAATCGGGATGTTTTATTTAAAATTATTGATTGCGTTAAATTTTGCGGTAAATTTGAAATGCCAATGAGGGGACACGATGAAACAGAAAATTCAAAAAATCCAGGAGTTTTTCGGGGGCTTCTAGAATATTCACAAAATTTCGACGATTCTTTAAAAAAACATTTTCAAACTTTTTCGGTTTTTAAAGGGACATCAAAAACTATTCAAAATTAACTTTTAGATTGTATTTTGAACGTGTGTAGGGAACAAATAAGTGCTGAAATAAAAAAAGCAACTTATCTAGCTGTTATGGCAGATGAAACAACCGATGTATCGATGCATTGTCAACAGGTTAATGTTTTTCGTTACGAATTAGGGGGTTAAGTTTTTGAAAGGTTTTAGGGTTTTTTTTAATCCGCGTCGCGAAACCAGCAAGAACGAATTTTTTTTAGCAATCTTACTGGAGTAGCAGCGTATTTTTCGAAATCTTCATCGCGTTTGGACGCACCCCTTTAATGGGTGGTGAATTTTGCTAGTTTTTTTTTCAATAATACTTAAATCCACATGTAAGTGGTCGTACGCCAAAAATTGTGCTTATTTTGTCCTGTTATGACATGATAGAATAATTATGGTGACATTTTTTAGACATCTTTTCAGTGCAGCCCCGCCACTAAAAATTATCACGAGCCGCCACTGTGTATGTATAAGGAGTGCTACCAAATCAGTAAAGCAAAATAGGCAAAAATTTTAAATGACTTTAATTCAACAGAGAATATTAAAAGGCTGACGATGAATCATACTGAAAGCTTACTACATACATACATACATACATACATAAGCTCACACACGTGAAAAGAACCCACGCTACAAATGTATAGCAGCATCGACTCGTCTTCGAGAATAAATTGCACCATCGATCGTCTGCATCGCCGGCAACTTCTTTCCCGAATTCCGAACCGAGACGAGCACGTCTCATTCCCGGCGATTCGGGGGAGATTTTTTCGGGGGAGGACCGAGAAAAAAAAGTGGAAGCAGTCCACGAAGAGGAAGCCGAAAGACGAATTACGAGTCGGATACGTGGTATGTATACTATACGGTGCATACGTGCAAAACCGGAATATGATGCGCGTGGGCGGGGGCGGGGGAGAGCCCCTGACGATAGAAATGGGAGGAAAGAAGAGGAGGTGAGGAAGGGGACCAGTCTGCCCATATTCAACTGCACCGGGACAGTGCACTCGCCAGCCGGTGCATACACAAACACACACACACACACACAAAAGCACACAAAGGTTTACCACCCCTCGTGCAATCACACAAAAATGAAATAAAACGCTCGTGCTGGGTCATACGAACGAGCTGGGTCTATGGATAGTAAATAGGTATTCGTAGCATTCATCATTCCCGAACACTCCTCCCTTCCCTCTTTTGGCTCTCGCTCTCTCCAGCGCTTTTGTGGTCTACAATTTTTATACCTACCACCCACTTAAAATATTTCGATCATAGCACGTAAATCATTATAACGCCCTCTTTTCATTGTTTTATTTCAATAATAAATTCACCCGGATGGAAAAAAGGATCTCGAGCCTAAGCTATTAGTGTCCATTATCTATTGCAGTCGTAGAGTATATTCAACATACATATGTATGTTCTAAATAGTCGAGATTTTTGTGCATAGCAGAGGTTAAAGATAATCTAATGGGTCAGTGATATTGCCTATAATGTCAAACCACTCAAATAAGGTATATTTGATTTTCGAAAATGTATTTCTAATTTGTATTGGTATTATATCCCTACCACATTATTTAATACTATAGATAATAGAAAGTAATCAATCAATAGTTGATTAATTAATTAGTACCTACATAAACATATAAATAATCTGGATTACAAATTAAAAAAAATCCTTTCAAATTTTAATCAAAAATATCGAATTTGAGAAAAAGATAAATATTGAAAAAGATATTGAAGTAAATTCATCACACAAATATTCACCAAATTAAACAATAATAGCAAAAAATTCAAGATAAACTGATAAAGATATTTAAAATATTAACGTACTCGTTTATAGTGGAATTAGGACACATTAGAAACCATACAATGTGAACAAAAATCAATGATCATACACACGTAAAGTAAACTTCAAAATAGATCAAGACATGCAGGTATCGCATGATGATTTTTTTTGGTTTTACACAGTTCAAACTTTATAATCGTCGATCCTGTATAAATATACGATGCACATACTCGTACATATGTGTATATCAATAACTTTACGGAAAAAAATGTGTAGATGTTTGTTCAAGATAAAGATTATATGTATCGTCACACAGTTAATAATTCCTAGTTATTCGTTTTTTGATAACTGATCCTAATTTGATAACTGATATTCGTAAATTTGCAGGACCATGGACTCGTCAGCAAAACACCGATCGGCGTTGGTCAGCATTCAAAGGGTTAAGGAACCAGACAGCCTTTACAAGAGATGAATTACCGTAAGCAGACGTTTTCGCAACAATGGGTTGGAGAAGTCGAAAAAATGGGGAAATAAGCAGAAGAGGGAAGAACCAGAACTTTATGGACACGACCCTTTTTTTAGGATTTGAGACATCTGTTGACATATAGTCGAAACATGATGTCGCAACGAAGCGTAATAATTGTTTCTAGAGTCCGAAGCGTAAGCCTAACTAGTGAACAAGTACCCTTATATTTTATAATTTTATAATAACCCTGCATTAAAATACAGATTTAAGCAGGTATACTAAAACTAATTAAGAAAAAATGTTATACGCCAAGTGTCGAGTACAGCCGCACCACCTGCACTATTGAATAATGAGTTTTGGATGCAGAAATGCAACATTTTTCATGTAATTATTTCTCAAGCGAGTCTACGATACAACAGAATCGAATATAAGAGAAGAGAAGAATAGCTTTAACAAATGAACAAACGAATAGACAGATAGACATGTAGAAAACAATAGATGATTGAGAAAAAAAAAAGAGGATTTGAAAAAAATATAATTCGCCTTTCAAAAATGATTGATTGCAACATGCACTCTATCAAATACAGAATAAACAATTATACTTTGAAAACATTTCGACGATACGAAAGCTGAAAAACGACAAAAAAATTTCGCTCGAAGCTACGAGAATGTATCTTCAAATCTAGCGAAAGTCGGTCATATTATTATAGATAGTCGAAGAACAATAAATAAAAGAAATGATAATCAAATGAAAATATATTCATTGTACAATGTACATATTTAGATTCTCCGCATCGATTTTCATACACATCAATCGTATCAAACGCATCAATTGTTTATATAAGAGTGTTGAAATAATTTAGATAATATGTAATTGTAATACTACGATTGGAAATTGGACTGCATGTCAAAAATATGTACATAAGATGCTGTCAACAGCATGTGAGATAAGTATATATGTTCATATGTATACCTATATGTACATGCATATAAAAGTTTTAAATTTTACCAGTATATAATTCGCTTGCTTTCTACAAATATGTACATAATAAATTATGTGGTTTATGATGTACTTTGACTATGACTTTGGATATGGACAAAGAAACCAAAAAATCTAACAAGTCACCTGGAATTAATTTCAAATTAGATTCAAATAAGTTTAATAATAATACGTACATACATAGCATATTGGATCAACATGGTAAACCCTGTACAAAAAAAATCATAGGGGAGATTCGGTTAGATAAGGGCGATGCAGTTTACAATGCACAAAATAGTCAAAGCTCGCTTAGCGTACCAAAAAAAAAAACTTTCCTTTCCAGATGAATGGCCTGTAAGATCTATTACTGTATGAGAAAAAATGTACTTTATTTGGAAAAAGTTAAGATTTCCACGAAAGTTTCCAGTCTGAACTTGCTTACTACCCATCAAATCGTCGGAAAAAAGCTTCATGTGAAAAATCATCAACAATTAAAGGAAATCTGTTGAATTATATTAAAAAACTATTGTTCGTTAAGTGAACACTAACTGTATCAAATTCTCGATGTATCCTCAATTATCCTGTTCTGGTGTAAATTCATATGGTCAGCATCAAACATGAACAGATGTTCGGACGATGGAAGGGTCTAGAATCCCAGTCGATAGCAAAATAAATTAAAAATCGATCAAAAAATATGTAAAAGCATAAAAACATCAATTGCTTCTACATACATACATACATACATAAAAATAGTAAAAAACGTCAACATCTCGAAAAGAAGCCAGTGTGAATGGAAAATGGAAAATGTATTGACATTTGAATTAATGTAATTTTTTGGTGAAAATGTTCAATGAAAAAGTGGATATACTGACTTGATGGAGCTCTTGCTGTTCTCATTCAAACCGACGAAAATGTTTGTGGAAGTCATGGCTGTGGATCGAGATTGGAGGCTGAACTGGAGCAGGAGAAGACCGACGCGACACGAGTGACGACGAGCGAACGCAGACTGCGACTGACAATCGGCTGTTGGCTCGATTCGAACAATTGGCAGCTGCGTGTCTCTCCGTGTTACCACGTGATGGCGCCGCTTATCGAATCGACCGTTGCGCATTCAAACAATCAAATCGAACAATGTGTTTTGGATTTGTTTCGAAATGTTTACATTACATGTGGTTCGTTTGCATAAAATGGTGTGTTTTTTCAATTAAAATAAAAGAGTGCGTTTTTATTTTCAAAATCAAAAATAAAATTGTCGGAATTGCCATTGTTTCATTTGTTCGCAGTTTTAAACATTTAAAAATGAATATAAGCCGTATTTTGAATTGATGTATTATAAGATGGATAATGGATAATTATTATAAAAAAATAAATCAAAATATAAACGATATAACTTCAATTCGAATCAAATAAGTGTACATACATAGTTGTAAAAATACACTCGGTATTTTTTTAATGTTTTACATACAGTGATGTAGTGCTAAATTTTGAGGTGCCGGTACGCTCGATTTTGCACTTTTTTTGCATTATGCAAGAAATGCATCGAGTGTATCCTCAAAGCAATCTTCGAGCGATGAATGTATCCTTAGTTCATGAGACAAAGCTGTTTGTTTTTTCGTCGCAGCCCCCGAGAACGCTACCTACCCTCATGTACCGATAGCACAATTAAACATCCACCCCAGACAATGGCTTGAGCCGTCATAAGCGAAAAAAAGGTCTAGGACCCATTTATTTCGTTAATGGGTCCATGAATGGGGACCAATATTTAAATGGGTAATTGGACTATTCGTCACATTGGGGTGGTCACAAAGACAATTTTTGCCATGAAAATCGGGAATACACAATATTTGGCACTCAAGTTCTCGTTACTATGATAGTTATCGTTAGTATTATGGACTTTTCGGCTGCCAGATGTTCCGTTATAGAGATTTTAGTGACTTTGTGACGAGTAATTTGTGACCAGTAATCACCGAACCATTTAAATGTGCTAGAGATACATCTGGTGCCTCACATAAGGCCTGGTGGTATCCTTGATTCTGACAACATTTTTATGCATGACAGCGCTCCTTGTCATCGATTTTGGGTTAAAAATATTGCAAACGTGGTAAAACTTTTCGAAAAAATTAAAGTTTTATACTATTTTGATTTTTGACATTTTTATGCCGGGTCGCGTACCGGTGCCGATAAAAGGTGGCGGGGCGCCGTACCGGCGCGTACCGGCTACTCTACAACCCTGTTTACATACATGTAAACGGGTAACATCCCAAATGTGAATCGCTGCTACCAGGATATCCGCCGCTACGAAAATCGCCGTACAAGAAACTGCCCAAATATTGCTCAACAAATGCTTTTCTTTACGAGATTTGGACAGTTTTGAGCAATATTTGGGCAATTTTCCTGAGCGACGAATTTTCGTGCGACAGGAGACCCGCGCGAGATTCACACTTGGGATGTAATCACCGAACCCGGTGGCCGTCACCGCATCGATAGTCGAAAAATCGAAATCTTTATTCTAGTTCGTTTACCATACATACATATGAAGAGCGGATAGTATATATATATATCAGTGGCGTGCGGTAAAATTCTCTCTCTTTTTGTCGTCCAGCCTTACTTAATGTGCGCGAGCAGGATACAAGAGGAACAGGTTGTTCCTGTTGTATCCTGCCCGTGCACATTAAGTAAGGCTGTACGACAAAAAGAGAGAGAATTTTACCGCACGCCGCTGATATATATTATATATACATACATAGTACCGTTTATCATGCATAGATTCTTTTCGATCTTTCGATTGCCGATCTTTGCTTTCCGATACTTGCTTTTCAATCTTTCGACTTTCAATGCAGTGAACCAGACCCCACCGAACCATATGTACATATATTAAAGGTTGGATAGTTAGATTATACTGTATACAAAGTATTTTGAGAAATATCCATAAAATACATATAACTTTTGTCAAGAACGTAGTTTGAGCTTTTTTGTTTGTTCTTCCGATGACCAACCAATAATCAATATCTTTAAATAAATACATCTGGCAGTCGCAAAGATAATAGAACATAACAGACCCTAGCTTTATGCGGACTGGAGCTATATATATCCAGTTATTTCCCCGAATCGGGTGTTCCCGTTCGGGTGTGTTACAAGTTACTTGCAACAGTAATTCACAAATATACTCCAAGACATCCTAACTGAATTTTAAAAAAGTACTATGTCTTGTTTTGTTTTTTGTTTGTAATATAATTTTTTCGATTCTCATTCCTTTCCGCCCGTCTGCGTTGCACACATCTATACATATGGCAGGCGCGGCACTGGTTAGAGGAAATTCATTTTCACTTTTTTACGCTTAAGCTAAATAAAAAACAACAACTACAGTGTTTACTATATTTTAATACGAAATTAACGGTTCCAATTCGAATGGACAAATATATGTGCATACATATGTAGATTACATTACATACACCTTTGAACGTTTCCAAACGTAAACATGATTGTGCGCAAACACCGGTCATACGACATTGACCCATTGCACCTTTACTGATAATCCACAAATGAAATAAATTCACGCTAAATCCTATTTTTAACGCGCACGCCGACAAAGGCAGAGATAAAAATAGAGCGAACGTATTGCAGCAGGGGGAGGGGGAGGGAGAGGGAGAGGGGGCGCGCAGTGTTTGCATAGCAGCGCAGCACAGGTAGAAATAGTTTTTGGTGGTGGCCACACCGGTGCGGGCTCCCGACTTTCCGTTGTGTGAAGGCGAAGCGCGCGTGCGTGTGTGTGTGCGCGCTTGTGTGCGTGCGGTGGTGTTGGTGGTGTTGGTGGTGTTGGTGTGTTGGTGTTGTTGTGCGGGCGAGTTGGCGGCCTGCAGTGGCGGTGGCGGCGGCTGACAGCGCTGTCGACTGCGACTGCGACTGCGACTGCAAATCTGTTGGCGACGCATTTCGCACATTCGGCGCTTCTCGTGCGGAGCGCCTTCGAAGGGGTTGCGGCGGGGTTGAAAGGGGTGAAAGGGGCGAAAGGGGTGGAAGGGGCGGCGGCGGCGGCGGTCGCGATGGTGTCTCAAGTGGCGGTGGAAGCGCTCTACTCGGCCACCTACGTCGAAAACTATCTGGACTCGGTCGAGAATCTGCCCGACGACTTGCAGAGACACCTGACGCGTATGCGGGAGCTCGACGTCACATATGGAGGTACTGAAAATGTCTCCGCTTCGTCATAAAGATCCGCATAAAAATGCACGCGGCCGCATCTGCGTCGCTCGAATCCGACATTTCATAACAGTTTTCGTTCACCCCATGTCATTTTTTACTTATTCCGTTTCATAACCTCGCCATGCTGACACTTGTCAAAAGTCGTCGGCCAATCGAAGACTCGAGCGGTCGGCGTCCATTGGCTCGTCTCAACGAGCTGCTCTCTGATTGGTCGAATTTTTTTAAAAGAAATTTTAATAAACAATTGTTTTTAATTTAAAATTTTCCATGCCTAGTGTCAGAAAGCTGTGGCTCGAGCCGTTCGTCTCCTATTGGCTCGTCGGAATTGAGCTGCTCTCTGATTGGTCGAAACTTGTCTATGTAAATAAAAATGCGAAAAATGGTTTCAGTTTCAAACCATCTCGGATTACATTTTAATAAATGTTTTAGCAATTGATACAAAATGAAATACCACATCGTCTGTTTTGGTTATATATTTTATTTTGCGTCTACATAAAAATAATGACACAACATCGAATTGTATTCAACAACAATGCTGCTTATCTTACCATGCGTTATCTCTGTTAACGATATTTTAATAAGAATTCTATGCTAAGCGTATACTTTTTTTTTTATTTTAATAATATATATACTATTTGGTACTTTCCATTGTTCAGTTGCATTTTTTAAATATAATTTAAAAATGAACTTATTTAGTCCACTGAATATGATGCCGTGGCATTGTGCGAAAAAACATGAGTTGAAGCTTAAATTTTTCTTATCGAAAAAAAATCAATAAGAAATTGGTTCAACGACAGTCGTCAAGCATTCGTTTCTTATATTGTTAGGTCAAAGAATAGAATCAGTTTGTACAAGAAAGAACTAGGCATAACCAAGTACAACCGTCCACTAAGATAATAACTGAAGAAAAATATGCGCAAAGAATCTCAACAAGCGACCAAAACAATATAGAAGGTAAAAGTATAATAATTGAAATCGGCATAAACTTCTTTACAAAGAAAAAAAAATGCTGACAGAGTGCTTCCTCAACAGTAAATTTTTGGCCTCCGGAATTTGGATTGCAATTAAATTTAATATTACTTATATAGGTTTATTTAATTATTGAAACAATAGGTTGGATTTTATGTATATTCAATATGAAATAAACATTGTGTTTAAAGTAAATGCCTCCAAATAATAGAAAAGTACTAAAATGTTGTATTATTTCGTTTGCATAATTAAAAATACATTATATTCAGCATATACATGCACAAATTGAAATTTGAACAGTTTCGTATTACATCATATTATATTTCGATATGCAACTAATTAGGAATGAAGCAAATTAGACATCTCATAATATTCTGGTGTTTGTATTTGGATTAAAATGCATGCTTTTCTCTTTCAAATGATTACCAATTCTATACAAACCTTTATCTTGTTTTACCTGATATTGATTTTTTTTTATTTCCGTAAAAATTAATGACATTCTTTGTTTTTATTTTTTTATTATTATTATTTGAAAAGTTTATGTATGTTTTTGATAAGTTTAAAACAAACTTATCCATTCAATATGAAATTCACTTTAGTATAGCTTTGATTAATTATATTAAGCTTACCAATAGAGGAATATATTGAAATAGTAATTCATAATAACCAGCAGAATAGACTACTGGTTAGCATGTAATGCTTTGAACAAAGTGGTCATGGGTTCAAATCTCACTGCTTTCTGGTGACCAGGCCTTGGATTTGTGACTCCAAGTCGATCGTTTCCTATCAGAGTTTGCCAATTTATCTGATTTTCATTGAAACGGTTCTAAAAAATTGGCAACCTTAACCATTTTCTCGCAAAATCTCGAACTTTCAGCAATCTCGAATTTCGCTGAATTGTTTAAAAATGCTGCAAGTTTACAAATTTGACCATAGATGTCTCTGTGGGTGTTAATTGATATTTATTTACTTTGTATAATACTTGTATGACATGTACAATGTTTCTGGCCAGGAAGGCGCATTGGGGTTACCTGTTGAGACTTCCTGGTATAAATTTAAAAAAATATATATGTCAAAATATCAAAAACATTTTCAATTAATTAATACTACATAAAACTGTATATTCAATTTCAAAATAACATATAAAAATGTATTTGAATTTCAGCATGTTTGCGTGATGTTGATAACCTCATCGGACGTTTCACGGTTATAAAAGACAATAGTATATCGACCAAAAAGAGGGCTCGTATTATCGCAAGACTTCAACAAAATCTCATATGCGCGCAAGAACTCGGCGATGAAAAACTACTTGTCCTCCAACAGCTGCAAGATTTAATTTACCTCAAATCTCGAAAATTAGAACTTGACAAAAAGAATCTGGGTTAGTGAAATATAATAAAAATATGTGTTCTTGTCTTGACTTACACTGCCTCTTCTAAAGTCTTGTTTCGTTTTACAGTAACGCATTTAGATTACGGAAATGGTGGATCAGCTAAAGACGAAGCATCATCGGGAGATACAGGATCATCGATTAAAGATACACCGGGAGAAACTCTTGGTAGAGGTTCATTACAGCAGATTGCTTCCAATGGTGGGCAAAGTAATGGGCGACCTCCTACTCCACCACACACTACTGATAGAGATAGAGATAGAGATAAAGACAAAGACAAATCAGGTATTGTTCAATTAAAAATTGTATTAAAATTCTTGTTTGTTTTAAAAAATATTAATATTTAATGTGTGCTTGTATAGGAGAGAGGGTATCGAAACGAGCGAGACGTAATAGATCAGATGTTGGTGCCGATAATGATAGGAATAGTGGGAGTGGAGGCGGTGATCGCGATCAAACTAGCGTTAATGTCTCACCATCGGGTGATACATCTCAGAGAACGACTAACAATTCCACCAATGCTGGGTCTCACAAGAAAACAGCCACTGGTAAAATAGGTAATGGAACTTTAGCTTTTCGTTTAAGATGTAATTGCTTGATATGCGAAATACTCTAATCGAAATTTATAATCTCAGGTTCTGGCAAGAAGAAGAAGCGGAAGGCCCGGCAATCAGGTCAAACTTCACAGAGAGAAGAGACCCCACCACCTGAAGATCACGATACAATAGACCCCGATGAACCTACGTACTGTCTCTGTGTACAAATATCCTTTGGTGAAATGATTTTATGTGACAATGACCTTTGCCCAATCGAGTGGTTTCACTTTTCTTGTGTATCACTTACAACGAAACCGAAAGGAAAGTGGTTCTGTCCCATGTGTAGGGGTGATAAACCAAACGTGATGAAGCCCAAAGGACAATTTCTCAAAGAGTTAGAGAGATACAACAAAGAAAAAGAGGAGAACGCATAACAGCTATTGGACAGTTTTTTTCTTTTTGTTTCATTTGATGTTTTTACTTATTGTAATATATAGATATAAATATATTTATGATAAATGATGATATAATTAGTTTTAATAAAAATTTATTTATGAAACGTATGTATATTGCTTGTTACACCTTATGTTGCGTTTTTATCGACAGATGAAATAGAAATATCTCTAATACCAAATATGTGTACAGTATGATAGGGGTAATCATCATACTGTACACATATTTGACACTAAACACTAAACTTTGACATATACTAATAATGGATGTAAATTTATTATGTCGACGAATTCTTGGTATTGAGAGATAATAAAGATTATGTTACTGATTGATGCAAATTTAGGACTTTCAAATGAAAATGCATCTTACGTTTATAGATTTGACATGAGCCGCTTGAATTTTTTCAACATGGTTGACATTTTTATAATTATAAGGTGAAAATAACTTGATGATAGGGTTTCGCTTGAAATCGCCTTTGTGCATTCAATCAGTTAACATAAAAAATTCACTTTTAATTGATTTGGTATATATATATTGCGTAATTTATATTTTTTTATAAAAAAAATTCGTGTAAAATCGGTTCTTAATTTCTTGGAATTAAATTCATAGCATTTTTTTAGTTATCTTCAAACTCTTGTGTAATAGAATCTCATTAATAAAAAAAAACAAATAGTTCAATCGATAAAACAATGTGTATCTAGCGATATAAAGGCTGGTTTTGATTTTTAGAAATATATGTAACTTGTGCAATTGTAGAGAAATTTCGAGTGTTGTTGTTATAATATAACCAAGTTATATTATTATGACTTATGATTTCTTTAGAAATTGGTACAAATTTCAAACGTATATTTAGGTTACTTAATACTTCTTTGTGTATTTCATTTTTAATGTTCTAATTTAGCTGTATTTAGCATGTATGTATTATATTTTTGCAGCCATAAACTTAATTTCTACTATTATTGTTTCGATTTGTGATTTCCAAAAAAGGAAGAAATTTATTAATGTGATGTTTAAAAAAAAAACATTGAAATGGAAAGAAAAGTATATAGCATTTACTAAAATATTTTTTGTTTTATTTTTTCATTCATGCTTACAAAGTACAAGAGTATATCTTAAAATAAATAATACATTTTCTTTAAAAACTTGAGTTTCGTACATTTTATAGTAATCGTATGTGATATATAATAGATATGTATAACGAATATATAAAGTATTTTACACAACAAATAACGCTATGAGTTAAAGAGAGATCATATTTTCAAAAATGCAGAGCATTACTTTATGGTAATATGTACTATTATTTTCCTAATTTGAATGTAATCTCAATTCAACACTTATTAAAAAAAAAAACTTACTAGTGAAAGAATCTAATAAAAAATCTAAGTACAGAAAAAAAAAATATTTCACAAACGCGTACTACATTTTTGATGCACTAGACATGTATATTTAAGTACATACATTCTTTATATTCTATTTTGTGTAAGTACAGAAGAAAAAATTCCAAAAATCAATTCTAATACAATCTAAATAAGAGTTGCTCTTAAAACCGAGTCAAAGTGAAAATGGCAAAATGTTTTCGACTAGACATATGTGTATTTACATATTTTATGATAATAGTAAAGCGAGATAATACGAAACAAAGAACTTACGCTTGTAAAAGGTTAAGAGTTTCAAAATAAATATGTATATATGGCTTAACTTTCTTTTGGCAAGTTCACGCTTTCAAAAGGAAACCTTGTTATAAATGAACAACATGCAATTCGTAGACTAAAGATAATCAATAATAATTTACTTTAAAAAATCAAACCTTAGAAAATGGATGGTTAAATTATGAGTCAAATTTCTATATACAATTCGTTTATACAAACTTGAAAATTTATTCAATGTTAATGTCTCTTCATAGAACATTGTTACATAATTATACAATGTTGAGTTCATTGTCCAACAATTCGCTTAACAAAGACAGTTTGTTCCTTTGCTACCAAATAACTAGACAAATGAACATAATTCAACTGATAAATCGTCAATCTTTTAAACTTCATAAAAACAATCAGCTAGTTTCACTTGCATGCGTATTGTGATATAAAATCTTAAAAATATAACTTTAGAATTTGAATTTTAGTTGCATTTTAAAATTGTTGCGATGCAACGAGGTGAGATAACCATCCACCTTTTACTATTACATACATATATATTGATACAACTATAAACTCGTATATATATATATACAATAATTTTCATCGATAGACATATGTATTTCATATAAACATTTGCATTAAAAGTACAATTATTCTAATATCAAGAAAAGGTACAGACGTATTCAAAAATTATCTACGTTAGTATAATAAATAACCTTATCAATCTTCATATTCTCTAATCAGACCCATACTCCGTGGGGATTTTTATTAGTCGGCACTGCGTTTTCGAGCTGCCTCGGAGACCCTATGATACGACGCGTACTTCCAGGTTTGCTTGAACCTAAAATCAACACACTTTTAAATATCACATTTAATGTCACGAATATGTAGCCGATGCCAAACTATTATTCACCTTCGAGCAGGTGTCGAATTTCATCAGTCGTTCCCGACAAACTTTGCAGGTTAGCCTCTTTCATTTCATTGACGAGTTGCTCCACTTGTCGTTTCTTATCCAAAATAGCTGCCTCTAACATTCCCACCTGTTGATTCATTTACAATGATACAACATATTCTATTATATTGATTTAAAATATACATATGTAGAATGTAATAAATTACCTCTCTTTTTAGCGTATCAGCTGTGATATGATTCATTTCTGTCGCATGTTTAGCTTGCTGTATCTCGCTTTGCAACCGTTCCACTTCTATCAATAAGGAACGTTCTAATTGTTGCCTGAAAATATTAAATCCATACAATTATACAAATAATGCTTGGTTTGCGTTTCGTGCGATATTTCATTTTAACGTACCGATTATCTTGACTTCTATTGGATACCCTTTGTTCGAATTGAATATCGTCAACTAGTTTTCTTATCTTATTTTTACATTGCAGCAGTTCCGTTTCGCAATTTGCCAATTTGGAACGGACCAGCGTCAATTCAGACTTGAGAGTTTTTTCAGCTTGTTTAGCGATTTCCGCCTCGTCTTCAATGTACGCTAATGACTGCACCTGAATTTGAAAAGGTACCTTCGTGATCACATCACGACAATATTTATCTACTTTATTACAAAAAAAAAAAAAACCAACACAAATAAAAACTTAAAATCCAAAATTTACTATGTACCTGTTCCGAACTAATCCTCAACTGAGCATCACTCGAATTGATTTGTTGCTGTATCATTTCTACTTGATGTTGTTGCTCTCTACCTTTGGCTTCCCAAAATACTATTTCAGCATCATACTAGTAAGAAAAATAAAATAAAATTGAAGCGTTATCAACAGAGATTGGTGGCTGGGATTCTTTTCAGCACAAAAAATGGTTCACTATTGTCAAGCTTTTTTTGTTCTCTTGCTTTGTAGGACAATAGTGAACCATTTTTTGTGCTGAAAATAATCCTGACCGCCGATATCTGGTTATCAAAGACATTTACAAAACATGATGCAAATAAAACTCACTTTAGTTAAATCTGCTTGTTGATTTGAGAGTTTTTCTCGTTGATAATTTACTAAAGAGACAAGTTCCCTGTATTGTTGATTGTATGCAACAGCTTCAGTCGATATTGGAGAGCCGTCTTGTACAGTCATATTGACGCCGTTTGGAGACAGTTGTAAATTCCTTGTCGGCGATGAAACGTTTGTCATTGATTTTAAATTAGCTGGAGAGGCATTCGGTGGAGGTGGTGATCTATATGGTGGCGGTGGATCTCTAAAAATTTTAATAAAGATACATGTAAAAAAATTAATACATTAATGGATTTATCAATTTGGGATGAAGTGCTCTTGGAACTATAAAAATTTTGAACAACACTTATTTCGATACATATTTTATTTTACAAATATACCATAAATGATTGAAGAGTTGCTCAATCACTTATTTTATAAGTTACATGTGGACACGAAACTTGGAAACAAATCAAAAATTCGATGTATGGTTTGTACAAGAGAATTGAATGATGAAGCATGAGCTAGGTGTTCATTACATTAGCCAGTAGTATAGCTCGTTGATGATAACCAACGAAAGGTCCCGAGTTCGAGCCCTGGTTTGACCTCGATTGCAAAGAATTTATTTGGAGTACTTCTGCAGTGCTGCTGGTCAGACTTGGATATTTGTGACTCCAAGTCGATCATTTACGATCTAATTTCATTGCCGAAACGGTTCCTCATTAAATTAGCAACCAAACTACCTACTATTTGTCACCACTATTTGAATATAATTTCAAATTTATAATCTATAAAATTAAAACCATAGATGTCGCTTTGGGGCAACTTGTAAGGCACCATGGTAAAATATAAATAAAAAGAGCAATGGAAGATGGATAAAAGAAATGCTTAAATGTTACCTAAAAGGATTTGAAAGAAGGTAGGATGAATCTTGGATTAATAACGAAAGATGTAAAAAACCGAACACACTAGATAAGAAATAAAAATGAATGGGAAAAGTCAGCTATGATGAAGATTAATAATATGTCATCAATTTCAATACCTATATGGCGGTACGTCTTTACGTATCAGTTGAACAGGTGACGTTTTACTCTGTGGAACTCCTCGGACAACTCCTATCGGATGATTTCCACTGTGCAAAACATTTGGTAAACCCACAGATGAACTCATATTGATAACATTCTCATTTTGAACGTTCACCGTAGAGTCTTGCGTGTTCGTAATATTATTACCACTGAAAGCACGTATACAAAATTAATAAACGGAAATACGGCAGAAGTATTTTTATGAACGGTCAATGTACATATTTACCCGTGATTGAGGCTTTTACGTATATCTTTTAGTCTATCGAGACCGAAAGTTGCATCGTTGCTACTTCCAGACTGACTGCTAGCTGATCTGTGACGTAACATTTTGATCTTATTATTGAACACTCACAAACATCTTACTCGATATATGCATTTGAATATTACCTAGTTGAATTTATTTGTTTAGAAGTCGAATTGCTGATTGCCGTGCTAATTCCTGCTTGTTGTGTCGTTTTTGGATTTATCGAGTCCGATCGTTGTAGTATAAATTGCACATCATTAGAATATTCTCCCCATTTCATTAGAATCTGAAAAGTAAGTTAAATCAGTACAAGCTTTGAACTGCATATATCGACTGAAATATATATATATATATATAAAAAAAAATAATTCAACGGTTTTATTACCTTCAGAGGAAATTCGTGTGGTGCGAGTAATCGTTCGTTACTTCTCCAACGTTCGATGAGAGTGAAACGTCCGACTTTACCGGTAGCATGCGCCAAAGCAAAAACAACATCCTAAAAATATCCATATATACATTTTTGTTACAAATTAATATTAGCCTATGTTGCGAACACAACTTGTATCTACTGTTTTTGATAAGCATTATTTTGAATACGATTTCTATAAAAATTTTAAGATTGTCAGTACAATGTAGTACAGTTATGATTTGTGTATTACATTTTATATGATAAATGTGTGAGTAGTAAATTTATTCCAAGAAGAGACACTTCCACATATACCAAAATTAGGGTTGCCAGGCGTCCCGATTACACCTTTAATGTTTACCAAAGTCAATCGGCGATTTGCCATGAGCCTTAAATAGGCCGATAGGTGTTTTTTGAGTATGTAAAAAGTAAACAAGAGTACTACCCGCTAAGCCTTTCCAGGTAGCATTGAAAAAAAATTGGGTTGTGTAATCCTTCAACGTTTATAAAGACTCGTTTACATCGGAATTTCTGAATTTATAACCATAGCAGAATAACCCAATGGAAATCCCTAACTGCCGAGTATTTTACATTGTAGCTTGGCATTTAGATTGTGAGCATTACATTTTAACAACAATGAAGAAGATGGAACTAGTTTTGGAAAAATACATTCATTACTAGACTTCTTTTGTTTGTTTTATGTTGTTGCAAGATATATCAGAGAGTATAAACACACTTTTACAAAACTCGAAATCCTCGGCGGTAGTAATCTAGGGTTTGTTTGCTTTATATCGGATTTCTAAATAATTCTAGTTGGAAAAGTAGGCGAAATTTTCAGCGTGGCGGGCTTACAACAGAAAAGACGTCAGCACTCAAAGGGTTAATCGGAATTGTCACCAGTTTTAAGCCTCGTGTCTCAAACGCACCTTTTGGGACGCCCAAAAGTCCCAGTTTTAAAAAATTTCTATTATGCATACTTTTTAAGCAATTTCAAAGGGACAAATTGATGGATTTAATAAAGAAGTAGCCAAGTTTTATGAAACATTGACAGATTATTTGAAACAATGGACAATAAATACCATTAAAAAAATATTCTGTATTTTCCTGGACGAGCTTGGAAAAAATACCAGAAACAGTCGATTATTTAAATACGAAAAATATGTTGAATTAAAAATATATTAAAAAGAGAATTACAATCTCCGAATTGGAGTAGAAAAATAGCTGTAGAAAATTGGGTAGTTAAATTATATTCACGAATATTCTCTTTAATGGAGATTCAATGGATTAATGAAAGAAATAGACTTTCTATAGATGACATTGAAAGTATTCTACAGTGCATTGAAAATTGTTGCCAAATGCAATTATTTGAAATAAAGGAGGTTTGTAAAAACTAAGTGGTCTAATATTGTTAATTGAGAGGGTCCTGGTTTGACTTGGAAGAAATCTGGCAACCCTAACCAAAATAAGTGATGACAAATTTTTAAAAATAGATGGATATGCATTAAACTCAATTTTCACAAGTAAATATACGGAATTGAATCAACGTCATTCTATTTATAGACATCTAATTCCAGACTACATAAAAAGATGACACCATTTCTGCAGACCAAGAAAACTACATATAGAATTGTATGAATTAGAACAATCAATACCTGGCAGGTAGTGGCCTCAGTGACTCCGCAGACGATTCTTTGGATACCTTCAACCCAAACCTTTAGCTCCATTTAGGGCTTCATAAGAGCGTTTGTCACAGATTCATTTTCTTATATTAGAGAAACTAAAAAAAAAAAAAAACAATACAATGGTATGACAACAGTGAGTTAACGAATACAATAGTCTATTATATGAACATGATACTATTTGGGGGGATTCCTGTTAGGTGAGTTTGGGAGTGGCAAGTACTGGTTTGACAGGAAATGGGGAATTCTGAATTAGAGGGGGCGATCTGGGGGCTCGGGAGGGTTGCGGGGGGGAGCTGGGCGGGGGCAGTGGTCGGTCGCACGTTGACAGTCAAAAGTAGGGGAAACAACGGTATCAGCAGAAACCGGGTCAACGGGCTGCGGGGGGAGGCGGAGGGCGGGGGATTTCAGGGTCGTGGAATCTCCTCATCCAGGGGGTCTCACCTGCAGGCCGGGGGGGCTGTGGGGGGGCGGGGGGGCGCAAACGGGGCTCCGGACTCTGCGAGAGAAGATACACACAGACAACGCGCGCACACACACGCTCGCACTCAAACGTCACACACACACATACAAATGTGGTCAAACAATTTTGGACCAAACGCGCTTTGAATACAACCATGGCGTTTGTTTTGTTGTCCTGATCAAATTGGCCAGTTGAATTTTCCGTAGCCTTTGGAAAAATTATAGATGATATTGATTTTCAACGCACCCTGATGATAGAGAACTATTTAAAAAACCTAAAAGGTTTTTCTCTAAAAGAAAAAAAAAAGTTAAAAGATTTAAAAATAAAAGGTTTTTCTCGAAATAAAATTTTATTTTATTCATATAAGCTGTTTGTTTATTGCAAACAGGTATAGTCTGTTGTTTTTATTGTAAATCATACTCACTAATTAGCACGGCCACCAACTTCAATATTTCCTCTATTACAAATATAAAGCAACAACTAATGAGGCATTCAGACGATAGGGTTTGTAAAACTGATTATAGAGTATCTAAACATAATTTTAGGACTGACGTCAAAACATTATGTATGAAAATATATGCATATACATATGTATGTATTTATATATGCGGTCTCCTTCACGGACCTAAAGTGAAACGCCTGAAAACGCAAATATCGAAAATCGAAAGATTAAAAAAAAGGGTGCATGGTAAACGGTACTATGTATATATAATATATATGAGTGGCATGCGGTGAAATTGTCTCTCTTTTTGTCATACAGCCTTGTTTAATGTGCGCGCACAGAATACGGGAAGAAAAGCCTGTTCCTCTTGTTCCTGTTGTATCCTGCTCGCGCAAATTAAGTAAGTATGTACGACGGGGGGAGAGACCCTTTTTTATCTTTCGACTTTCGATCTTTGCCTTCCAATATTTGCGTTTTCGGGCGTTTCACTTTCGGTCCCGTGAGGTAGATCCGTACATATGATATGTATTATTTATATTGAAAATTTATTTTTATTTATATTATTGCTTACTTTAAATCCGTTACCAAAAAGTATATTTTATAAAAGTTAACGCGCCCATCGTAATAAAATTTCAATTATTATTATTAAAAATAAATTTTATATGCGTTGCTAATAAATTTTTCTTTGCACATAATTGTAAAAATTTTACTGCCTTTGGAGTCGTCTATAAATGACGTCATATGGTTCTGTATATTTTTTGAACCTCTCTCCTCTCTTCTTTCCATTTTGTCACAAAATCTTTACCCCCTCCCCCTCTGTCTAAAATTCAACATTTTATGTTAATATTCAGAAAAAAATGCTTGTTTATAGAATTTATGATACTAAAATTCTTATAATCTTCATTATCTCCTTCATTGTGAATTATCACATTATATCAAACACCACCTAGGCTATATTAACATTTTCAAAGTAAATTAAAAAAATCAAAAATATTTTTTGGAAGCTTTTGAATTTAATATTATTGTAACAGCAATTGAATAAACGAATCTAATAAAAACAATAACATATATTTTTATAGCTTCACACATAAACACTTTCAAATTGAAATTGTAAGTAGTCGACATAAAATTGATATCCGTTCTACAATTCAAAGCATACCTCGGAAACGTTCGGTCGAAGTGACATTAAGCTATATTTTTTTTATCCACGATGCATTCAATGGTTTGGATTTGTTCTGCAATTTTATTAAAAATTTTAATGTTTTCATCTACGGTAAGAATATTAAAACAGTTAAATTGAATATTTTAATAATTAGTTTGTATTGACTAATATTTATTCTAGGTAAAGGGACATAAAGAATGTGTTTGCGATAGTTGGCATAATAATGTCGCTTATACCGATAAAAGACAAATGTTGGCCTTAAAAAGGTAGATATGCGTATATTATACGGCAAACGGATTATTCCGCAAAAAGCGATCTCGCTCAAGTCACTAAAATATCGATTACGGAACATCTGGAACTCGAATTCGCTTTAGCACAATATTTCGCGTGTTTGATGAAGTTTTTGGGTGCCAGATGTTCCGTGATCCAGATATTAGTGACTTGAGCGAGATCGCTTTCTGCGGAATAATCATCGAACCATATTATACATAGATACATACATACATACATCAGTGGCGTATATTGGGTGTGTGCTAGGTGTGCGGCGCACACCCGTGAAAACCAAAGACCACATAAAGTAGTATTTTAATACAAAATAATGTGTTGTTGTATAAACAGGCATTGATGTGTATGGTGTATTTACCGCGTGCGCTAAATGTATGGTGTATGGTGTGGTGTGCAGTCTGCAGCGTGTTGTGTGATGTTAGATGTAGTTTGTGCGCCGCGACGAGAGAATACCTATGCCGTGCAGCAAATTGGTGGGTTTGGTTGGAGTGTGCAGGCGGATATTCGCTTGTATAGGTTTGTTCGCGATATTAAGACGTACGGTGTGCTACGACTTCAGAGCACCGCGCACCACTCGGCAATTGACCGAATGCGATGCGACACGTGCTCTCGTACTTTTTCGCACATTCGTATTTTTATGGTCATATCTCAGTCATACCTCTAATAACTAATAATGGCTAACAGTGTTCAAGACATTTTAACTATTCCGTTTTCAAATAGAAGTTTTGAGATAAAATTAAAAATAATTAAATATGGGAAACCGTGTCCGTCTCTTCCAAATTTATCCAGTTTGCATAAAGAAAAAACAAAAGTTTACACTAGACATTTTTGCGTTTCAAATTATAAAAAATTCGAATGGATTACAGGCTGTGAAATTCGATCCAAACTTTTCTGCTGGCCATGTTTATTGTTCTCCAAAGATATTAATGTGTGGAACAAAGAAGGATTTGCTGATCTCAACCATTTGACAGCAGCACTGAAGAAACACGAAGGATCGCAGGCACACGTTCAATCATTTCTTTCCATACAAATGTTTGGCAAACAACGAATCGACGTATTAATTGACAGTCAACGTAAAGCCGAAATAAGTCGACATAATGAACAAGTAAATAAAAATAGAGATGTTTTAAAACGAATTATTAACGCAATAATCTATCTAGGAAAACAAGAACTGTCCCTGCGAGGTCACGACGAGTCATGTAATTCCGTAAACAAAGGCAATTACATTGAATATCTAAATGCTCTTCGAGAATATGATTCTGTTTTAGATACTCATTTAAATACTGCTACTACCTTTCGTTGTACTTCTCCAAGTATACAAAATGACATAATCGAAGCAATCGCTCATGTTATTAAAGTTCATATAAAAAATGAAGTAGAGTCAGCAAGTTTTGTTGCTATTATTCTCGATGAAACTTCAGATATAATGACAAAATCACAGCTCTCAACAGTTTTACGTTTTGTATGTAAAGGCAATGTACATGAACGGTTTATTAGTTTTACAGACGTTAGTGCTGATAAAACATCTAATGGTCTATTCCGTCACGTGGTGAACATAGTTGAAGAATTTAAAATTCAAGACAAATTGGTTGGACAGACTTATGATGGAGCAAGTGTAATGAGTGGACACGTAAATGGTTTGCAATCCAAAGTCCTCAATGCTTATCCTTTTGCTCTTTTTACACACTGTTATGCACATGTATTGAATTTAGTATTGCAGCAAGGTCTTTCTGATATTAAAGAAAGTAAATCATTTTTTCAAACTTTAAATGGATTGTCTACATACTTTTCAAAATCTTCCAAAAGAGTATTCGCTTTACAGGAATTTGTGACAAAAAGACTTCCCTCTGTAGCACCCACAAGGTGGAATTTTACATCTCGTTTAAGTAGCACAGTACAACAATACAGAAGTCAATTTACAGATTTTTTTCGACATGTTATAGAAAATTGTGAATTATGGGACACAGATACTGTTATAAAAGCACGAGGGTTTTTAGGCTTTTTAGAGGATTTTCAAACAATTAAACTTCTTCAAATTTTTTCAAAACTGTTTGGAATAACTGATGTTTTGTATAACATTCTTCAATCTAAATCTTCGGACGTTTTATATTGTTGTAAAAAAATTAATCATGTTTTGCAGCAACTGAAATACGAAAGGGATAATAATTTTGAAATGTTATGGAATAATTATTTAAATGAAAAAAATGATGATCATGATCGTAGGCCACAAAGATTAAAAAATTATTCAGAAGTAGAAGATAAAACTTCATTTCGTCAATTATATTTCAAAATAGTTGATAGCATAATCGCACAAGTCGAATGTAGATATTCTTCACTTTCCAAATTAGAATATTTCCACCTTCTTTGTAATGATAAATATGACGAATATAAAGAAAATTTTCCAAATGTTTTAATTAATAAATTAAAAGATTTTTATGGATCACTGTTTGATTATATTCGATTGAAAAACGAACTCATCGTGCTATATTCCAGCTCTGAATTTTCAGAGAAACCTGTTCATGAATTAATACAATTCATGACAAAAAATAACCTCGAATCTGGTTTTAAAGAGGTGTTTAAGCTGGGAGAATTAATATTAACGATACCAAGCAGTACAGCTTCAGCAGAACGTTCTTTTTCGGCGCTGAAAAGAATAAAAACTTGCTATAGAGGTACGCAAGGTCAAGATAGATTATGTGGCCTTAGCTTAATTTCAATAGAAAAAAAGTTATTGGTGGAATTAAAACAGAAAGACACATTCTATGCATACGTGATTGAAAAGTTTATGTCTCAGAAACGTCGCATTGAACTTATGTATAAATAACTAATAAATTAAACATTTTTGTAATGCAAAACGAGTATTTTTTTTTAATTGCTAATTTTATACCCTACGCCCTACGGCATACACAGCACACCCGGTATTAACACCCACCGTCCGCCACTGACATACATACATGTGTAATTGAAGCAAATATTTTGGAAAACACAAACTGTCATAAATGTTTCGATTGTGTTTCTATTCGGTTAAATGTTAGCCTCTAATTTTATATTTCAGAGAAATCGTTAGATATATGATGACGGAATTTGTACCGGAAAATTCTAGAATTCAAGGTAGTAGAAGTCTGGTCGATGAAGTCCTTTCATTATTGGATCGGGGTTCAGGAAGATTGTTGAACTTATTATTTGAGTTTAATGTGTGGACTGTGCCTTACATCCTAGCTCCCAGAACATCTCCAGGCTTTTGTGCTTATGCTATGGTAAGCTAAAAGTTATAACTGCAGTTGCAATATCCGATTTTCTACCTATTTTCAAATTATTGATTTGTTACAATTTCAGGTAGTGAACGCTTCGACAGACTACAACAACCAAGATTTCAATGGTGCCTTAACAGCACTAGCTAGGAACGTTAGACCGTGGTGCAATAGAATAAAAGCAGCAATCAGGGTGAATTCGGGATGTAAAAGGCGCCTCAATTTCGAGGTGAATTTCTGAGAAAATTGAAATTTTTCGCATGCTAAAATTTTTATTAAATATTAACCATTAATATAGAAAAATGTCGACGCTAAGTGCTTCGGACGTGGCGAGGTTTACGAAATTCAAGAAGCTTTGCGTTTGTACGGTGGTTATTTGCCAAATAGGATTAAAAATGCAGCAATGCGTTCGTACGATTCACCTAGAATCGGTGATAAAATATTGGCAGCATCTTTAGCAATGAGTGTTACACCGATAGCAAGGCAATTAGTTAGGGGTCAAAGCCTAGATGTTATTATGAAGGTGAGCTTTTATTTATATATATATATATATATATATATATATATATATATATATATATATATATATATATATATATATATATATATATATATATATATATATATAATACATATATTCGTATAATGCTAACAACTAAGGGGTTACGGGTTCGAAACCTGGCCAGGTGTTGCTGGCCAGAGCTTGGATATATTTAACTCCAGGTCAATCGATTCCTTTCAGAGTTTGCTTATCTATCTGATTTCATTGTTAAAACGGTTTGTCACCAAATTGGCCACCTACCCTCTTTATTTTTTTCATCTCATAGTACATAATATGTATGTACTACCTTGGCCATAGACCAAAGTAGTACTATGTACTCAATAGTACATAGTACTATTTTGGTGTAATCTTGGAGAAACCTGTAATGGCAGTATGGCACCATGAAAAACATAGGTATACATATGTATGCCTATATAAGTTTTCCCGTAATTAACCTAACTTTTGTAAAATACAAAATCAAATTTTCTTTGTGTTTTATCTCACGAAGGCGTATTTTACTACTTCCATTGTACAGATTTTACAAATGTGTACATTGAATCTGTATCAGTGCGCATCTTAGGACGAAGATTAGAAATAAACCGTCGTGAGATGAAAAAGCTGTCAAAAATTATGTCTAATTTGAATTTCAGACTTTTGATTACGCTATGGAAAAAAATATACCCAAATGTTGTTGTCGTCAACGTAGAAAAGAAGTACAAAATTTGTGCAATCACTTCCAATCAATTGTTCAACGAGGAATGTCAAACATGACATATCATGAAATGTTAACATAATATAATCATGTACATATTGTTTTAAATGTTATTATAACCTGGTCAGTAATGATACTTTAATAATTGTTGTAATTTAAATCAAATAAATATAAATAATCCTTTATTTCTTATTAAATATTAAATAAGTAAGTTTTTTCATAGACTATGTTGTCTATTGTATATTGTCTATCTAGAATACTTTCTATACTTTTTATAAAAAAAATAAAATTTAGATTTTAAATAATATTTAACGAGAATGCAATTTACGTGATCATAAATTTTTATATTTATTAAAAAAAATTATTCAATTTCATGGTGGGAAACAAATGCAATAAACATAAAATAAGTACCTATGGATGTATATTTGTTATAATATTAAAAATCAATATTTTATGTGTACACACATACATTTATGATACAAATAATTTAAAAACATATGTATGTATGTAGTCACGGTCGTAGCCAGGAGTTTTTTTTTGGGGAGGGGGGGGCTGAAACACAAGCGCAACTCTCCCCCTCCCCAACGTTTTTTAAAGAGGAAACGACGTATATTATCCTTTTTTTTGTGCCTAGAATTTGTGGAAAATTTGGGTTATTGTATATAAATATTAGGTATATATTCTTCGGTACATTGAAATTAAATTTTTATCTAGTCAATTCATACGACTAAAATACTGTGTTGATTGGAATAATCGTCTTTTCACTATTTTTATGACTTTTCTGGACCATGAAATGAATTTATCGTGCAATTTTTTCAAAAAATTGGATCCTACGGTGCTTTAATCTGGTTTTAGCACAAAACTAAAAAATATTGCGAATTATCAAAAAATAAGTTCAAATTTTCATATTTTTAAGTGCCTATTTATTGAAAAGAATTTTACCCGAGGTTTACCAATTTTAATTTTTGAATTAAAATAAAAACCCACATAGCCCCCGCCTGGTTATGGCCGTGTATATGCATAGTAAGCTTTACATGAATAATAAAATTTCCAAAACTTGGACTCACTTTTCATAGATGACGTACATAAGACAAGTACCGATTCTCGCTATACACACATACATGTAAACATATTATATTTATATCAAAATTAATTTATATACATATATGATGCAATATTATATATTGGAAATCATTTCGTAAAAGACAAAAGCTTATATATTTTAATTTCTCATTTATTGTTAACTCCTTGAACATTTTCACAACACATTAAGCAAATCAATAAACACATTCATTATACAATACTACATAGAAATAAATAATTTTACATATTTCAATACAATTATACGATAAGTAAATGCCCATTTAATATATTTAAAACATAAACGTAAATACAAAAAAAAAAACTATTGAAATTGTAATGCAATATATAAAATAATGAAATATAATATAAAATAAGAAATTGATTATAATAATTTGTTGAATGATCAGTAATGCACTATTTATTTAAATCACAGCAATATGAAAAAGATATAAATTATTATGAAAAACTATTGATGTCCTGTCGTCAGATAATTTCTAGTATTTTTGGAGGTAAATAAGTATGGCGCGCTTTCAGTGGGACAGTTGAACTTTTGCAAAATGAAATCTAAGCTCTTCGTAGTTTTATTTCCAATCGGCTCTAACAAATTGTTCCACACGAGATTGGCAGCTGAAAATAAAAATATATACCCATCAATATTGTTGTATAATAATATTACAATTGTTACCTCGCATATTCGCTGCAATTCTTACCTAATGCATGCCCTTTTTGGGAAAAATGAAAACAATCGTAAGTTATATACGACACATCGATCACTTCCTGTAATTTCTTCTTTGGGTCACTCGGCAGATTAAAGAGTTTGGTGAAGGGTTGAACTACCACCGTGAAATCTTCTCGTCTGTCGTATCTTCCAGAGTTAATCTTCAAAATTTCAAGTTCATTTTATTTCATTTTGTTCGATTAATCTTGAGGGTAAGCTGACATTTTACTTACCAGTTTGTCAATGCCTTTTTGATAGCCTCTCGCTAAGGCAGCCATGTATTCGATAGGATCTGTTTCTTGCATGTGATAACACATACAATATAATCTATGAATCATTCGACATTGGAGAGAACGTTTGACCCTAACGGACACAGTAATATCTGAAAAATAAATTATTATTATATATATTATTAAAACACACGCTGTGACAAAGTGAATCAAAGTTATTCATAGCATAGTCAATCATATAAAAATTAAATGTAGGTCATCTTTGACCCGGGCCACACCGAGCGACTTGGTTGAAGGCGACCAGCCCCCCGTCTACTTCTTGCTAGATCACATTTCTATACATTTTTTCTAGCGGTGCGACTATAAGTTGCTCGGTGTGGCCCGAGTCTTAAGGAAAATAAAATAAAGTTCAGTTAGGCTTAAAACACACTGGATCGTACAACATGCACGTCCTCATGGCTTCCAGCTGTGATGGGCGTATCTTCATGTCATTTTTATTCGTAGGATCTATTTCTATATTTCTAAATTTCTTCATTTCTTCTTTCTACATTTCTACATTTCTTCAAATGTATGATATGTGATATTGTATCCTTGTATTGACATAGGTTTGACAGTGATCGATAACGGTGATTTCCATATTTGAAGAAATGTATGAAGTTGTCGAAATAATAAGATCTTACGAATAACAATGACACGAAGATATGCCCATCACAGCTGAAAACCACAAGCTCATCCCGTGCCGCACGTTTGAGTGCGTTCTTATCAATATACATATAATAAACAGTGTTAAGAGGGCTGGACCCCAACGCCTTGTCCATACAAACGTATTAGATTTCTCCCTTCCTCAATTATGGCACTAGAGAAATTATATTTTAATATGCTATTTATATCCACCATAGGCATGTTTGAAGGTATAAATAGATAAATACTTTCGACAGTTTTTAGACTTAGAGAGTATTCCTATCGACCAGAAGAAACGATGAAATTTTACAGAATTTTTAATGGTAAAAATTCAATGATCAATTAATTAGTTACATATGTAATAAATATTTTTATTTAATATGAAATTAACTATATATTTAATTTGTTTTAATATAAAATTATATATAATATTTCGCCTGCTAGTCGTTCTAAAATGTACTAGTCTGGAACTTTTAAATTTCATAAACTTTTTTTGATCAAGTTCTGATTTTATACGTTATTTTTCAGATCAACTTAGATAAACTTAAACTAAAGCTACATATTTAGATTCCAAGATACCAAATTTAAAAATCCATACATATTTTTATTTATAGAATGATTCATACCGATTACTGGTACAATGTTTACGAAAGCTCTCGGTAAATGGTCTTGAAGATAATCCAAAGCTTTCGTGAGACTTCTTACAAAGCCTTTAGGAGATCCTGCAGTCTTGTTGAAGCATTCCAAAGTGCAAATATCGTTTGCGCCGAAGAACAACGTGACCATCTTCCAATCGTTTTTAAAATCCACTGACGGGTCTCCTTGCATTCTTTTGACTAGAATCTGAAAGCGAATTGTGTGTTTGTATATCATTAGTGAATTAAGTTACGTAATTATATTCCATTATGTATGAAAGTAGCGTCACTATCGCGTTGAAATTGAGAGCATCGAAAAAAAATGACCCAGACCCACTAGTGTCCAAGTCAACAACTTTTACTGTGACGGTCACGAGCACAACGATCTACCATTCGCATATTTGCAATTGCACTTACACTTCGAATAAAAAATTGTTATTTTTTTATACCTTGGCTTGCATAAGAGCATCCAATATGGACGCGACCGGAAATCCAATGTTCAAATGCGAATCTTTATAAAAGTATTCACCAGTTCCTACTGAAAATCCTTTGATGTTGGGATTGTACTCCTTCAGAATGTTCGGAAGCGTTAAATATTCCCGCCAAGTTTTTTCACCACCTTTAAATATGTAGATGCAGAGTTAGCCTTCATGTAATATTTATGTATATATATATATATATATATATATATATATATATATATATATATATATATATATATATTCATACATACATACATATATCGATAAAAACTTACATACAAAAACTAGGCATATATCTACTTGATCTAGAATCTAATACGCACTAATAATTATTGCACACAAAAACATTTCATAAAAAGTTAATGTCAAACTATTTTTTCATGAAAAAAAAATAACTTTCAAAATCTAAAAATAATAATATAAAATAGAGTTGTCGATTCTTTATAAATTCATATTTAAATTTTGAAGTCGGTAATTAATTTATCAATCTCAAGTTATGTATATATCTATATAAGGAGTCGTAAACCTCAATTTGACTATCAGATATATTTCCAAACTGAGTTGCGTAATATTTTAAGAAGAACCCGTGCAAAATTTAGGTCTCATTCGACATTACATATTTTACCAGTTCATCGTCATCAACAAAACAAGCTTTCGAATTTGGATAATCGATTGATGTCCGACCTTCGATCTAATCGTTTGCGAAAAAAAAACAGAGTCTCACATGGATATAGCAAAAAAAAAACAAACTAGAAAATACATTTCGTAATCAATTTTTCGTAAGAATGGTGTTAACCCATCAACAGGCTAAATGCACCGAGCCGGAACACATCTATAAATATATGGGGAAATTTCGCAATAGATTTATTGCATTTTAATTAAAAACTACGTACATACGTACATAAATAGAGTAAATTACCTGCACACCACGATACACCTCTGTTTTCGAAGATCACTTCGAATAAGTACTCTCCCATGGCTCCATTCGCAGCTACAAGAGAATCTCCAAGTGCTCCTATAACTTTGATATCTCCGGGTCTAAGTGCGTGCACTGAAGTCGGTCTTTTGTGACTTGGACCCCAATTTTTCCTTGAGCACGGAAAATTCATAGATTTTATATAATTCGGTTGGATCCTCATCATGCTTGTTCTTCTGGGATACCTCAAGCCATGTGTCTATTTTGATAAACAAATAATTTTTACCAAGATAAATAAAAAAAAAACCGATGTGCTCCGTTTTACTGACTTGCAATTTCCCGAGACTCGTTTTCTCAACTTTTCGTCTGCTTGAGCAGATGTTTGTATATTGTGTACAATTTTTTTCTTGTATACATGTATGTCATATCTTTGATATACGAGACAAATTGTGATCATCCATAGATTTTTAAGCTATAAACACAACTTTAAAATATTGAAAAACCTTTAAAAATCAATTATTACTATATTTTTTTTCATATTTAATGTTTGTCTCGTAAAATAAGTATTTCGCTTTTTAAAACATTTTCATATATATATTTATGTATTTTATATATATACATATACAAATTGGACGACGAAATACAACGAAAAAGTTGGGGAAACGGGTCTCGAGATATTTCAAGTTGGTGGAACGAGGTAGACACATAAAAAAAATTCCTTACATTTAAATAATGCATATACATATGTATCATACCTGATAACTATAAAATGCTTCGAATATAAAAATATTTAAATAAGACATTGTATACACACATATATTTATATAATATATCATATTTGTATAGATGAGAATGATACTTTTTGTTTGTTTTTTTTACTTCATTTTGTGAAATTGTAAATTTTGTAATCATTTCAACACATACATACATATAGAAAGTGACCGTTCAATGAAGCAAATTATTTAAATAAATCGTCGATTAGCTCTTGAAATTTAATACAAACATACATATATAAATACATGTACATACATACATATGTATGTACATACTTACATAGGTATTTATTTGATTATTTGTCATACACAATCTTAACTAATAATTTACTTAAGATATTTTAAACATTAAAATACTAAGATGTTGTTAAATTGAACTAAAATAGGTACTATGTAAGATGTTTGAAGTGCAAACGTTGAAAGAAAATATTTATTTTTTCAACTTTAATTGTCAAACGCTTTATCAACGAAGCCCTTGTGTCATAATGTCAAAAAATAATTCAAATCAATATTAGAGAACGATTGACAATACTAAAACTTATGCCGAATACGTAGTTGAACAAATTAATTCCTTTGTTAATTTGTGGACAGTATAACTGGACAGATTGGTTCGTGTATGAACAAACTAGTATGTTCATGAACGACTGATGTGTACACTTGGGCTGTAAAATATATAAATACTTACATATGTGTACAATAAAAATAATTTAATACAGTGAAATAGCTTAATTAAATAATGTTTTTGTAATCCAACCGATTCACTTTCATACTCGTACAACCAACAGATGAAACATATACATATTTTCAAACAGGAAAACTAATAAACTAGCTAAATTCTTACGCAGGATTTTATGAGCACACGTTGAGAATTTCTGCTCGTTAGACAAACATTAAAATTTTATCACACGAACAATTCTAATGAAAAGCGAAGATTGCAAAAATTTATACGAAATAATATGGACGATAAAATTCAATTATTATCACACACTTTTGTTATACAACAACAAGAAAAAATATATAATTTTAATCTTTCAAACTAGCAGCGTTGATTTGCAAATTCGTATTTAAATATTCAACAAAAGTTTCACTTCTCGATGTATTATCATCTCATTCTTCCGACCATAACTTTAAAATACTTTCTCAGGAACAAAAAAAAAAGACAAATACAAAAAATTAATAGTCATGAATAAATAACGATTTACTGACTACATATAATATTACATATTATAGTCAACCTTTGACATCATTCATTACATTTTTACGAGACATTTACAACGACAAATAGCCGTTTACGATTTGAATAATAATTAACATAAACCTTACTACCTAATGACAACACACGTATGGAAATATAATATCCCACAGTAACTCACCACAGACAATTGCAAGTGGTGAAAGATCAGCACAAACCTATTGCAAAACATTCACACAGAATTAGGACCTACATATGATGTATACATACATACATAGCAGTGGCGTGCCGTCATTGGATTAGAGAGACTAGGCTAGTCCCCTAAAATATTTTACCCAAAATTTAAAAATATCAACAATTACAATAAATTTAAATCGTTTAAAATATTGTTCTCTTAGATTAGCGAGGTTCAGAAACCGGAATCGGCCCTGTCTGAGGTAGTGGTAGTGGTAGAAGATTGTTATGGTACGGTCCGCCGCGTCGTTCACTTGTACGGACTCTCGATTCTGTTCCATTCGCGGTACTGGCGAATTATTATGTATCCGTCGAAGACAAAACCTTTTTTAATTTACTCGTCTTTTCAAGCATATATAGAATATTACTAAGAATATTCTGATTTGTGTCTATCAAACATCAATTTGAACTATTTTTTGTTGTTAAGATAACGCATATTTACACAAAACTGTACAAATATGGCAAGGGATTCGGCTGACAAAACGATTCCCTCAGAACAAATCAGTGCAAAGCGCGCGGAAACATATAACGGGCATTCTCGATGAACTGTTCGACAAATCATTCAGAAGATCAAATTTTGAAGACAAACAAGATATTATTAAGAAATATAGGCTACTTAGGATCTTTCTGATAAATAAATAAAAAATATACTCATCACTTCAAGATAGAATATTATAATTAATATATACACGTTATAATTAATCTAAATATATAATTTCGAAAGAGACTTTGTATGTACATATGTATATTTATTTGGTTCGTAAAATCCGTGACGTTCAATTTAATAAAAAAAAAAACAAATGAATATTCAAATAAATTTAAATAAAATAAAACTATTCAAATAAATTTAATAAAATGATTACTATTAGATTGGCCATGTTTAAGCGGTTTATATTACAAATACCAAGCGAAGCCAGATAAAAACACTAGTATATAATATACATCACTTCAAGATAGATTATTATAGTTAATATACATATAATAGCCAGCAGTTTGGCTTAATGGTAGCGTATATATTTAGCACCACTGAGGTCGAAGGTTCAAGTCCTCGTCAAACTGCTGGTTAGGTTTGGGGGTTTTGTGATTGCAAATCGATCGTTTTTCTATCAGAGTTTGCCAATTTTATGTGATCATTGTTGAAACGGTTCCTGAAAATTGGTATTAGATCATTTCCTGTAATCTGAAATCTATAGATATGTCTATAATTTCGTGTTTATTATATGTATAAAAATTATAATAATAATTGTACACAAAAATCTAAAAATAATCCATAGATGTCTCTACGATTATTATTTCTGTACTGATTAATTGTTATATGCTATGTATTCTGATTGTATATGTATTATTGTATTTCTGACCGTTATCGTACACTCGTCGCATTGGGGCGATCTGTAATGACGAGTGTATATTGATTGTAACAATAAAATAAAATATGTCACGGCACGCCACCGCTACAAATCTACCCACCATTTTGAAATATCATAAATAAATTTTTCGCAAACTGTCTTTTCGTTCCAATGCATCCATCAATGAAAATCTAGATGTACTTATTCGCCCACCGTTGATCTCATTTCCATAATATTTACCAACTATTGTTTTCACATTCAACATGTTGCAACATCATTTCAAAACCGGATGGTACCTGCACACACACTCACACACGCACACGCACATAGACGCACACCGAATAATTACCAATTATAATTTATAATTAATTAGAAACGAATCGGGCACGTCTCGTATCATGTCAATGTTAACAAACGACTCGGCATACAAACATTGAAAAGTGATTAAAATTTCACCGGATAGTCACAGCGACCGAATCTATGTATACGTCTCGGCGATCGGTTACGCGACTTTCAATTTCAATATTGCAATTTGCGAATTGTATGCACGACGCAACTTCTCAGTTTCGAATAATTGAATCAGGATCACGTAGGCTCAACGGAATCTCATCATTGTGCAATTTGTTACCTAAAATGAGCGTGCCTACACACGAACATATGTATGTCCATACGTGTGTGTGTGAAGTTCATTACGAATGCCAAACTCCTCGATTGCACTTCCTGCACGCACATTGCACAATTCAATCAATATGTATGTTAGGGATATATCCAGAAATGCTCGAGAATGCGCCAGTATTTCATAATGGCACTGAGTAGCGTGTTGCAAAAATAACGGTGGCCACAAGCTGATAACATAATGATTATTTCGCATTAACTTGACGTATTGAATCGAATAGAAACAAGTCTGAGTCAACTTGGCAACATCAACTTACATACATACATCCGTACATCATACAATTGCATAGGAATTGCACTATATTTCCATTAAATAGTTTTATCAATTGATATAATCCAAATATTACAGGTTGTTGCGATGAATAGACGGGGAACAAATTAGGCAACATTAAATAAATTCGATGTCAAAGACAAACAGATTCAACGTTTGTTTTAAGACATATTTCGGCACTTTGGATTTAATATAAAAACTACACAGATTTTTAAAATTACTATCTTCTCTATTTTGATTACTGCTTTTGATACATACATATATCGATAGCTTGGTGCACAGATATTGTATGTCCATTTTTGAATTTGTATCGAATTTTAAGTTTATATATACTATATAGGTCAATATGAGGGGGGATATTGTTAAGAGAAGAACAAGATCGATATAAAAAGGTATTACTGGAATAGTCGGGAGAATAGGGAATGTGAAATAATATAGGATTACAGAAATATTTAATTGTACATTTGAAAATGATTTTGCTTGAAAAATAATATTTGGATAGTCTAAATCCTATATGCCTTTCCGATTATCAAATCAATATATCAATCTATTATTTATCAAGGAAGATCATTTTCCAATGTATGTACAATTAAATATTTCTGTAATCCTTTATTATCTTACACTCCCTATTCTCCTAACTATTCCTATAATACATTTTTATATCCATCTTGTTCTTCTCTTAATAATATTCCACCTCATATTGATACATTTTTTGTACATTGTCTTGCTTTAAATTTTAATTGTTTAGATTAAATTATCCCATAGCTCCCATTTTTCGAAGCTTTTCTACTTTGTTTTTAATTTATATTATTCTTTTAAGGAACTTTTTTGGTGCTGCATAATTAATCCACAATTTTTCGTAAAATTGAAGGTTGTTTTAGGAGAGGTTGAAATACGGATGAAAGTGGAAGTCAAGTTAATATAACTAAACCAAACGAATAAATAAGAATATTTCCACCACAAATTGTCTAGACAAGGATAAACAATAATGCAAGCATCAAGACCATTTCATAAAGGCTAAGAACCTAAATAATGAGAACATCAATTTTAGAAAACATACACTTTTTAGCATCATAGATTTTATATTAGAAAAATTGTATATAATGAACAACAAAAATAAATTCAACTTTTATGTCGAGTATGGATCCTATTTTATGCAATGGCTTAACATTCTAATCCAATTACCCCATTAAATAGCAATAAATTGAAATAAAAATTTATTCTATAGAATGTTGTAATATCATAAAATGAAACGTGTCACAACGAAGTCGTATGAGATATTTAGATCACTTTCCTCAAAGTGCAAAGATTTAATTATCTCGGGTAACATTAATTAAGTTCAATATATATCTAGTATACATACAACATATACATAAACGTGTAATAGTTCACTTAAACTATTGCAAAACATGTATACGCACTAAATTTTGTCTTCGAAGGTGATGACCGAAATTTATAAATTGGTTTTCGACAGGAAAATGTAAAATTTTGAATGTGGCTTTTACTCAGTTCATTAAAAATTACATGCCCATTGAATTGAACTTTGAACCTTACAAATTCGTGAACGATACTTCAAATACGTATTATTTTATTACGTTAGAAATTGCGTTGATGAAACGTAATAGAATTGAACGTGCAAGTAAGAAGGTACTAGTACGTTTATTTCGTGGGTATGAGCATAACGGCAATCTTAAATTTCATATTTAATTCACAATAACCACACCAATTTTATAATTTAAGTTTTTATATAATATATATTTATATAGTCAACATTCTGATATAGAAAAAACCTTGTAAATATTATTACAAATAATAATTAAAATTTCATAAACTTGAGGTACGTCATGACACACTTTCAATATATTCATTCATTTTATTTTCTGTATTCAAATAGATTTAATCCGAATATTCTTAAAGAATAATAACTTAAATGAAAACTTACCAGCTTTTCTTCAGGTCTTATGACGCTGTTGTCTTCGTCTCCCAACACCGAACATTTCAAAGACAGACACACCAGTACGGCGTAAATAAAACGCATCGACAAGTTCATATTTGCACGTTCGATTAAATCTACATATAAAATTAGTAATCTAATATCACAATATTTGGACACATCCGATCCAATCAATTTCCCTCTCCGTGCACTTTAATTATTATCATAACAAGTTCTTCGAACTCGTCATGGCATCAAACGTTTCCTCCAACCAAACTTGTACATCAACCTGAAACAAAATCGTCATAAATAACATTAAAAAATGTATACATTATACATATATATTCGCGAATTTATTATGTGCATAAATTTATACTATGTTATGTATGTAAGTGTGTGTGTGCGTGTGTGTGTTTCTTTTATCAACAGGTCATCGTTGTACTAAAATTGAAAAGTTGTTGGCGAAGAAGAAGATGTGAAATTTGTCTCAAAACATCGACTTTCACTCAATCTTATTCGATTCATCTGCTAATTATGTAACTGAAAACCTTTTCAGCTTTCAAAACAAATAGCTAATGCAAGTTTACAGCTTATTGCTTAGTATTGAATTATATGACGACTTTCATTGCCACTATTGTTGGGTACTGAATTACGATATGCATAATACTTTCTGACAGTTGGGCAACGCATCGTCGAACGAATCGGAATGCATTTCAGGTAAAGAGTCATCAATATTCGATATTGGTTTGTTGGGGACAGGCTCTCTTCAAAATGGACGAGTGAAAGTATTGTCAGACCGAACCTGAACTTACCAAGTAGGGTCAGTGACGTCTTTGCCACTGTTCCACCGAGCACTGGACACATCTAAACGAATGGAAATGTATTATAGAAACTTTTTATCAGCCTGTAAAATCTTCTTTGCCGAAAAGGTGATACGTTAATGAGGCGCGGCATTCTGATATAAGAAACTTTGACGTTTATATTATTATAGACGTAACACTATTGGAATCTCATAGTGTTTCTAAATTGTCTGTGCTCAACTTGAAAGATCCATTTTCCACGCATTATACCTATACAATCAATTTTTTATTGTATATATATATTTAAGGTCAGACATTTTTTTCAGCAACAGTTCACTTTTGTACAAAAGGAAACAAAATAAAACTAAGGAAAAAAAAAACAAAAGAATTTCAATATATAAGTTTTTCATACATAAAACTAATCGAGGTCATTAAATAAAAACACATATTTTAAACCTGACAAAAAATATTCGTATTTAAATAGTTTAAGATATCATTTGTGGAATATGGTAAGTGATTATACACGGTTTAATGCAGATTAATGTGGTTGTTTAGAAATTAATAATGAATTAACATATAGACATTAAAAAATTTGCCAGAATTGTTGATAATTGTATGTATGTATATTCATTAAAAAAATTCATGCTTAGTTTCTAAATTAAGATATTTCTTTTTAATATGTCTGTGTATGACTTTTTCGAAATCGGATAATTTAAAACAAGTGAAATATTTTCATCTTAAAATTATGTATGTTCTTGCTTTAAAGTGTTGGCTTTTAACTTTTTCTATAAATATTTTAGATTCACGTATGCATTTTCTGCAATAGTTAATTTGAATATGAAGATATGTATGTATGTATGTACTCCCCGTTGTTTAATAAGCAACGTTTTAGATAAAAAAAAAAATTATTGTAATTTAAAAAATATTTAAAATTAATTTAAAAAATATATTTAAATTTAATTTTGCAAAATATTTAATTTAATTTAAAATTATTAAATTTTGACTACATTTCTAGAATAATTTAAAAAAAAACAGAAAAAGTATTCAAATTTTTTGATTGAACGCCAGAATGCTGCATAAATTTAAATTAATTCAAAGAAGTATGGAACGATGTATGCTTGTCATAGTGAGAAAATATATAAAACGAAATATGTACGTGGTTAAAAAGTATGCGAAGGGTAGTTGATATAATGTAAAGAGTAAATTGATTCAAATGTCAACGGGTGGGTCACGTAGCTAGAAGAACGGATAATAGATGGATGAAAGAAGTGCTCGAATGGTACCCGAGAGATTGTAAAAGGGCGCAAGGACGACAACAAGTGAGATGGGTGGATGAAATTTTAAAAATGTATGGAATGAGATGGATGAATATTATCCGTAACAGAGACGAATGGAAGCGTGTTTGAGAGGTCTTCATCCAGCAGTGATGAAAATGATGATGAATTAGAAAAGGAATCAAAAACAGAGAGCACCTAAATTCAATATATTCTCATTGCTACATTGCAATATATATGTAACACATTTAGAAATAGTTACGTATAATAATTGCTCAGTACCAATAATAATTGGCAGAATCGATTAGGTAGGTACAGGTAATTTTCCCACACACCGAATGTCTTAACGGTTGTCAATTAGGAGGCTTTTAATTTTGAGATTATATTTGGCCTCATTAAATAAAAAGCAGTGTGAACTTTTAATAGATAATTCATACCAATTTTTACATTTATCAGACATTCGCCTACATATTAGCCGTTATAATTGAAAGTGGCATAAGCTCACTTTTCTTCATTTCAAGAAATATTTCGCAAAATATTAAATAGAATGCTTTGCGTTTAACAGTATTTAAACATACTAGTGACCTGTAATACGTTTATTCTGCTTTTCCGATATTCTGGACATATCGAATTAAAATAAGTGATAACAATTTGTGAATAGGTCAAATAGAAATGTTTTTGGAACTGAAAATTGGACTTTCAAATATAACGGTTCATATGTAAGATTAACTTGGACATTGATTAAAGTCCAATTCACTCAAAGAAGTATGGAACACTGTATGCTTGGCATAACGAGGAAAGATAGAAAACGGAATACGTGGATGAGAATTATGACGAGAGTAGTGGATGTAGTGGATGGAGGGAAGAGATTGAAATGGCAATGAGCGGGCCACGTGGATAGGAGAATGGACGAAAGGTTGACAAAAGAAGTACATACTACCTATAGAATGGCACCCGAGAGAATGCAAAATGGTAAAAGGAAGACCAATGAGAAGATGGGTAGACGAAGTAAGGAAAATGTGTGGAGTGAGATGGATGAGAGTTGCGCAAAATAGAGACGAGTGGAAGCGTGTTGGAGAGGCCTTCATCCAGCAGCGGAGGATCATCATCCTCCGTGTAATAATATGCTGTTGCGAAGAATTTACATGTTTGCAAAGGAAAAGAGCGAAAGTTATCATGTTTATCATTAAACTGCACGCATTGTATTCTTTATCCATTCAAAGTATTATATATTTGCTAAATCCAATCTTACATATCAGATACAATCTTACTTAAGATTGGATTTAGCAAATATATAATACTTTTGAATGGTTAAAGAATACAATGCATGCAGTTTAATGATAAACATGATAACTTTCGCTCTTTTCCTTTGCAAACATGTAAATTCTTCGCAGCAGCATATTATTACACAAGTAGGAAAACGCATACGATTAACCTCATTCTAACAGCAATTATATTGCGTTTGCTCTCATTATATATTATATACTATTTTTTTTTTTTGCATCGAGCAAATGACATCTTGTCGAATAATATTGCAGACGCTAAAAATGAATTTATCTACATATGTAAGTACATATTCACATGTAACTGTGCGTCAAATTACAAGTGGCCTAATGTTTGCACGAAACTCGAGTTATCTTCAATTTATTTTTACATAATGTTTTTATACTTAAACGTCTTCCGCCGTCGTCGCTTATAAACGTAAGTTAAAATACGAAAGTACAAATAAAAGCAAGACAAATGCATCGGCTCGAAGACGCGGCCGCGTGCATTCAGAAATGCATACAGAGGTACATAATATTTTACACAAAAACGCTGCATCTCCGTCGATGACTTTTATTATTTATTAGTAAATATTTAGAAACTTCCCGACTTCTTGGACGACGAGTCTATGCGAGTCTTTTAACTAGTTTTTTTTTTTCATAAAAACAGAGAAAGTCGACTCATTTATGGTAAAGTGTATGAACAACTGTAGCAGTGTTACTCGTATGGTATTAAATCATTTTATTGCGCAACGCATCCGGTAATTCATGGATGCATTTTCATTTAAAAAGAAAAATGTCATCCCGTATGTGACAAACGAGCTGTATTACGTTACTAAATATAATCATTATGCACTTCAATGAAAGTAAAAGCTAAAACAACAAGCACATCGCACCATGTGACCCATATTTACCGATGCACAAGTGCCAGTTTGATGCTCGTTAAATTTCAAAACGATCTCTCGTATAATAAACACTTGTTAGAAATTGCTTTTACTGTCGACTAGATACTAGATATCCACAGCATTTCGAGATAATCGTGTCGGCAACCTTAACCGGTTTAATGCTAATTTTTATTGATGTATCCTGCAAAAAGCGAGACTAGGTCACAACCAACGCTTTATCTCTCGAGAAATTTTCATTGCACAACATCGCGCTATAACAGTCTGCTATTAAATACCATAGTTGTCTTAATAGTTAAGGTCAAATTTTGGCAAAAATACGTATAGATTTATGTATGTATAACTTTACATATTTACTACGTTTTTTTTTCTATACAAACACATGAGCCGTTATATTTGAAAGTAGAGGAAATCCAATTTTCAGTTCCAAAATCACTATTTTTGTTTGACTTGATTCACAAGTTATTATCAATCCTTTTAATTCTGGCCACCAGTATTTTTAAATATTGTTAAACGCAAAACATTATATTTAATGTTATGCAAAATATTTCTCGACATGAAGAAAAGTGAACTTATGCCTCTTTAAAATATATTTTAAAATTAGCAAATGAGACTAGTTTAAAATTTGGCCGACTATTTCTAATGGTTTAAATGTTTATTGTTTTTTACAAGGCTTTATGTTTTTAATCGGCTGATAAATATTATGGAATATTAAATACAAATCTTGTGCAATTAATTTTCATAATAAATATCAAGACTTTAATTTATTTACATACATACATATGTATATACATTTTATCGTGCAATTGTTTGTAAACATATTTCGACATAATAAGGTTACTTTTTTTTAAATTCTGTTGCTAAATGATTCGTTACTTAAAGTCTATTCCCCAAAAATGTACAAAGCCAACCAAAACTATGTATTATATCAAATATTGACTTAAAGGTTACACACGTAATATTTCGTGTTAAGTAAAATTCTGTAAATATCTATTTATATATTTTAGAGCATCAGAATGCATTCTTGTTTTCACTTTCAAAGCATTTTATCATTTTAAGTGTGCATTCCTACCTACATATGTATGTAAAGTTTCTTAATACAGAAATGCAACGGTCCAAGTGAGATCATATCTCACAAATATTACTCAACATTCGATGCTATCATGTAGACAGAAAACATGATTATCTAAAGAAGAAACATTTGGATCGAAAAAATGGATGCTCGTAAAAATAAATGTATTATCTTAAAACGCGTGTAACATAAAACTCAATACAGATACGATCAGCGGTTTTAAATTTATGTGAACGCATTCAGTTTGTCGGATTGACTCATGCAAGTGCATTCGGACATTAGAATAAATTATTGAACCTATTGTGGAGATAAAAAAGCGATCGAATGCATTTTTATTGTCTTTAATGTCTCCGGAACGAAATGAGAGATGCGATTGAGAGCATCGATTACGACGATTTCACAATTGTCAATAGACATACATATGTACATAATTCCATTGCCACATTGTCTTTATAAATACATTTATGTCTATAAGATAATACATTTACATGCGGTAAATATTACATTTGTTTTACATCCTTTTAACCTCAATATACTCATTTAGGAGTGCCAAGAATGAGCAAGTCGAATTGCATAACTTGATACACCTATCTTGCGAGATGTTACAAAAGAAACGCTAAAATTAGTCATTTGGATTTTCCTTTTCCATGTTGTGACACATTGATATCAAAATATCAAACTAGTAACTATGTATCTGTGTTATTAAAGTTGCATCAACGATAGTTAGGTTTATTTTAACCTCATTTCAAATTGAATCACTTTAACTACACATCAAATGAATAATCTATGTACTAAGCGTGAGACACATGTGTATTTTAAATGGCGGAAAAATCACGCACATATTGTGCATAATTTTTTTTATACATTATGTCCTATTATGTTAGAATCACGACTTGTCAACCAACCATATTAAATAAGACGATTTAAATAATGTGAATATGATGTAAAAGCTTTGAACAAAATTAATATCCATGTAGAATAAAAAATATGTTTTTCTGTATTTAAATTGTATTTGCATTTAAAGATAATAATAATCAAATAGGAAGAGAGATAAACGGAGAATGTGATGTAAGGTGAAACTTTCTTCCTTGTTGTTCATTAAAAACATTAATTTTAATACGAAAATCCAACATAATTGTACATATTGCCTTTGGAAAACAAATTTCTTTTTTATTTAATATTTTAAACAAAAATTAATAAAACTATTAAAACGTATTCAATAAATGGTGTTACACAATATAATATAATTTTTAAAAGTTTCTTTTGATCAGTCTTATTTTTGTCACTAAATAACAAGGTAATTATGTATTTAGCCACTAAATAACAATGCTAAAAATATTAATAATAAAATTCAATTAAAAAAATATTTATATCAAACGTTACATACATAAATCGATTTAAAATATAATTTACATATGTATGTATGTATATGTTTTCTAATATAAAATCAACATAAAAAAATCAAATAAATATTAATGAAATGATTGTGGAATCTTAAATTTCATGGAATAAAATTTAGCAAATTTCAATATAATAATCCGTATCTGCTTCCAATCTCTACAAAAATATGTACATATGTATTTATATACTTGTCTTTGGCCAGGAAGGCGCATTGGGTTTACCTGTTAGGCCTTCTTGGTGTAAATTAAATAAATATACATACATATATAGTTGAACATACATGCATATCATAAGCATCATCATCATTTACAGCCATTCGCAATCCACTGATGGGTGTAGGCCTCTCCAACACGCTTCCATTCGTCTCTGTTTTGGGCAACTCTCACCCATCTTATCCCATACATGTTTTTTTTATTTGACCCACCCATCTCTCCTGTGGCCTTCCTTTTACCCTTTTACATCCTCTTAAATACCAAAGCACTTCCTTCGCCCATCTATCGTCCCTTCTTCTAGCTATGTTCTTCTACCCGCCCATTTCCATTTAAATCTCTATACACTCACCATTATACATATATGTATATAACAAATTTGTTTATCTATGTACATACATATATGCTAAAGTTTTCAGAAAACGTCAGTCCATATACATATGTATGTATATAGATAATTTTCTTCAAGAAATCTGAAACTGCTGAATTCATTTTAATGAGCTCTACTATAGCATATTAGAAGTTATATCACGAAAGATTATAAAATTTATAAAATATAGAATTAAGCTTTTATGTAGGGGATATACTTACATATACGGCGTATAATGAATGAACCTAAATGAGCTTCTAAATCCTTTTTTGGTAATTTTGAATCTTGGCATTGGGAAAGGTTTGAAATAAAGGTTTATATTCGGAAATTGAAAATTCTAGCTCATCGAAAAATCAAATCACTCGTTTTAGCGGATGCGGGGAGGGTTCGATCATATGGTTAATTGGGCACATTTAATTCGTTAGAAAATATAATTCACACGTGAAAGACGGCAATTAAATAAGGCGATGGCAAACGAAATGTCGTGGGGGACCAAACTCCACCCAAGGGTCAAATTCTGACCTCACGTTTTGCGTCGATCGCCACTGGCCCTCAGGCCATCTCAAATGCGTCGAGCGAAGAAAATAGTCGTTGACTCGAAACAATTTCTTCGGCAACATTTTTACGATATTTCATCGGATGACGATGGACTTCTCGTTCGATAAATCTTCATTGATATTCGTGCTGTATCGTCGACGTTGGAAAGTTTCCCAAGCGACCCGACCCGGGCAAATCGGTGCTGTGTTATATAGACACACATCGGAAAAAGAAACGAAATACTTAATGTGGGCTACGAATACGCAAATGCCACCATAAATTTGGCCACACGAACTCCAAACTAAGTCAACTGGCCTGTTATGAACTTGATATGAAAGTGCTGGTATTGTACAATCTGATAAGCCTCGCGTATTAGAACACTTTTCCACCGGCAAAGTTTTCATTCAACAAACCGGTTGACTTTTTTTCTTTTACTATTTTAGTTTCGTTCGGTTCAGATTGCGTAATCCGTATGCGTGTGTCTAATAGTCGGAAACTACTAATACGTTATCAATTTCTCCATTACCATGTAAGTGTTATCGTTACATTTATAACCAGATTTTTTTTTAGAAAATTAGCCGATTGGGATAGGTCGTGGCTTAATTTGAATCACAAACGCAAATAAATAAACATGATTTCAAATGTGAATTTTATATTGCGTACATGCGTATATTCAATCAAAAATAGGTATACTTAAACGCAATTTCAAGGTAAATCTTGAGAATTCGCGATCTTTATAGAGCATTGCATAATTATTCATCAATATTGAAGAATTGTAAATAGGTATTTGAGCTCTTTTTCATATTATGCTGTACGTTAACATTATAATAATATAATACTATGATTACTAATAAAATAAAATAAAAATTGTAAGATATAAAATGATAAGTTGATCAATAGCTATTAAAATAGATATAAGATGTATTGTGAACATAATTTAGTAATAATAAAAAGCATTTAAAAATCAAAATCTATGTTGATTTTTCTTTTTCTCGTATATTATGTACGATGATTTACGTCCAATAGATATATTGAAAAAATTAGATCGTGTGATAATAATAATATACTTAATATTTATAAAACAAATCAGAAAATCATTAGATTTTTCAATATAGCTAATATCTGCAACTTCATATTCATATGCACATAATATAATATGATAAAAAATTTATTCAAATATCGAGAGATTTATATGAATTTAAAAATGAAAAATTCAAATTGAAATTATTAAAATAATTGAATGTTTCTTTTAATTTTCAGTAATCATAAATATGTAGTATTGTGTAGAGTACAAGATGTGTTAATTATTTCTTATAAAATATCCTACCTTATAAAGTGTAATTGAACCTTGTTATCACTTGATGTTAACAGATGAAATATGTAACACTAAGTCCTAATTTTCCACTCGAAAATTGTGATATTAATTTACAACGAAGGAAATTTGTTATATTTCCATAAAAATTTATACTTTGCTATTTGCTTATGCAAGTAATTTTTGCTCTTAATGTGTAATTAATGGTTTCTAATAGCCGTGCGAGCGATTGAAGCTCCGGAACAGAACTAACTCGATTCCGAGTCGGTGTGGCGACCAGGTACTCTTGAGTAGCTTACATAATCCAACACACTCCTTGCTGTGGTTCCAAATTGGTGCTGTATGAATACTAGAAAGCTTTTGTTATATTTCGAGTCTGATGAAAATTCTTTACCAACGAGTTTAATGGTTCATCCATAATTATTTCAAATTTTGTAACATTATTCCAAAATAGAATTCATATTAATCTTTGCTTGCAATCAGCATTCATCATGTACACACAATATGTCTAGTTAATATATACTGTTCAAATTATAATTTGTAAAACGGACAAATTGTCGAGAAATGCTATTTCAATCAAATTAATGTAATTTAATTTAGATGACAAATCTCATTTTGACAATTCATGGTTACTAAGTGTATTATAATCACCAATGAACTTCATTGAATTTTTTATGTACTACAAAACGTATCTACGTACATGTAGGTATGTATATACCTATGTATATAGTTCAACTACATCATTTAATTTGTAGTTTCATAATAAAAAATTATGGTTTGAATGTCAACCTCTTTTTACTGTCTTACATTTTTTAAGTTGAAAATAAATGTAGAACAAAATAAATCGGTTAAAATATAAATATGTATGTATAAGAAACGTAAAAAAATCTTAGGGCTTGGGTTTAAAACTAATCCGTTCGTTGAAATCTCCTTGAAGAAAATAATTATGAAATATTTATTTCGTACACATTTGTACAATTCTATATATTGTATATGTATGTATTATAATATTAAAGTCAATTAATAATATGATCGTTTCATTAATAGTATCAAAATTTAATTGTGGAATCGATCAGTTACATATGTACATATTAAAACGTCAATCAGCGGAAGCGAAACTATCAATCAATTTTTCAAATCTGGTAATTATTAATGTGCAATCCCAATTCACGATTTACCCAATAAGTTTTTATACATATTATTATGTAAAAATTGATAAAGTCATCGTCAATTTTGAATTATTACTAAATTGGTTAATAACTTTCCGATTTATAACTTAGCTAAATAACTTTCCGATTTATTATAATTTCAGTAATATAAAGGAATATCTGGTAAATATCATACATATTTTATTTTATTTTTACATAGATATATACCAGGGAGGCCTGACAAGTAGACCCCAATGCGCCTTCCTAGACAATTAATTACAAACATTGCAGGATTTTCATTACATAAATCACTGTATTTCGAGAGGCTGAAGAACACGAAATTAACTAGGCATGCTGGTTTTTGCCAATTAGATGGAGGAACCGTTTCAACGATGAATTCAGACAAATTGGCAAACTCTGATAGGAAACGATCGACTAGGAGTCCAAATATCCAAGTATGACTAGCAGTATTAAAGATTAGCACGGATTGAACCCGCTAGCCTCTCGGTGCTAAACATAAACGCAACCACCGATGCATACTGGCTCATATGTACGTACATACATATGAGCCGTTAAATTTGAAATTGGGGTAAGTTCACTTTCCTTCATTTTGAGATATATTGCGTAAAGCATTACATATAATTACTTTATCTATGTACGTAGTAACAATAGATGAAGTTTTGTGATCATGCCAAAATTCGAACTCGAGATTTTGACTGATTCGAACTCAGAATCGATTACTGATCACGTTTTCATGATCTAGAAAAAATGTGTGTGTGTGTGTGTGTGTGTGTGTGTGTGTGTGTGTGTGTGTGTGTGTCTGTGTGTCCGTGTATTTTGAGGATTTTTTGAACACCGTTTGTCCTATCAAACTGAAACTTAGTATTGGTTACTGAAATTCTTATCGTCACGATGTGAATTTTTTTCAAATTTTTAAGTTGACCGGAAATGGTACCTCCCGTTATAGGTGTCCTCTTTTTTTAGGTTTTTGAATACGATTATCTCCCAAACCGCTAACTTAATCGGATTAAATATTTTTACATGTAATAGAAATAATAATTTTTATAACATTATATTTTTTAAATATTTTTATCTGAACCGGAAGTAGTACTTTTACTCTAGAGAATCGAGGTTTTTTATGTGTTTCTCAGAAACCTTTTGGTTTATTGAACTTAAATTTCATATCTAAAAGTTTAAGCATAATACCAAGTTATATATAAAATTTAGTAAGCATCCCTCAACCAGAAGTGGCAGTTTACTCTTGTTCGATTTTTCTTCCACTATTTTTTTCGACCCCTTATACACGTGTGATCTTCACGAAAAAAATCAAGTATCTTCTATCAATTTAATGAAAATAAAAAAAAATCACAAAATTTAATAAACCGGAAGTGGGATTTTTATCTCCTAAAAAGGTCAAAAATGTTGTCGCCTGGATCCTGTCCATACCCCTGAACGTATTAAGCTGAAAAATTATATTTGTATTCTTTATGTACTAACTTAGATTTGGTAACGTTTTGGTCAGATTTCGTAAACCGGAAGTAATATATTTTTTTATAACAATATTTCATTATTTTTTCATTATTTTATTTTGACCTTTTAAATTATTTTAAGCGTCGTGATATTTATTGTGTATAATAAAAATAGTGATTTTAAGTAAAAATTAAAAATAAAATCACCAAATTTAGTGAACCGGAAGTGGGATTTTCTCCTCTTAGAAAGGTCAAAAATGTTGTCGCCTGGATCCTGTCCACACCCCTGAACGTATTAAGCTGAAAAACTATATTTGTGTTGTTCATGTACTAACTTAGAGTTGCTAACATTTTGGTCAGAATTCGTAAACCGGAAGTAGTATTTTTTTTTAAAACAATATTTCATTATTTTATTTTGACCTTTTAAATTATTTTTATCCTCTTGATATTTAATGTGTATAATAATTATACTGATTTTAAATAATAAAAAAAATTTGAACAAAATCCGACAACCGGAAGTAGAACTTTTGTCTTGTGCAAGTTTCCATATATTTGCGCTCAATTTGTATCGCTATCATAGTTATTAGTTCAATATCGAATTTTGTTTTGTAACCTTCTTATATTCCTCAAATACATAGATAAAGTCATGGGTTGGTCACACCCGAATTTTTTTTTATGTTTTACAATATTTCAAATACCTGTTATACATTTATTCTGCCTTTCCGAGATTAAAAGTAGTAATAACAATTTGTGAATTAAAGTCAAACTAAAATCGTGTTTTTAGAACTACAAATTGGACTTCCGCAACTTTTAGATATATCGGCTCATATATTGTATTATTTATCTATGATAAGTATTAACGTTTTTATTTCATATTGACTTCAGTTTTTTAAATAATTTATAAAATGTATGATAAAATAAAATTGTTATTACAACCAGCATGTTATGCAAACTACATGTCAATCGTTTCTACTTAACGAATTCCTTTTTTATCGTATCAAATGAGTTTCATATAAAAAATAATCGTAAAAACCCTATCAGGCATACAGGTACCACTTGGAATTCTAATGCAGAAAATATGGGTGGATTTTTTTGTTAGAATTCGAAAAAAAATATTAAAACGCACAAAAACCGTCGCTTTTTACGACAAATCCTTTATTTTCAGACCTTGATACATATTCATTGCGACGGAAATTGCATTGAACAAAAATTACACACCATTCAGTTGTCCTTCATATTTTTGTTTTTACTCATTTTAAATTTGGACATACATATTTGAATGCGTAATGTACAGGGTGTGTTCAGAATATTTCAATGCTAGTTTCTAGTTCGTGTCTATTGCCATTATTTACATTGCCATTGCATAACGATATATTACACTTGTTGCGTCGGCCCTTTTGATAACCATTTCGATCTGGCTTATCACGATGATAATGGAAAACTTTCTTATTATGATTTATATCACGGTCCGAATGAAAATTAAAATAAAATGAAATAATACGAACGCGTGTGTGTGTGTGTGTGTGTGTGTGTGTGTGTGCACAAAAAAGTGTGACTGATATATGTATATATGTACATGCATATATATAAATGACGAATCCCGTCAAAGGTGTGTTCCTCAAACAAGACAAGCGTTTCCGCACGAACAATAAGTAATTCTTGCACACGATGCCACTCAGTCTTTACTCTCACCGGTTCTAAAAACCGGCATAAAACTGCAATCGTAAGTCAAAACACAAAGGTGACTATTACACAATGCACTCCGGCTGCACGCATATTTAATTACTCTTCTATGCACCCGAAGACAACGCCTTTTTCTGATACAAACACGGCGGGTACCTGTTCAGGTACTCATACAATCAATTAAATCGTCACTTTCGCGGATTGTATCGTATTGTATGGAAGTCGAAGGTGGCATTGTCTGAAAGCTCGTAATTACGACACGAATGATCATTACGACCATTGACGATATTTTGAACGCAAATGTATCGACAATAACGCTCAAAATATAATTAGGTATTTTACATACATACATACATATGAATGAAAATTATCATAACAAAGTAACAATTGCATAAATAATAATTATAATATAATAATATTCTAAAACGGGTCTACGTGACGAGCCGGAATGTTAAATTACCGAAAACGCAAATATCGGAAGGCAAAGATTGAAAATCGAAAGATCTTAAGTCGAAAGATCAAAAAAAAAAAGGATGCATCGTAAACGGTACATACTCACTTAATTTGCGCGAGCAGGATACCACAGGAACAAGAGGAACAGGCTTTTCCTCCCGTATTAATGTGCGCGCGCAGAGTATGTACCGTTTACGATGCATCCTTTTTTTTGATCTTTCGACTTAAGATCTTTCAATTTTCGATCTTTGCCTTCCTATATTTGCGTTTTCGGTAATTTAACATTCCGTCTCGTCATGGAGACCGTTCTAAAACATATGTATTTAAAAGTTTTAGTTAAAATTCCTTCTAAATAAAATAATATAAATACTTACATGCAAATGTACATAAATATAATTTATATTTTAAAGCGTACTCTATGTAAAATCACTAAAAACTTTAATGGGTATCTAAGACACAAACCTTTTACTAGGAATTATTTTAAAGCAGTGAACTACTTTACCAGCATTCAAGCTCTCGATTGGAAAGCTTTTGTTTGAGTAAGAACATTAGGAAAATTCGGAAAATTCTCATCAATTTTCACTTAAGATTGCGTTAAGAAAAAAAAGATACTATTTTATACGATAAATTTTGTTATTTAATAACGCAAATATAATTTTTGATTCGTAATAATTATATGTTGTTAATTAAAACATTCCATTTATAACTAAAATTATTTATTATTAAGTCTCCGAATACAGCTTTTATTTTAACTTCAAAGCTTTTGGTAAATAGTTTAAAAAACCTCTATATATTAAACAACACTTCCTACTTTCTTAGATATATATACCTACAATAAACTTAAATTTGACTTTTGAATTGTGTTTTTTAACATCGTTTTCAAGATATATTGTACATAATAGATTGTTTTTTGATAAATACATATGTACACACAATAGATTTTTTAAAATACAATTTACTTTGTACATGTGAAATATGTACATATACATTTTATTCCTCGGGGCGAAAAAATCGCATAATTTATATCCCGACAAAAACGTATCCATTTATCGGCAACTATCCACTTAAATAATATGGCGTGCTCGGACATATGTGTGAATGCGAAATCGGAACATTTTTATACAACCCTCATACGTTATCCCGGGCAAATATCTCGCGTAAAACCTTTTACGAGAATATATCATCTCTCTGGAGTGAGCGCGGTGAAAATACGCCAACGCATACACACACGCATAAAGGTATTATCGCCTGTATGATAATAATATACAGACGAGTGGGTGAGGTGAGGTGTAAATGTGCCGTTTCGTTGCCAAGAATCGTAAGTTCGAATAGTTTACGATCACTTACGACCTTTTACGGTAAGCGATGGAGCCGAGTAAAAGCTCTCCGCCGGAAGTGGCAGGCATTTGAGCGTGCTCTGGGTCCATTATGCGTGCTATTTCGCACACTGTCAAAAGGAACAGTGCTTAATTCCGACGAATTGATGCTTGCGTGCCGGAGTCTTTAAAAATACGTAAAGACTAAATATAATGATGATAGTTATTGTTGCTTAATTCCAAAAACGGAAAAGTCGGAAAAACCGTCTCTTAAATACATACATACAAATAAAGGAAAAATTATTTAAAATATTCAATGCGTATGAAAACAAACTGATTTTATAGCTAAATAGTGTTTTTACCCGGCTTCGTTCGGTATTTGTGATATCAGCCGCTTAAACATGGCCAATCTAATAGTTTTATTTTATTTAAATGTATTTGAATATTCATTTGTTTTTTTATTAAATTGAACGTCACGAATTTTACGAAACAAACAATATACATTGTACATACAAAGACTCTTTCGAAATTATATATTAAACTAGTGTTTTTACGCGGCTTCGCTCGGTATTTGTAATATAAACCGCTTAAACATGGCCAATCTAATAGTAAACATTCCATTAAATGTATTTGAATAGTTTTATTTTATTTGAATATTCATTTGTTTTTTTATTAAATTGAACGTCACAGATTTTACAAAACAAATAAACATATGTACTTACATACGAAGTCTCTTTCGAAATTATACATATACATATTTGACTAGTGTTTTTACCCGGCTTCGCTCGGTATTTGTAATATAAACCGCTTAAATATGGCCAATCTAATAGTAAACATTCCATTAAATGTATTTGAATAGTTATATTTTATTTGAATATTCATTTGTTTTTTTATTAAATTGAACGTCACGGATTTTACGAATCGAACAAACATACACATGTACATACATTGTACATACAAAGTATCTTTCTAAATTATATATTAGACTAGTGTTTTTACCCGGCTTCACTCGGTATTTGTAATATAAACCGCTTAAACATGGTCAATCTAATAGTAAAAATTTCATTAAATGTATTTGAATAGTTTTATTTTATTTGAATATTCATTTGTTTTTTTATTAAATTGAACGTCACGGATTTTACGAATCGAACAAACATACACATGTACATACATACATACAAAGTATCTTTCTAAATTATATATTAGACTAGTGTTTTTACCCGGCTTCGCTCGGTATTTGTAATATAAACCGCTTAAACATGGCCAATCTAATAGTAAAAATTTCATTAAATGTATTTGAATAGTTTTATTTTATTTGAATATTCATTTGTTTTTTTATTAAATTGAACGTCACGGAATCTACGACCCAAACAAACTTACATACATACATACAAAGTCTCTTTCGAAATTATATATTAGATATTCATATTTATGTAGGAAAAATATTATATAATTAATTGTACTGCGTAAATATGAGGTGTATTGTTCTAAATGTGTGAGTGATACGAATTTGATTTATTTGAAACATAAAAATATTTCATAACGTATAAATATAATGTCAATTCCTGAAAATTTCTATATAAATTTAATGCAAGTTTAACGGAAGGGGCGGAGCTTGTTAGAGGTGCGCACAGAGCTGACCAATCAGAAGCGAGTATTTCTTGAAGCCCTGCCTACCATTTGACACCATTTTCCTTAATGTCAAATTAAATTTCTTTAAAAATAGTTAAAACAATTTATTTCCAAATTTTAAGTTGCCGAAATAATTCAGCATGAATTATTGTGAAAATGTTTTGGTTGAAGAAAATGTGTAATGCAATGTAACGATTTTATGCAATATATCCTATTTTATTTTTATTTTTATTTTTTTACATAGAAATATACCAGGAAGGCTTGACAAGTAGATCCCAAAGCGCCTTCCTACACAATTAATTACAAACATTGCAGAATTTTTATTACATAAATCACTGTATTTCGAGAGGCTGAAGAACACGAAATTAACAATTAATTAATTAATCCATATAGACATCTATGGATTTAGACTTGTACATAATTTTTTTACATATTATACATAAATCAAATTCACATATTTGTGAATGCGAGTATGATGAATTTTGCCAATTTGAGGAACCGTTTCAACAATGAAAATCAGATAAATTGGCAAACTCTGATAAGAAACGATCGACTTGGAGTCACAAATATCCAAGTCTAACCAGCAGTATTAAAGGTTAGCACGGGATCGAACCCAGTAATCTCTCGGTGCTAAACATAAACACAACCACCGGCCCATACTGCTGGCTAATGTACATACATATGTACGCATAATAAGTGTATAGCACTGATGTAATACTTATTTTCGCAATTATATGAATTTTAGGATAATATTGACACTAAAATACCATTTATAATCATTCGAAATAAAAGCGTCGATAGTGATGTTTGCTAGAATATTTAGTATAATTTTCCATACAAAAAAATAGTCTCATGCTAATTGAATATATTTGTACTTAAAGATTCGTCGTATACACATTAACTTAAATTTATTTATAGCTTTGTACCATTGTGGCACTACAAGAAGAATTAAATGCGCCACAATGGTGCATATAACAAAACGACAAAAAATCTATATATATGTATGTAATATGTATACATATAAAATTGAATGTCTGTTTGTCTGTCTGTCTCGTATATGCTCCTAAACCACTCAACCGATTACGATAAAACTTTCAGGATTTGTTGTATGCATGTCCGGGAAGCTTAGTGTGAAGAAAAAACGGGAAAAAACCTTTTGCGAAAGTTTGAAGCGCCATTGTGTAGTCAAGGAAATGTGTTCGTTGGTAGCCACGTTACCAGTTGGTTTATGACGACACGGCGTTGAAGAGACGTTATTTGAGCTCCAACCGTCACTTGAAACGAGAACGGGAACGGGAACTGGAACGGGAACGGGAACGGGAACGGGAACTGGAACGGGAACGGGAACTGGAACGGGAACGGGAACGGGAACGGGAACGGGAACGGGAACTGGAATTGCATGCCTAATTCTGGCATTGAAACGTATGCCAGGTTCAGCTAGTACAAAATAAAAATATATAAGAATGAATAAAAAAACAAAAGCAGAAAGAAATATAAAAAAAAAAACAAAAGAAAAATTAAATTTCATGAAATAAAATATCCCGCACTTTTCTAATTAGAATCCAAACTTAGAGACGAGTTTTCTCTATAATGTATAATAAAATAAATCAATTTTATAAATGTATTAGGTATATGGTATATCCCAAATACATACATATGAAATTTTTCAAGTGAAATTTCCTTGTCACTTGGAAATTCTTTAAAAAATGTATTCATATGCGGAAAACGTTACAAATACCTACGTATACTATGGCGAAATATAGTTTTATATTTATTTTATGTTATTTACGCGAACCGCTAAAGCAAGTAAAACGCTTTTACCTCCTTTCTATAACACCGTGGGAGTATTTCTGTCCGGAACACATGCTATCTTCCACCCCTGAGTATCCTGACTCTCTGCAACCTAATATCACATTATCCATAACAACCACCCGCACTGTCAGTTGTTTAATACTGCAGTGCATTAGAATATGAATTATTTCATAGCTTCACCAATCGTCATATAAACAACTCGCATACAAATCAATAAGTATAACATGAAATATATTTAAATAAAAACATTCAATCAATAAAATTGTTCAATACATAATAAATTTTAAACATCAGAAGAATAACATTTTATTATATGACGATTTTAAAAAAATGTATTAGAAATATGACGAAAACATTATAAATAAACTTTTGTATCACTTTTCCACGGGGCTATATTTTGCTGGAAGTGTTTCTTAACCGCTCTTTCAAGTGTTTTTGCTCCGTCGTTTTCCGGAGAATTTTCCGTTCTTTTCTCGCCCGTTTCCCATCCCTACACGAGTTACCAAATATTTTTCCGTATAAGGCTTCCTTTTCTTCTCATCGCGTCGACTAGAAACACAGCCTCCCTAACACCTTGGCAGCTAATGATAAATCATAACACTGTATTAAATTGAATCGGATGTGGTTAGATTTGGACGAGTGCGCTACCACGCTTGAATGTTGAGTAAGTATGATTTAATTTAATTTTCTATAAAAAAATACTACTGTTGCAAAGTGATTTTATGGATATTACTTTTTGATGTGTGAATAATTTAAGCTGGTCAAATTAAAATTTCGAACGATAGATTTTTTACATTTTATTAACGAGATTTACAGCATCGACTACAACAAAAACAATCTCGACGAAGCTTTGCCTACTCATCCAGTCTATAAAGGGGCACTTAATGCTGCTTGAAATGTTTTTAACTCACCGCAAAGTGGTGATGGGGGGTGTTGGGTGGTTAACTCAGGTGAGAACACCACAAATAACCGCAAACCGGGCTATTGTATAACACCAAAAGCTCCTTATTTTCGCTATATATTTTAGTACCGATACGATATTATTGTTCGTAGGCATAAAAGTAGTACGGGAAACATATTTTTTTGTAATTCACTATCCATATTGGTTTTTTCAAAATAAAATAATATGAAAAAAAATCATTTTGCATTTTACAGATGTTACAGAACGGAAAGGAAAATTTCTGTTATAATTTATATGTTACCAAATTGAATTACAAATTATATACCTATGTATAAATATTTTCCTTAGAATCACCAATTTTGTTATATTACATACATAAAACAAGCAGCATGGCTCAGTAGTTGCATTGACACTATGCACTGAGAGGTTACCGGGTTCGATCCCGTAAGCTGACCGCGATTGAAAAGAATTTATTCTGAGTATAATCTTAATGCTGCTGGTCAGATATTTTTCACTCCAAGTCGATCAGAGTTCGCCAATTTATCTGATTTAATTGTTGAAGTGGTTCCTCCATCAAATTGGCAAAAACCATCCTACCCACTATGTCACCACTATTTGAATGATTTCATAAAAATATCTATAGCATAGATGTCTCGCTAATTTTCTTATATATATATATATATATATATATATATATATATATATATATATATATATATATATATATATATATATATATATATATATATATATATATATATATATATATATATATATATATATATGTACAGTATTTGTATTAATCATATATGTCTGGTCACAGTGACGCGTTAGAATATTCTGTAATGTCACTGTGGCTAATATGTAAATAAATAAATAAATATTTCAAGCTATCCTAACTTAGACTAGGGTGGGTTTTGAAAGGGCTCGAATACTAGAATTGAAGGACTTCCAGGGCTTTCTACGCTCGGACGACGCAGGGCAAGTATGTTTCATCCGCCCGAGCAACGTCGGCTAGTTCTAAACATTTTATATACTGACACTTATTAATAATTCTAAGACATGAAGGTATAATAAAACTATGGAGCAGTGCCAAAGTTACCATTATTTTATTAAATATTAAGTTCATTAAGTATTTCAATCCATTTTTGTCAGTTTTTTTAATATGGAAGGTCAGTATTTATATTAAAAATAGTTCGGTATGTACATAAGTGGTCAGTATAAATAATAAAAGGTCAGTATTTAAAAATAAATGGTCAGTATTTATGTTAAATGATAAGTTTTATTTTGAGGAATGGCCAGTACCTATGTACATATGTATTACTTTTTGGTTGGTAGCAATATAAAGTTGATACGATCTTGATATTCCTTACAACAGGCATTGCTATGTGTTCTGGCGAATGCACGTCAGATTTTTTCTATTTTTTATACTGCCCATTTGGTATTTATACTGAAATTTAATAATATAATACCAAGAAACTGATTTATGTATTTAGCAAACTTGATTAAAATACTGGCGATTTAATTTGTTGACATTAGAACATTATGTTAGATTGATTAACCTGATTAAAATTATAAAAACATTAATATGCTAGATCAACTTGTCAAATATAAACGTTGAGACTTTTACTTGTGTATGTACATATGTTAGGATTATTTTTTTATTTCATAGAACCTTAACACTTGCCTTTACAGATCGCTCCAAAGCGACGAGTACAATTATACATATACAATCAATATAAATTTTATACAATAAGAACTCATACATCATCTATGTAGGAATTTTTGCGGCATTTTATAATCAAATTAACGAACCTCAAGTCGCTGAATAACTTGAGATTAGGAAGAGAGATAGGAAGGAAATGCCAATTTTACATACAATGAAAATCAGAAAAAATGGCAAACTCTGATAAGAAACGATGGACCTGGAGGCACAAACCAAAACCTGGCCAGCAGTGGGACTCTAGTGGGACTCGAACCTGTGATCAATCTGCTCGAAAGCATAATTTATTTATTTTATTTTTATTTAATATTTTGGACCGTTGTGGCATTACAGGAAGAACCTAATGCGCCACAATGGCCTACATAATAAAATAAAATAAGCTAACTGCTAGTCCATGCCGCTGGTTATACTTACACATGAAAACCAAATTGATTCCACACCATACGCCCAAGTTCACACAACCTTTCACCATGCAGATCCCAACACTTAAAATCTCTCGGGGCAAACAAATTATTTTCCGAAAATTACATTAAGTAAAAGCGTATTGTGTCGACTAAAAACACGGCAAAACAAACCGGCGAGAGATTGCGCAATATTTTTTTGTCTTGTCGAGCTTTTTACCGGCGACAATGCGGATTTACGTGGGCTGCGGCTCGATTTAGTTCAATTGCGCACCTTTCAAAAAACACCGGGGGACCCATTGTGTCACGGGGCCCTTCGCAAATAATGGAACAAAGAGGACGACGTCCACCATCACCGCGGAATTCTCCTTAAAATTTAGGGGGGGTGGATGGGCCGAGACCCGCGTATTAATTTATTCATTTTAAGAGGGTGGGCGACCCCACCGTGACGGATTGTGTGTCATTCGAGACATTAAAGCTCGGCTCGTTTCCGGATTTCGCAGATTTGCTGGGACCGCCATTTTATTACGCTCAATTAATAATTTTTCTTTTAAGCGCGGAGACGCGGTCGTTTTGATTAAACGATTCCGCTCGAATGGACGGCAATGAATTATGAATGCATTTCTCTTGATATATACATATGTACATATGTATGTATGTATTGTAAATAAACAACACTTTTTATACAAATTTATAAATTATCAAAATACATTTTTTATTTTTATTTTTTACATACATAGATTTATATACAAGGCCTGACAGATAAACCCAATGCGCCTTCCTAGACAATTAATTACAAACATTCAGCATTTTTATTAAATAAATCACTGTATTTCGAAAGGCAGATGAACACGAAATTAACAATTAATTAATTAAAATTTTATTAAATTTATTTTTTTTATTAAATTGACTGTCACGAACAAACAAACATATATACTAAGTCTCTTTTGAAATTATATGTATACCAGAATCCGGTGGCCCCTCAGCGTGAAGGCGCCGTCGCCCCCGACGCCCCCCGGAGCCTACGCCCCCAGAGCCTTCGACCCCAGAGCCATCGCCCCCATAGCCTTCGCCCCCGGGAACTTCAAATCCTTTGAATCAAAAAAAAAATCGAATGTGTTGTTTACGAACCAACGAACGAAGGTTACATATATACAAAGTCTCTTTCGAAATTATATATTAGATAAACATAATACATAGTTTATTTACAATAGGTAAGAAGTGTTACGAGAAGAACACAAAATGAGACGGTTAGTTGATGTAATGAAGAGAGTAAAGAGATTGAAATGGCAATGGGCGGATCACGTAGCTAGAAGAATGGACGATAGATAGACGAAAGAATTGCTTAAACAGTACCCAAGACGTTGTAAAATGGTGCAAAGAAGGCCACAGGGGGAGATGGGTGGATCAAACTAGGAAAAAATGTAGGATAGCTGGATGAGATTTGCCCAAAACAGAGAAAAAAAATCAGAGCGTGTTGGAGAGGCTTTCATACAACAGTGGATGGCGAATGACTGTACATAAATGATTATACATATGTAGTTAATTGCAAAAAAAATTCTAATCGAATAGCTTTTTTATGTGAGAAAGCAATGATTCTGAAAAAAAAAAAGATTTTCGTTTTAAATCCTTCAAATAAAATACATTGTCATTAAAAAATATATCACAATTGCTAATTATAAATATATTATTAAAGGACAGGAAATAAGTAGCTCGAGTCTATTCAGGTTATTAACATTGAGTTTCCATTAATCAAAGCAAAGATGATTTATAAAGAAATTCAATTAATATAAACAGGTGCCGTTTACCAATTACATTATTTAATAAATATGTATTAAATAATATTAAATTAGTCGTAGTACAAGTGTGCTCGGTCTCGTTTATCGGTGTTGAGTGAATATTTAGCTCGGCCACACGCGCGTGCCAAGCTTTTCCCGAAAGCTCGCGTGCCACTCGTATAATGGGATGGTAGGGATTTAATAATTCTTAACCGAATACAAAGGGCAACAAAACACGGTTTATACCCCCTTTATAACAAATTATATTATGTATAATATATACATAGTACCTATATATGAGTCGGTATCTATCTAGGCGTTAAGAGTGCTTTCGCTTAAAATTCCCACGTACGTAAAACACATGCATACATATGAAAAGTGAAACTCTTCCGCATTAATTGGAAAATAAATATTTAACTATTTATTTTTAATGTAATGATGTATCGATTGTGAGTCGATAGGACACGTTTTAATATTGACATTGCGTATGCATATTCAAATTTACCCCCCAGCATCACAATGCGTTTTGTTTGGCGACAGCTGTATTTGAATTGTATGAAATTACAGGGTAAGTTGTCAACACCATTATGTAATCCTTTGATAAAATTAATTTGGTATGATTTTTTTTCACTTCTACATATATCTCCTTTCTCCGATCACTGTCATCTTTTAAGAGGATATCGATTTTTATTTTCTTTAAGGATCAGTCTGGTGACCAAACTCCTCACTGGATTATATTATACTATATATATAAATATTTTTATTGCAATTTTTCTTTGCAAGACTATTTGGATGCCCCAATAATCTACACTTTATGTATTATGCGAGTTTTCTGACAACTTTTACACACCACATTATATGTATGTATTTAAAAACAGACCGTGTGTATGTACATATGTATAGGTACATACATAAGGTATTTCATTATATAATATTATATCGTATTTTTTTATACATATAATATTATATAGTATTTCATTATATAAATAATATATATTCCAATATATAATTTTAAATAGCAATATTTAACAATATATTTATGATCATATAAGTCTTCCAGAAATCAAATAAAGAAATTCAATGATCAGTTGAACACCAAGTTTGGAAAATTTAGTAATATATGAGTATAAAATTATTTATTTATTTTACTTTGTATGTAAATTTTCTTTCTGATCTACTGGTGGATATATACTGCCAAAGAACAAATTCTCGTATAATTTTATCTTGATTAAAATGAAAATGAAGGGATTTAATGTCTTTTATTGAAACTGAACATCGACTTAATTCTAGGAACAAATAATAATTTAAAGTAATAAAATAAATGAAATGAAATAAAACAAATACTGGTAGATTGTTTAAATATTTAATGGTTTTACTTATTTATGTATAATATACTAATGGTTTTACCCGGCTTCGCTCGGTATCTATAATATAAACCGTTTAAGCATGGCTGATCTAAGCCACTTAACATATTATTACATTTATTTGAATAGTTTTATTTGAATACTCATTTGTTTTTTTATTAAATTTAACATCACGGATTCTCCGAACCAAAAATTACATACATACATAAATACAGTCTCTTTCGAAATTATATATTAGATAAACTCCTAAATATCTTTTAGTGTAGACATGCGTGGTCTCTCAAGTACTTAAATTAATGTATAATAGTAATTAAAACAATAAAAAGGCCAACGATTCTTGAATAGGTATCGAGCAGGGAATAAAACTGGATATGAAATTTCAGTTTTATTCCCTGCTCATTTTTTCCTGCTCGCAGAAATTTCAGTTCAGTTTAATTTCAAAAAGTTTCTGAGAAAAACACAAAAACCTCGATTCTCTAAAGTTCCTTCTACTTCCGGTTCAGGTAAAAATATTCAAAAAATATTCGGTTATAAATATTATAATTTCTATTACATTTCAGTCCGATTCAGTTAGCCGCTTGGGAGATAATTGAATTCAAAAACTTAAAAAAAGAGGACAGCTACATATAAGGGGAGGTACCATTTCCGGTCAACTTAAAAATTTGAAAAAATTTTACGTCGTGTCGATAAGAATTTCATTAACCGATACTAAATTTCAGTTCGATAGGACTAACGGTGTTCAAAAAATCCCCAAAATACACAGACACACACACACACATTTTGATACATCATAAAAGCGTGATCAGTGATCGATTCTGAGTTCGAAACAGTCCAAATCTCGAGTTCGAATTTTTGCATGATCACAAAACTTCATGTATCATTACTAGTACGTGCATAGATAAAGTAAAAAAAATGAGTTACATTTATTTATAGTTTTGGACCATTGTGCCATCACAGGAAGAACCTAATGCGCCATAATGGCCTACATTTGTAAAAAAAAAAGTAATAAGTAAAATACAAAGATGAAATAAGTAAAATATAAAATAAAAAGAAAAAAGCAAAAGCGGAAAAACATGATAAAATAAAAACGTAACAAAATAAAAATAATACATAAGAAAAAAAATGAAGAAAGGTGTAAAAATAAATTGGATTGGCAGGAAAAATTTAACTTGGCTTCGAAACATGCGCATGTGGACCGATATGAGCGCCGAAGAGTTGTTCCGAGCCGCTGAAGACCGATGCGGATATCTTCAAATAATCGACGAGGTGGTCGCCAACGTCCGGATGCGGACAAGGCATTAACAAGAAGAAGAAGAAGTAAAAATAAAATCCATAAATCCCATTCTTAGTTTCACATTGAAAAAAAGAAAAATAGTACATAATTACGATATTTTATCTCCAACGTAATGGCAGACGATACATTAACGTATATTGATGACCAAAATGAGCAATATTGCAAAGTATGAAAACGCTCGGATAAGAGATAAGAGATATAAAAAATGACCCCTTACACGAAAACCATGTTTTGATTTTTATTTTTTGATTTTTAAATGCTTTTTATTATTACGAAATTATGTTCACAATACATCTTATATCTATTTTAATAGCTACTAATCTACTGATAATTTTCTATTTTACAATTTAATTTAATTTGGTTAGTAATCACAGTATTATATTATTCTAATGTTAATCTAAAGCATAATAGGAAAAAGAGCTCAAAAACCTATTTAAAATCCTTATAAATGTTCATAATACATCTAATACATAATATTAATTAAAGACTCTCTAAAGTCGATGACCTAAAGCAGATTGTGTTTAGGTAATCTGTGTTTATACCTGAAGGGTATAGACATTTTGTTGTAATCACCGAGACTCTTCACAAGTGTGTTAGTATGGTTATTAGTGATTCTGTCATAGAATCTACTGGTTAGTTTGTTAGTAATGTCTGTAACAAACGGAATATTATATATGGCATGCAGTTTTTTCAGGTTAGTATATATGGGTGTATTATAAATTATTTTTAGGGATTTATTTTGTATTACTTGGAGCTTGGAAAGGTTAGTATTCGAGGCGTTATTCCATACAGGTGAAGCATAGGTTAATAATGGTAATATGAGCGCGCGATATAATTTTATTTTGAAAACCGAAAACCATGTGAACTGTATAAGAGGTAAGTAAAAATGTACATAAGGAGAAAGGAAAAGAAAAAATAGCATAAAATAAAATCACAGCATAGCATATCATATCAAATCACAGCATACATATCAGTCTATTTTCTTTAGGAATCTTATTTTTAACATACTTAAATACATTAAAAAATTATGAGAATAATAAATTTTGAATTGAAAAAGACACACGAAAATATATAAAATAACAAATTTTGCATGAAAAAAATCTGAATTTTCATACTAAAATCGTCACGGCGAATTATGTATGTAGTATCACCACCTCTTTCCAATGCAAACCTACCTGAAAATACACTGAGATGTTAATGAGGCGACGAGTGGGGGTCGTAGAACCGCCCCTGCATCCTCCCAACCGGAAACCGACGCTCAGAGGGCGTCCTCTTCAATCCGACCCTCCAATACGACCGCACTCGCGTAACCAACACGACGTCCCCACTACCGACTGACACTTCAGACACCAAACATATACAAACACCATAATGCCACCGAAAGTGATAACCGTAACACCAGCGAAAACTGTCTCCGTCGTATTTCCTTAACGGTCCATGAAGTGTTATCAGTCGCCATGGCCGCGTATCGCACCGACGACGAGTCCGACGGAAGGGTCAGCCCCTCCTCGCAGCAGGAGTACGAAAATTACGAAGATTCCGAGTATGAAAACAGTATCGATATCGTCAGTAGTGATCATCAGGATCGAATGTCTCCGGAGGCCTACGCCGCTGTCAGTCGTAGAGACCGCTACGAGGAGATCGCCGGACAGAATAGTGATGTTGAAGTGACTGCTTTTCAAAGTAAAAAGTTCTCCATTGATAATATTTTGGGTATTAACAAAAGCCACGATAAGGACTCTGTTGTGAGATATGACACTTCAACCAAGGCGAGATGTTTGGAAGATATAAATGCCGTTGAAAAAGTTAATAATGTGTCCGAAAGGCTATCCATGTCAGGTGAGCTCATTTTTGTAGTGATATTTGCTTGTAAATGTAAATGCATATAGTTTTCCTAAATATTAAAAGTGTGGTTTATCTCAGGCATAGTTTGCAATCTACATAGTTGGATTGAAACAAAAAAGTAATTTTTTATTTGATTTTTTCTTGAATATGAATTAATTTCCAAACACAAAAAAAAAACTTTGTCTAAAATTTTTTCAAGTATATTTCGAAACCACATAATATTTATGGCTGTTTACATTTTTATTATTTATTTAAATTATATTCAAATACTTAATCACTTCTTGTCAATGCCAAATTTATATTGTATAACGTGAAGGAATTTAATTTCAATTTTAATTGTGTATTTTAATCGTATAATAAAAAAAATCATCATATATTTTCATTTCTTATAAAAAAGAAAGCTTTTTTGTGCTGTCGATAAAAATAAACATAAGAAAAACATTTTCATAGCAATTGCTCAAATGTTTTATATATTGTTATTTGATTTTCATAACCATTTAAATATTCAAATGTTTTTTAAAACCTTTTTCTTAGATCCATTTTGAATGCGCAGGAAATTAAGTATTGATAGGGATCTGTTTTGGTTCAATTTAATATTTATATATGTAATCTAGTAAAGCATTCTAGTAATTATGAATTAAAATCATCTTAGGAATCGATGTATTGATAGCTGTTAGCTTATTGATGATTATTATCTCATTACTAGTGTTGGACCCGTTGATTTCAACGGGTGGTTTCGAAAAGGAATTGAAACTCGAATAAAAATAAAGTTAAAGATATTGAATCGACTGGTTTCGGAAAGAAATTGATGCACGAATTACGAAGTGATTACGAATTACGAACTACGTTTTGTGCATCGCCGACCTCCTGACGCCTTTGCCCCCGATGCCTCCGTCGCTCCGGGGCCTTCGGCCCCAGCGCCGCCGACGCCTCCGGCGCCCCCGACGCCTTCGGCACCCCGGGGGCTTCGCCCCCAGCGCCGCCGACGCCTCCGGCGCCCCCAGCACCCCCGATGCCTTCGGCACCCCGGGGGCTTCGCCCCCAGCGCCGCTGACGCCTCCGGCGCCCCCAGCCCCCCCGATGCCTTCGGCACCCCGGGGGCTTCGCCCCCAGCGTCCCCGATGCCTTCGGCATCCCGTCGCCCCCAGCCCCCCCGATGCCTTCGGCACCCCGGGGGCTTCGCCCCCAGCGTCCCCGATGCCTTCGGCATCCCGTGGGCTTCGCCCCCAGCGCCGCCGACGCCTCCGGCGCCCCCAGCGCCCCGATGCCTTTGGCACCCCGGGGGCTTCGCCCCCAGCGCCGCCAGCGCCCCCGGCAATGAAAAAACTGAAAAAATGAAAAAAATGAAAAAAATGAAAAACTGAAAAAATGAAAAAAATGAAAAAACTGAAAAAATGAAAAAAATGAAAAAAATGAAAAAACTGAAAAAATGAAAAAAATGAAAAAACTGAAAAAATGAAAAAAATGAAAAAACTGAAAAAATGAAAAAAATGAAAAAAATGAAAAAACTGAAAAAATGAAAAAAATGAAAAAACTGAAAAAATGAAAAAAATGAAAAAAATGAAAAAATGAAAAAATGAAAAAAATGAAAAAACTGAAAAAATGAAAAAAATGAAAAAAATGAAAAAACTGAAAAAATGAAAAAAATGAAAAAACTGAAAAAATGAAAAAAATGAAAAAACTGAAAAAATGAAAAAAATTAAAAAACTGAAAAATATGAAAAAAAAAAAAATTTGTTCCCCATACTGGTTGATGGTTGATCGTCCGTCACATACAAATATACAAATATACAAATATACAAATATATTTAGCGACAGTCCGTTTTTATATATAGTATATTATATTATAAGGCTCGTCCAGACTAGGCGAACATAACGCACATTTCCCTTTGAAATTTTCTTGTTCCTGTTCGTTTTTGTACATATGCTTCTTTATATGCAGTTCAATTGATCTAAACATTTGTCAACATTAACAAATCACAAATGCATTTATTGACTCTAAATTGTTCAAGTATCTACCGCGTAAAAGCAGATCAATCAAAACAAACTGTTTAACGAGACATTTTTTTGTATATTGTTTCAATGATTCAAGAATAATTTTGAAGACGACCGGTCTTGATTTAAATAAAATGCATTTGAAATATACAAACGATTATTTTAATTAATTATTATTTCATTTCAATAAATTTCAAATATGTGTGATTAGAAATCATATAATATAATAAAGAGCCTTGTAAAAAGTGAAAGTTGTTCATGACAACATATATTTGGGACATTTCCAAATTATTCGTGGGTGTGTATTGAAAAGGTTAAACGAATGTTTTTAATGACTAAGCTTGTAGTTTTCCATTGGAAATTTTATATTATTTTAAGTAAATATAGTCAAATTTCATATGATTTATATGTTTACAGGACTTCCCATACCTTTACCTTCATACGACACGTCCTCCTTCATCACACCACCATCATCGTTTCCAGGCTCCGGTACTCCAACGTCAATCCTCGACATGCTGCATTCGAATCGGCTCAACGCATCCTTATCAACAGTTGAAATGGACCAGTTCCACACATCCAGAGGCTTTCAAGGACTACCTCGACTCCAAGCCCCCCTCGTGCCGACAGCTGCGACAGCTAATTCCTTATTCTACGGCAATTGGTTTGGAGCGTCGGGAAAACCACCTCACCAACTAATAGGATTACAAGGTATTTTATACGATGTCGCATTGCAAAAACACTGGACATATTCCCACGGATCATACCGAATACCCAACCCATCTGTTTTTAATTCGTCGGATAAACTTTTAACGATTTGGCGAGCTTTTATGTAGCGCAGCTTCCGTGCGGTTCCGGTAATACGTATATCGCGTGACCGAATCGCCCCATCTTCACGCGTCGAGGTGCAATGCAATTACCCAGCATCCACTTAGAGCAGACACCCACGGATTTTGGGGGTGGGTTGGCTCGGGGGTGGTGGGTGGATTGCAGGTGATAAATCGACCCGCTCGAACCGAACAATGGCGACTGTACGTAATGCACTTTCAACAGAATGCGCCCAAATCTCAATCACGCGATCCTTATGCACAGGAGCTTTCGACGAACGAAATCCATTAACTATTACATTATCTACGTCCTGGATCAGCGTTTTTCAATCTTGCTTTGGTGGAATGTAATTCTATGATTTTATTTTGAAAGATTGTTTGTTCAAAACTATGTATCTATGTACCAATAGGTGAAAGGTTAACAGTACTATTACCCATCATGATCTAGTCCTCCTCAACTAAATGATTTGTTTTAAATTGCAATTTAAAATTATTTTAAATCGTACTTGAGTATCGTCTAAAATAGGTATATTGAATAAGTACATAGTGGGCAGTGAAAGGAATCATTATTTGAAGTTGTAAAAAAATAATTTTGGATTCTTCTAATGCCGGTTAATTCCACCACTCATTACTTATTGCAATGGCGCTTATTTAAAAATCAAACTCAGAAGTTAAAGCTTTGGACATTTTACATTATTTTAAATAAAAGTTGAAAACAAATAGCTAAATGTGTATTTTTATGAAAAAAGAATTTTCTGTGACGATAATTTATAGACAAAGGAATATTTTTCTATTCCTCATGGTTCTTAAATATGTAATAAAAAGCACAAATATCAATTAAATACGCAAAAAATAATATCTACTGATTAATGTATTGAAATAAAATAAATATAAATTGTAACCATTCGTTAGATGAATATGTGTAAGACTAAACAAAAGTTAAATTCACTTTTTTATTTATTCAATAATAGTGTTATTTGATTTTTTACCTCCGATGTTGGACATTTCTTAATTTTAGTTTATGTTCAAAAATTCATTAAATGTATATGAAAAATATACATGTATATAAAATATATGTAAAATGTATATACATATGTACATATATATAAAGGTATATGAAAAAAATTAAGTATTTATTACAAATCAACGTTAAGTATCTCTTATCATACTAGTACTAAATCTAATAAATTACATTTTATGTAATAAATAATTATAAAGTGTAAAATTGAGAATCAATAATTAATACTCTTTGATTATGTCATTTTAAAAAATAAATTACATAAATTGATTATAGCCATTGAAACCTTGAACGTTTTGTCTAATATGATAATTATAAAAAAAAACTTGTAAGAGCACTTATTATTCCAAACACGAATTGATTTAATTTTGATTTTTAGATATTTTTATTTTTCATATTACATCTTAGGTCTTTATAATAGCTGATCTATTGATTTAGTGATCTTTTTTTTTTTTGTTAGTATTTATAGTGTACAGAATAATAGGAAAAACATTTCAAAAGCCTAATAAATGTTCATAGAACCGATCTGATACATTCTCCAGGATGTAAGAAAAATTTTCAGATATGAAATCTTGGAACGAAATACAGCTTCATCGTAAGAGTCACACGTTATCAAATAACAATGTCAAAATGAATTTAAATATTTAAAAAAATGCAACTTGATGCTTTCAAACACAAGCGTACTTTAGTGTAGGTAAATAATATTACTATATTTTAAAAAACCAATGCTACCTACACATTTTGAAAAAATAAACGAACAAGTATTGAAGTGTCACATACTGTATTGTGTGCGCTGGGCGAGCTTTAGAACATTTTGGGACGTAAGCATCAGTCCTAGGATAAACACGAAAGCACACAGTACATATTATTATGTAAACTCTCGCGTTTAGTGGTGGAATTCACAAAGCAAACTGCCAGCGACGAGGGGGTCGTAGGCAGCTGGTGGATCTGTCCGTCGGTTCCTGGAAAAGTGTCGAGGTGTGAAAATGCCAGAAGATACACTCTCGTCCAAACATGGACGAAACCGCTAAACACCACTGCGAGTGCCATAATTGCTTAAAATTACACCTCATTAGCACTGGCTTTAACGGCGTTTAAAGACACGCTATTTGTTGACCGTTTGTTTTTACGAGCGGTTGTAGACGGACTCGTCGTCAAATCTTGCACTTTTCCCTCTTTGCACACCTGTTATGATGATGAAAATCTTAATTTGAGATGTGATGATTGAATCGCTCGTGGACCCGTGTAGATAGGAATTCAATATAATGTTAATACAATATTATTTATTTATTTTACATACATATACACCAGGAATTCCTAACAGGTAAACCCCAATGTGCCTTCCTGGCCAATTACAAACAATGCAGCATTTTTATTACATAAGTTGCTGAATTACGAGACACTTAACTCGAGCTTAACGAGACATATATGAATTTAAACTTGCACATACATATTTACTGTACATAAATCATACTTAAATAGTAGTAACATTGTAGGTAGGATGGTTTTTAGCCAGTTTAATGGAGGAACCGTTTCAGCAATGAAATCAGATACATTGGCAAACTCTGATAGGAAACAATCAACCTGGAGTCACAAATATCCAAGTCTGACTAGCTGCTTTACAGATAATATACTCAGAATAAATTCTTTTCAATCGAGGTCAACCACGGGATCGAACCCGGTGACCTCTCGATGCTAGGCAAAAGCCCAACCACTGAGCCATGCTGCTGGCTAATATTTTATAATATAATTATATTGGTATGTAGTTGATAGACGTGGTATCTATTGATCGAATGATCAGTAATTGAGCCCGTGACCCCTCAGTTGTTAGCATTATACGCTAATCACTGTGCTATGTTTCTGGTAAAAAAATAAACTATGACGTTATGTTATTGAGTTGTAGACACGTTATATATTCAAAATTTAAATCAAATATTAATTTTACTCAACAAAGTATTGTGAAAACGGCACTAGGAATAAATCTTTCATTTATAAATGTTGTAAAGCTACCCATGGTTTTTAAAGTCTTCTTTAATGATGGTTATTTGTATAACGTATCATACACTTAAAATACATACGTAGTTTATTTGATTGTTATTTTATTTTTATTTTGAGTGATATTCTAAAGCTTGGAGGCTTTTTCTTTATTTAAGATTAATTTTAATGTAATGTGTGGAATCATTTAAAAATTAAATCGAACCGAGGCGCAGTAAAACACGTAGACTAAACGTCCATACTAATATTTTTTTTTATTTCGTGATGCCATTACAGGTTGCCACAAAGCGACACTCATGGTTTTAAACTTGTGCTAATATAAATTTATTGATTATAAATTTTATTCAAATTATTTTCAAATAGTGGTTTAATTGGTTGCCGATTTGACGAGGAACCATTTCAACAATGAAATCAAATAAATTGGCAAACTGTGACAGGAAACTATCGACTTAGGGTCACAAATATCCAAGTCTGACCAGTAGCACTGCAGAAATATTCAAAATAAATTATTTTCAATCGAGGTTAAATCAGGGCTCAAACCCAGGACCACTTGCCAGTTGGCATTAACGCAAACACCGAGTTATACTATTACTTAGCTATTTGTATGTAGATCAGAGTGTGAAAATTTGATAGTTATTAATTTTTCATACACAGAAGAGATTAAATCATTTTTAAATGACGTGAAATTTCCGGCATCCTTGTGGCCTGATCCGCCAATGATTTCGACATTATACTTTCATATATTCCTATTGCTTAAAACGAGCTTTGAATATTTACATACCATAAAAGTGGAAAATTTTCCACCACGAGTTAGGTAATAAAAATTTAAGCAATTAATATCATATTCTCGCACGTCATTATTAGCATTTTTCTTCAGTTTTGTGTCTAATAAATATGCATACTTAACACCGTGTTAGCTTGATTAGCAAGTCGTGTTTAGGTTGGTTTAAAGAAAAAAAAAGAAAAAAAATTGCAGGCAAACGTGCGTTCGCACACCTACGGCAAAAGTTGCCAAAACACTTCTCAGAGGCCACATTCGCAATTTTTAATATGTCGCAAACTACTAACGTCAATATTTATCTAGCTTTCGTGTCTAATCTAGTCACAGAACCATAATAACTATTTAGTAAAACTGTCATTCAAAACGACACATCGGTGAATGGAACGATCTGTGAAATGTTTTCCATATGTATCGATAGTATATATACAATATATTTAGCACTGAATCCGGTCGTAAAGTGTTAATCATATTGTATTTCAGGAATGATGTTCAATTTTTCAGTATCTTTGCGTGATTGACAGCACATCCAGGTAATTGGCAATCGATACATCTGAATGCTGGTGGTTTGTCCATTCAATTTGAGGCAATTACACAATTTACTTACGGCTTCGTACACCGGTGACATTTTTTGTTTGTTTGCGCTGTTTTGTGGCCGCATTGTCACTGTTTGAGGACCGCATTAGAGGTTCAAAACTATTGTTTGCTCAAAAATTTCGACCCGCAGCTCTCGACAATTTGAGGCGTGAAATTAACGATACCGTGCGACAAATGCTCCTCGCGGAACAGGCCCGGATCTTTTCCCGATATTTCCTCGTACACTCAATGTGTGCTTAATTCTTGTGATTAGAACCTGGAGGCAATGCTGCTGATGGAAAATAATTAAATAATCATTTTATTTCAATGAAACGATTGATACATTTTTAAATCGAACGGTTTGTTATGTGACTAATTAAATGAATATACTTTGTTACTAATCGTTGATTACAACCCATTTTTTAATTCAATTTTTACCATAATGCCATGACAGGTTGTTATGTGGTTTGAGCTTACAACCTATGTACATATGTATGTACATATATAATACTCTTTATTGTATCAAGTATTGTATAATCTTAACTGTTTGAACTTTCGTTTCATGTTTAAACACTACTGATGTCTTCTCTTAAATTTATTTCTTATTACTTATAAGACTTTCAATATCTTAATTGTTTCAAGACTTTTATGTGATTTTTCCAACAATCTATGTTTAGCCTCGCATATGGATACATTTTTGATAAACTTACATTTTCGGAGTTTTTTTTATATATTATATTTATAATATAAATCATCAAATTTCGAGATGAAAAATTCGGGTCAGCAGCAACCATTGGGACTCGAATCCGTGACGACTATGTTCGAAAGAATATATGCTAACTACTAGTCCACGCTGCTGGTGACTATAATATAATGGTTGTGGCTATTTGCAGGTACTATATCTGCAAATTATTGGCTATTTGCAGGAACTATATCTGCGAATTATTGGCTATTTGCAGGTACTACATCTGCGACAGGCGCAAAGCCTTCTGCGCATGCGCGTGAACTGTCACTGTCAACGTGTTTACTGTTAAAATTTTGTTTTAAACCTCTTAAAATTTAGTTCGAACTCGTAAAGTGACGTAGAGTAAAAAATATAATCCAAATTAGTTAATATTATTAATTGTTAGAAAATTATTATCATATACAACGTATAATACATACATACAAGTACATGCCGCGAACTAGCTAAATGATATAAATCTATTATAATAACGTGCGAAATTTATTTGCCACATGTATAATGAACGATTGATTAAACAAGTCTAGCATACATTAAATGTAAGAAATTATAATCGGATTATAAGTTCACGCGCATACGCAGAAGGCTTTGCGCCTATCGCAGATATAGTACCTGCAAATAGCCAATAATTCGCAGATATAGTACCTCCAAATAGCCACAACCTAATATAATATAAAACTATAATATTATATAAACATAAAATATGAATAAATAGCACTTTATGACTATGATGATTTTGAGTCCTTGAATTGCATATCTTTTTGACATCAGGCAAAATATTGGAAAGTTGTATTCTAATATCTGGTGTGGCGTCGAGCCTGTTCCTGCACTTTGACTTCGTTGCAGCATAATAAGAAAATCCCGCTTCGCATAAATAGGTTGTAGAAAACGTAAAACAATAATAGCTTGTTTTGAAAAATTGGGGTATTCTTCTGACAAACTCGCCCAGAAATCATTTAAAGGCTGATCTTTGTATTTTTGTTTCAAATCGGAGTCACTAAATAAATCAATTAGATTTTCATAGTCACTTGCGCTTAATCCTATTGGTTTAGCTGTCATGGAAAATGGAATTCCAACCCAGGAATCGTCCGTACTAGTTTTCGAAAAATATTGCAAAAGAGTTGTTTTCAAGTTATTTAGGTGTTCTAAAAATACTTTGGAAACTTCTTCATCTACTTTAAAATTGAATTCATTCAAACATTCATGTAAGGCAGGAAAACTATCAAAATTATTAGATTCAACTGAAGAAATCCAAAATTGTATTTTTTTATCAAAAGATGCAATTTTATCTCTTGTATTTAAAATTTTTAATAAATTTTCGTTGTAATGATAAGTTAACTTCATTGCACTTGGTATAAATATATCTTCCAGATATGCAAGTTTTATCAACCATGAAGGATTTGTTAAAACTTCAACAAAATGTTGTCCTCAATTGTTTTGTGCCTTCCAAAAGACCAATAACTCACTTCGAAGTTCATAAAGACTTAATAGTGTTTTTCCTCTGTATAGCCATCTCACAGTATATGTCATAAAAGGTAACTTTATTACATACGTAATAAAAGTGCTTTGTGTCCATTACCCATTTCATCGCACAAAATTTTAAATAATCTGGATTGAAGTGGTTTTGTTTTTACATAGTTTATCACTTTCACGACTTCATCCATAACATTTTTTGAATTTGTGGAAATTTTTTTTAGTCACCAGTGCTTGCCTATGCAAAATAAAATGACTGCTGGTGGCTCTTGTAGCTACTTTCTGGATACGTGATACAACACCTTTCATCTTTCCTACCATTGCTTGAGCACTATCTGTATCTGTATTTCAATATGAAGTAGAAGATCTTTAAATTTCTTGCAGTGGATAAAACCTATCCAAATTGTCGCGGAACAATTATTCAGGTTCAGCGGAACAACTATTCAGGTTCAGCGGAACATAGTTTGGGAAACACTGGTCTAATGTTAACTATTTGAACGCACGTTCCATTAATTTTAAACCCTACTGATGTTATCTCTTAAATTTATATCTTATTATTTATGAGACTTTCAATATCTTAATTGTTTCAAGACTGTTACGTAATTTGTCCCACAACCTACATATGTATGTACATACATATGTTTAACCTCGCGTATTATTTAATCTTAACTATTTGAAGGCACGTTTCATTTTTAAACACTATTGACGTTTTCTCTTAAAGTTATCTCTTATTATTTATGAGACTTTCAACATCTATATTTTTTCCAGACTTTTCGGTCACATATTATATTCAACTATATCTAATTAACTTTTTATCTACTCTAATTCATAGTTAATGACATATTAAAACCGAAAGTATTATTTTTAATAATATTTATTGCTGCGGCTGCATTTGTCCCACGACCTGTTCAACCCTCAAATATTATTATCACTCTTTATCCGTATGGTAAATTATGTGTATCTACTCAATGATATCTCGACACACTCAAGGGCTATACATAAATCAAGTACTAAAACTGTCTTACACAAGGATGCTGCTTTGTATCTTAATTATTTTGATGTTAAACCAAAATTCTATGATTGGTTAAAATTGTTATCCTTTTATTGGTTATATTGAACCCCACTTGTGATTAGTAACTTGTAATACTAAACTTGTACAAGAATCTCGTTTATATTAAACTGCTATTTAAAAGATAACAATCATTTAATAAAATCTGTGACTATAATATTCTTATACCATCTTCTACTCGTCCCCGTAACACAATTCTATGGCCAAACGTGTACATATTTATGTACCATATTGAAATCCAAATATAAACTGAAATCACAATTAGCAAAACAGACAAAGGGGACAATAAAGTTTAGGTGTGACGAATGAAAATGAGAAATTTTCATTCTCGTCACCATCAAAGTCGTCATCAAAAGCATTGATTTTGACCAAATAATACGTAAGTCATATGTATGTATATGTATGTATGTAACTAAATATTCTATTTTATTTTATTTTATTTTTAATTTATACCAGGAACGCCTAACAGTTAACCCCAATGCGCCTTCCTGGCCAGAAATATTGTACAATTGATATAAGTATTATTAGTATTATACAAAGAAAATACATATCAGTTAACACCCACAGAGACATCTATGGTAAAATTTGCAAAATTTGCAGCATTATTAAACAATTCAGCGAAATTCAGTAAATACATATCAGTTAACATCCACAGAGATACTTATGGTCAAATTTGTGAATTTGCAGCATTTCATACAACTCAGCGAAATTTGAGATTGCTGAAATCTCGAGATTTGCGATAAAATGGGCAAGGTTGCCAATTTGTTGGAACTGTTTCAATGAAAATCAGTTAAATTGGGAAACTCTGATAGGAAATGATCGACCTGGAGTCACAAATCCAAGGTCTGGCCATTAGAAACCAGTGGGATTTGAGCCCGTGACCACTTTGTTCAAAGTATTTTATGCTAACCACTAATCTATTCCGCTGGTTATGAAAAAAAAATTTATTACTATTATACGAATTTTAATTAGGACGTATAAAGTACGTGAGAGTTTGTTCAGTGTAATAAAAATTCCCAGAACTTCAGCAAAGTAATCTAGTACGTTTTAGAATAAGATATTGTATCCAATATATTTACTTAAATCTGTTATAAATAGCTCGTTGATATATAAATTAATTGAAAATTGAAGTTTAAATGATTGCATATACCTACTTACATGTGTATATTATATAATACATATGTATGTATGTACATAATTGTAGATATTTTATAAAAATATTTGATTTTATAATTCTTTTTATTTTCATTTTATAATATTTTATGACATATTGTGTATTAAAAGTCTTAATTTATTTATTTTAGCACCAAAACCAGCTGGTAGGCGTTCCAGAAAACCAGGATTGGACAGAAAGCCCCGGCAAGCATACAGTGCCAAACAATTGGAGCGGCTCGAGACAGAGTTCAAGGTTGATAAATACTTGAGTGTCTCAAAGAGGATGGAGCTTTCGAAAGCGTTAAATCTGACAGAAGTGCAGATTAAAACCTGGTTTCAAAATCGTAGAACAAAATGGAAAAAACAACTAACCTCTCGTTTGAAGATGGCACAGAGGCAAGGCTTGTTTCCAGCTCACTATTTTAACCCCAGTTCACAACCTTACTCTGCGTTGTTTGCACCTTACTATGTAGGACCTTTAGGTTGTATGTTCGGGAATCAGCCTCTAGAAAACGGTTTGACAAGTAGTGGTGCTGCATCCATAGTCAACGGGAAAGTTTTGACCAGTGCCGGAAGCCCAGATTCCAGTTAAGTCAATCAGAGGGGGAATGTTTTCATAAAGATAGGTGAAAATAGTGATTAGTATTGTGTAATTTTGAATATTTGAATTTGAAGTGCTTGTAAGTAGTGCTTAGTGATTAGAAGAATAGATTTCCTTTTTTTATATAAAGAAAGTTATCTATCTAATATTTTTAAATGTGGATACAGTATTTGAAGTGGCTAGTATTATATTAAGATTATTTTTACTAATGCAATAAAGGTTTTTAAAAATATTGTAATTTATGAACAATATTAATGCTATACTAAATAACATTAAACTGTTATAGACAACTGTATATATTTCATAGATTTAAGTTATATTTAAACTGTTATATTGCTTAGTTAATCATAAATTTGTATATAAAATGAATTATGTACAATATTTATCCTGTAAAAGCTTATTATGTAGGTTGAAACAAATTAGGGTAATTTATGTATAATTATATACATAATCAATTGTAAGGTGAATAAAACAGATGAAGAAAAAGTAGTGGTTTTTTTTATTAAAAACATTATTATACATTTCATTCAAAATTAACTCTTGCACGTCATGAGATCACAAACATTGAAAACATGGTAATTATAGTCTTCTTTATATACATATTAAAATCCAGCATGCATCAGTCTAAAATTGTATTTGCAAAAATATCTTGCAAATCGTTGTGCATTAAAATAATACATTGTATAAAAAACCTATCTATTTTCATTAAATATAATAGAATTTTTAAGTAATTAAATTAAAAATCACATTATAAAAAATGATGGATATCATAATTAATAATGCAGGTATAGATTTTGTCTGTGTATAAATATAAAATTTCTTTAGGACGGTCAAATAGCACTTTTCGTTATTTTTTCACAACTTAAATACAGAGGAATAGTTCTAGAATCGTGGTTAAATGATAAATAAATAAAGAAAATTGAATACTTTAAGTATTGTACATATAAAAAATGAAAAATGCATTTATATTTAAATCAATAATATAACTTCACACAAAATACTTAAAATTAAATTATTCTTATCTGTATTCAGATATGTGACTTTTGTACAAATTGACTTAAAATCAATTAATATTAAATTGAAATTATATTTTGTGGAATGCTTAAAAAATATAATAAACAAGCTGAAGAAATAAACAAAATTATTCCAAAAAATAAACAGCTCATTGTTGAATTTTGTCATGACAAATATTTCAAAATAATATTACATTATAAAGTATTAATGTACAATTCAACTATTCTAAAATTAAAATATATACTTATAGATTTACAAATAAAATAACAATTTTATATAATACAAAACAGTCATATAAAGCTATATCATCATTCATCCAATTAATCAGTCTATATAAGAGTTCGATGGTTTCCACATCGATTTGGGCATGACCATCATTAGAAAACCTTTATCACAAAAACTGTAACTTTAAGGCACAAATCATTATCACTTAATTGTTTGAAAACTAATTTACATCGAAGTCTCCAATGGCTGACTCTTGCTACGGCTTGCTTCTGTAATCGGATTATACGCATTCCCGTTTTCCTCATTTTCATCTATGTCAAAATTCGTTTCGAGTAAAGCTTCACTTTTTGATCTACTTTTTGGCATCCCTCTCGTATGATCAACATCACCATTTCCATTGAAAGGCACAGGCTTTGGAGCATGGTTGTTATTCGAGTTTAAAGACTCATAATGGGACGGCAACGGTGGACTTGGCAAATTATCTTCATAAAATCTATCACCTACAATTAAAATATGATTAATAAACGCTTAATAAATAACATTTTATAAAGTTACAAAAAACTATTTTACCGGCTATATTCTTTCTTTGACCGAAGCTGGTCGGTTGAGCTTGTGGCTTCGGTGGAGCTTCTGGCCTTCTGTGTTTCAATTCCTTTAAGAACGACAACTTTGGCTGTTCGCCGTACATTGGAGCACCATATTGATTATTGTACATATATTTATTATCATCATCAATTTCTTGTTTAATATCTAAAGTATCATCAGATTTTCCAATGTTGCTACGTAATGGAAGCGTGTCTGAATTATAATATTGCAGATCACTATGCGGAGTCATTGTATCCTCATCTCTGAATGTGGTGTCTTGACTAAAATCACCTTCTCTGTGATGGATTATTGGTGTTTCTTCAGTGAGCAATGTGTTCATCGATGGATTCTGACTCGGCAGTGTAAAATTATCTTTGAAGCCGTCATTTCTGAACGACAGCTCGAACATCGGATTTGAATTTGTGATCGGCAGAGAGTACTTCGGTGATTCTCTTTTGAATGTAGAATGTTGTACTGGTTTTGCCGTCATCGGATTCGGATTGTGAGCTTCATATACGTCGTAACTCTGATTGTCATCCAACGATGAGTTGAATTGACTCTTCTCGACGGAATCCATTGAATATGAAGAAGACAACATTTTCTTATAGTCAGAATTTTTCGTAAGAGTGTCAGTAGAACGTGTACTCTAAAATTTAAAAATGAAAATAAAAATATATAAACATGAAAAAAATCTAAAATTCTTCACGATAGAAAAATGTAATACCAATGGGCCTTTACGTCTATAACTACTATCTGAAAATCCTCCGTTCATACTTGCTATAGATCTTACTGAATGTAAAGATTGTCGAATTGAATTACGTCTTTCTAATCTTTGAACGTGTCTGAAAAAGTTAAAATATATTATTAGTATCAAAATTTTGTTTGCAAGTATTCATAAGACAAAATGAGAAAAGTCAATACCTGTGTTTGGATTTAGTATACCAGCAAGCTATTGCAGCAGCAATAAATATTATGGCAGCTCCCAGAACACCAATAACGGCTATAGTAACAGTATCGTCAGTCCATGATAGAGGATCGATTACAATCTTAGGATCTGAAAATTGGTTTATTTCAATACATTACTTGTATTATTCAATAAAAAATACTAAACCATCTTAAATATATATTTTATATATGTATGTACATGCGTATAATGATAATAAACAATTAAATTACCTATTTCGCAAATGAAAGGATTCTTTCGTTGACAGTCATCAACTTCAATTGATCGAAAGGTAAAAACTGTACACTTTGTAATATGGTCAATATGTTGGACCCAAACTTTATCACCATATTCATACCATTGATTTTGCATGCGCAAGAATTGCCATAGAGCGAAGTGGTTGCTTGATACATACGGCAAAGATGCATTATCAGACTGAAAATAAAGTTAAATTAATACACTTATCCAAAATCAAATCAAACAGCAGTTATGTAAACTGAACATACGCTGCAAAATTGTCTAGCTTCGTGGAAACTCATTGGTGCTCCGACATACATATAACAAGTGTCACCGACTAAATCCCATCCTGGAGGGCATTTTCCATTAAGAACTGTTTTGTTGTTCATATAAAACGGTTGGAACTCTACTTCCAACAATTCAGGATTGTCGGAACGATCTCGAATGCGACCGCTCACTGCATAAGTTTCGTTATAACTCCAGTAATTATGTGAGGCGTCGATACGTGTTCTCCAAAGATCCAAATTGCTGCAACCAAATGAATATATTCAATACAACTCACGTCGAACTATGTAGAATTACGTTATTTTAAAACATAAAAAAAAAACAACACAAAAATACGACATAGAAAAAAAGCCTTCACCACAAATACACAAAAGCCTAAGAAATTACACACAAAAACACAATTAAATAAAATATATCATACCTCATTGTATTGGGATTAGTGTCAATGAATCTATTGGTTCCATGAGCACATGCAGGAAGCGATACATGCAAATGAATTATTTAAACATTAAAGAAAATGCTTAAACGCTACGACGTAGTATATGTATGTATGTATATTTTTATATGTTTTATTGTAAGTTTAAAATATTCAGCAAAAGTTTGTATAAAATTTGAAAGGCGGTGAAAACATAATTTCAGCATTCAGTTTTCTTTATTGGAAAACAACTTCAAAGAAAATATGTATGTATGTATTATCGGTCTCCGTCACGAGCCCGAATATGAAACGCCCGAAAACGCAAATAACGGAAGGCAAAGATCGAAAATCGAAAGATCTTAAGTCGAAAGATCAAAAAAAAGGGTGCATGGTAAGCGGTACATACTCACGTACATACATACTCACTTAATTTGCGCGAGCAGGATACAACAGGAACAAGAGGAACAGGCTTTTCCTCCCGTATTAATATGCGCGCGCAGAATACGGGAGGAAAAGCCTGTTCCTCTTGTTCCTGTTGTATCCTGCTCGCGCAAATTAAGTGAGTATGTACCTTTTACCATGCACCCTTTTTTTATCTTTCGACTTAAAGATCTTTCAATTTTCAATCTTTGACTTCCGATATTTACATTTCCGGACGTTTCACATTCGGCCCGTCACGGAGACCGATGTATTATGTATAAATGAGATGTTTTAATATATGTATGTTACAGTCGAAGTGTATTTGCAGTTGTAAGCGTTTTGGGTCATTTATATTCGAATACAATTTAACTAGGAAATTATATCTTTACAAGCGTAAATACGTTTTCAACAATGTGCGCCAGTTGTAATATAACAATTGAGTTTTGACAGCTCAGATGTTTTTATGAATGCTTTAGAATTCAATAATGCGTCAATATTTGCTAGGTATTACGAATAAAGGTAATGTGTACCATATTACGATAACTCTAAGAATGTGTTCAAAATAAAAATCTGACTTTCCAAATCAATTTAATAGTCAAGTGACGTTTTCACGAAAACCTAACTTCTCCATCTAACCTGGCACCAACTTACAGTTGAACTTTATTTTCAGTTGTAATATATTTTTACCAGTTGGAATGTAATTCGCCATATGAATCAACTTACGAGGGTTAGACGGAATATATTCCAACTACTCAAAATACATTACAACTGGAAATAAACTTCAACTATAATGGTAGTTGGTAGCAGATTAGGTGGAATATAGTCCAACTATATAATCAGAATTATTACAACTGGAAGATATACTTCAACTGTAACATTTATACAAAATATTGTACATATTATAAATTGTTAGACACTAGAAGGAATATTTAGTTTGAAAGTCAATATAAAGCTGCAATAATTATTATTTACGTTGTATTTTAAGCACAATTTCGTGCTTTAAATGGAAGCATAATAATGAGCATGATGTATACTAGAATAATGTTTTATATATTATAATATAATGTTAATGTATGAATATTGAAAAACTTCATAATAAAATATCTTAATTCATATACACACAGCTTAACTACAATAATAAGACAAATATAATATTACTCTCAGATTAATGAGTACTTAATATTCTTTAACTACCTATAAATACATGTAGTATATTCAATTCAAAAATTTTCTAATCGAAATATTACTAAATTAGGATTAAAAGCTACAAATACTTACAAAGACTTGTTGACAGTTATCATTTCATAATCGTTATCAGGATTGAAGAAGATATTATGAACATAGTGCTGACCAGCTGTACCGGCTACGACAGTAGCTCTACCTTCAACATCTAAAGCATAATTTCTGAAAAATTAATAAATAACACACTCAGTAGCAATTCACAAAGGCCATTTTCTTTTAACACAGTCAAAGACAAAAAATTCTCACCTATAAAAACCATTATGCGACGTTGTCTGATAAATTGGCAGCCGCACTTTATCGAATCCAGAAACTTCTAAAATACGTTGGCCAATATTCGAATGAACGTAATTCATCGTAAAGTTAGACACGACTTGTCTCAATACGATCACATCTTTAAATGGAGTTTTATTGCGAGTGAAATAATTTCTGTATATTATTACTTCTTGATAAGGCGATGATTGACGACCTGAACGGTACAAATATTACACATTGATTTTAATAACAGTTACGTGCATAATTATACAAATTAGGTATAGTATGTGTACTAAAAATTACCTTCTATTTGAAGTGCAGGCAAATTATGATTATCGTAAAACAGATTATTGTGTATCCATCCTTTAAGTGAAGTAGCGGAACCTCTGGAATCGGCTCGAATAAATAGACCACCTTCATTACTACGTAATAAATTGCTCTATAAATAAAAGAGATTCATATTAAATTATATGTGTATAACACGAATAATCAAACACTCATTTTTATACAGTAGATTAAAAATAGTGATGGCATAAATTAAAAAAAAAAAATAACTCACTCGGAAAAATAGCGTTTGAGTATTTTGTATGTCAAAATAGACGCTTGCTTGACATGTTGAAAAGTTTCCATATAATTTTTCGCAATTGTTGATAAATTGATTTTTATCCATGGTAATAATGGGATTTACTTCACCGACGGAATGATAGTTTATGGCACCTTGTCTGTTGTTGTCGTACACTCCGAATGAAATATTATGTTGTACGTCTCGGCCTGTAAATAATACACATAAACAATTAAATTCATAGCACTCACTTCAATATAATTATGTTTATAAAAATGATGACTTACTGAAACCAATGGCCGATATTGGAAGTGTCACAATTTCAGCGATAAAACCGTGAATAGACGAGGCACCGTTGGTGAACATCTTTATGCTGATACTCGGTCCGGTGCTCTTAAACAGCTTCTTCTCGAGCGGTGATCCATTTTCCAAATGAGCTATGACCGGAGCTGATACGTTGTAGATATCTCCGTCGTACAATGTGATCGAATCGTGCTTTCCGTATATCTCGGAATGGTTGAACAAATTAAACTGTAAGAATCTCAAACCGAATGGCTTCACGCGATACATACTGTTGATTATCTTCACACAATTCACAGGATTGTTATCATATTTATAATATATAAGAACTCTTTCTTCTATAGTAATCTCTTTTGAATTATCACAGATATCGATTACGGAGAATAAATTATATGGCAAATTTAATGACTTCAAAGGTGTAAAACTTGACTCGTCTGATTCTCTACCTTCGCCAGTTAGGGTAATAATATTTGTGCCCACTCCTAAGGAATCTCTTACTTCGTTGAACATAAGATTAACGTTATCACTAGGAGAGAATAGATCAATTCCGTGATATGCTGATTTAGTTATATTCACGAAATTTATCTTAGGAGTCTTCAGAATACTTTGGATGGCTGGTGACTTTTCATTGTGCAATACTCCAGCACCAATAATACGAACATGTTCCATGATACTTTCAATCTTTTTGACGGTATCGTGAGTATGCACATCATGAATTCTATGCTCGTATAAATTGTATTCAAATTCAGAGTTGGCAAAACGTACACCACCCCAATATTCCTGATTGCTGTCCAAATTTCTCATTCCACAATGTATAAATACATATTTCGAATTCCACTTGCATTCATGCCGGTGACCGTACAACTGTCCATTCAAACGTACCGGGCAATCGTCATAGTGGCTCTCAGTTCCTTTGCATTGCAACGGTTCTGGCCAAGACCACACTCTAGATAAAGAATTGCTATGAAATTCTATTCTATAATCATGATCGAAATATGCATTTATTGGATCGTATCCCAACTCTCTACATACGACTTGAGCATTCCTCTCCGTAAATCTTTTATCGCACATTGGAACCCATTGTAAAGTTGTATGATTATAATACTCTAAGAATCCTTCATGAGTCTTATTGATCACATATTCGTTTATGGAACAATTCCTACCAGTGCATAGCCTTATTGAATCTTGAACGATTAAATTTTCCAATTGTCTCTTGCTTTTATGGAGTGAGTTCCTCTCGTTAGAAGAATGGTACAACGTTTGCCTTTTTTCTATGTGACTACTTTCAATATTACCAGGATTAGTAAACGGCCTCATGATTATTTCATATCCTGGTCTACCTTGAGCCACTAGCGTGCCCAAAACTAAAATTCCAACGTTAGGCATAAATTCCATTACCACACCGGGATGTATTGTCAATGTTGAACCGGACATAATAGTAATATCAGACTTTATAATATATGGTGTATCTTTTTTGTATATTGTAATATTTTTCTGCAATCTTCCACCTAGAGATTCCATATTTACAGTATTCGTCTCATCGAATGACATAGACAAGCCAGAATCGAACGAATCTTCAAGCAGGTATGGTAAATATTTAGCTACTGCGTGATTATTCCAGTCGTCAAAATCAAATATTGACTTTTTTATTGCAACATCGTCAGCAGATCCCCAATAGTTTTCAGTGGCATCTAAATAATTGTTGATTTTGGCTGTCAAAATGCCAGCCACCAAGTTATAGTCCAGTCCGTTATTTCCAAAGAGATTGTGTCGGATTTTGACTTTCTGTATTCCGTCAAATCCGACAACGTACGTCGGCTCTGCCATGACTTGATGTGAACCTCGCGAAAAGATAGAAACAAATTTATTGAAGCGCACTTCATTATAATTAAAAACAGCTTTAACTTCTCCCAAAATTTCACTCTGACTATCTGCTTTAAATTCAACCATGTATCGTCCGTTATTTCTTTCGATTTTATTTCTGCTAATCTTCATACTTTTCTCCATTCCCCTTATGGATATTAACCCAGATTTGCACATATTATCAGAGAAAAGATTCTTTGTTATATTCACTGAACAGAAGTGGCCATCAATTACCACTCCGAAGAGGTTGTTTAGTCTCCAGGTATTATTATCTGAATAGATTGAATGAGTGAAATTTTCATTATACTGCCAAACATATGGTAGATTGACTTCAAATCCACCAAAATGATTTCTTTCAATAGAATTATCTTGTAATACATAATGGTACAAATTATTGGAACTTCTCAAATCTCTTGAAAATTGGTAAATGCCTCTACCATTATCCGTAATCAAACTGTTGTTGATCATAATTGTAATTTCAGATACATTGCTTTCATGAATATCCCACAATGGTGTATGTATGAAAATAGCTTCATCTTTATTGTGAGCAATTTCACAATTCACAAACACTAAGCTTTCGTTTGCTTTCCTTAAAAAATGTTCACCAATTTCATTCAAATATCTGTTATAATATAACAAATGGACTCCTTTTGAATTTCCTTTGATCTTTGTTGACACCACAGTGAGTGTTGGTGTTGCTCCTTTCACAATCTTATTCTTAACATCTTGCACCGGTGCTAATACTGTGCTGACTATTAGCACGACTCCTCCGTGAGCGTCTTTTCCACTTTCATATGTAAGTACAATACTAAAACTATTACTAGTTGTAGGAAATACAGATAAATCTCTTTTTAAGTTCCATGTATCACTCTGGGTGTTCATATTTTGAGAGTCATATATTGAAATACTCTCTGTAGAATAGTTGTGAATTGGATTTAGCAACTGAATTCCAATAACGTATCCTGGATTACATCTTATATTGTAAACTTTCTTTATATCTGTTCCTAATAACTTTGTCGTAACTATGTATCTAGTTTCACCATTTTCCAACGAAATATCGGTTGCATAGTCTGGAATCATTATCGGATGATAATTTGAATCTGCTATATTGAAATCAGGTGCCATATTAAACCAACCAGCCAATTCTCTCTGTTGAAGTCCAGTCAAACGCTGATCATGATAAATGCCTGCCAAATTATTATTTTCAATAACAGAATTATGGATTTTTAGTCCCAATTGCTTAAAACTTATTCCATTGCCTTTATTGTTTGAGAATTCAGAATTTTTAACTGTGTTTACAGCATCAGCACTATATAGATCAGAATATAAGATTCCCAAGCCATCTTGGAAGTTGTCAGATATCCGCACACTTTCCAAGCTATGACGAGCAAAATCAATTTGTAACGCAGGTTTAAAGGTATTTGTTGCATAGTCTAATAATCCAGCCTTTTCAACATTTATAAACTGCAAATTAGCCCTTTCGGCCAACACTCCGAATCTTAAACCAGCCCAAGACACATCGTAGCACTTAACTCCAACGTCTTGTTCATGTGTACAAGAATTTTCAAAATCATCTGTATTCTCTGCTTTACACTTAGTGATGTCATTGTCAAATTCAGTGCACTCAACATTAGAAAGTATGACATCTTCAGTCGTTCCAGCATTTGGTATTTGACTTCTTTCCATAAACCAATCATCGGGATTTAAAACCAGTCCCAGTTGATGACACACCAAAGCAGCATTGATTATGCTCCAGTGGTAATCGCAAACCGTTCCCCATCGACCGTTAATGCGAACTTGTAACCGTCCTTCATTAACCGTTTTACCTCCAAGGAGTCTAATTGGTACAACAGGCTCAACTTCCACAGCCGGAGTTTCAGATTCATACTGTTCGGTATCGGTTTCGTATGTGGCATTATCATTGGTCATAACAATCTCTTGTTTCAAAGTGAATGTAATATCATTTGGAGATTTGCCACGAGCATCGAGTTTTCCAGCTACCATAATCCCAATAGCCGGGGGGAAATTTAATTTCACTCCTGGTTTTAAAGTTAGCCTTCCCCCTGGTCTTATATTGATATCTTTATCGACGGTATATTCTCCGGGTTTCAAAGTTTCACTTCCGTCCACTTCTCCTCCAACTATATTTGAACCTTGTACATAGAATAATGGCACATACATTGAATTATAATTAATTTGAGATGCAGCTGGATTACTACTGTGTAATAAATAAGGCAAGTATTCTATTTTGGCAAGATTGTATCTATCTTTACGATGAAAAATTCTCTTGTATATTTCGCTTTCTTCAGAAAATCCAAGCCAGTTGAATGTGCAATTTATAATTTTACTTTGATCTTCTAGATGAGAACCAATTTCATAATTTGATTCAGAATTATGTAAAATGTTTCTGAACACTTCGACGTTACTTGATGAGACGACGACAGGTGCTGCGACTCTACTTCTAGGAGTTAATCGGTTTTGAACTTCCATTATTTCAAATGGTTCTTTGATTTTATTTTCTCTTAAGAAGTTTCTAGTGAATAGCACCTTTTGGACATGACTGTACGGCGACAAGCCTAGATTGACTACGAAAGTTCCTTTATTTAAAGAAAATTGGTTGTGCTGAATGAGCATATTAACAGGTAAAATATCAAACGCATCATGTAATCTATTTTCAATTAGGTTTTTCAGGAAAATAGCACCAAATTTTCCACTTTCGAAATGGTTATACTCTATTTTACCGTTGATATTTAGAACTGGTTGTATTGTGATTGATATTTTTTGACTTTGGATGAACATATTGTGTCCTATTTGTAAATTCATTAATTCATTTTCTTTGCTTTCATACCAACACGACGTTATTTCAACAGCATTTTCCAAACTATTATTAAACCAGTTTCCAGTAATGTTGATCCAATTTTCCCCACAATAATTACCATGGAGAACGCCAATTTGAAGATTTTTAAATATTTCAGAATACTGAATGGCAGTTGTTTGATTAAAATGGATGTATTCAGTTTCTTTACTATCGTTTAACCAAACAGCTATGCCATATCCCAAATTTGAGCTCAGTGTACTGTAAGAAATGTTTCTGTTTCCTCCTGAATATGTTATATTGATTCCATCTCCGGTATTGTATGAAATTCTACTTTCAGTGACGTTTACATCTCCGACACCGCTAACTATATGCAAACCAGCAACATGATTGTTATTAGAAATTGAAGTTTGATGGATGTGTACTTGAGAACGGAGATTTTCTATTGCAACTCCTCTACCATTGTTATCCGAGATGACACTACCCTTAACGTTCAAATCGTAAGTCTTGCTCAAACCAGATGACAATCTTAAAAATCCTAGTATGTTACTCTTCGTTTCGGCGTGGTATTTCACAAACATTTTATTATACGTGCTCGATATACTCTGTGGTCTCGTATGGTTTTTGAGCAGAAATGATCCCAGCAATTTATCATTCGCTGAATTGCCATCATACACAGATATCACAGCTGAGTCGTTTCGATCCATTAGAATTTTTATGAAATTCAAAGTCAACACATGTCCTGGTCGAGTGAAGAAATATTTAGAACAATCTTTTTCTACGTTCACATACTTAGATTGCTCAACGGAAAATTGTATAGGATATATTTGACTAGATGTAGTCGGCAATGTACAAAAATCGTATATATCAGTCCGGTCGTGTTTTTCATCTGGATTGATTTCATGTACGACATATTTAACACCATCTGCACCATTTTCACTTATAACGCAATTTTCAATTTGTGCCAATCCATATGTCGAATTTATAGCAATGCCGTAGCCTCTGTTGTTGCGTATTGTACAGTTGTTTATTTTAATTGGTGCGTTTGGAGATGTAATATTAATTCCATTGTAAGCTGAATTAATAATTTCTAAATTGTTCATAATTGGAGGTACGCCATATACGTCCAAGGCACTTGTGGCATTATTATTTCTTCCTACTCCGGCATACTTCATTACAACATGGGTGAGTGTTGACATCGACGTAGGGATGTATAGAGTGTTGGACTGCGTTAGGACTCTTTCAGATGGTGCTTTTTCGAATCGAATTCCTCTCCAGTGCTTCATTGTTTGAATGCGTTCGTTGGTTTCATGGATCGGTGAACACTCTATACCTAAATCTGGATGATAATCGCATACTCCAGCGCCAAGTTGTCTTGATTTCCAATCGCACTGTGTTATTTCTGATTCGGTACCTCTACATTTTGGCTCTTCGTACAGTAATCGCGGTTTTTTGTAAGCTTGCCTGTCAATCCAATTGTAAAATTTACCTCCGTGAAATCCAAGTTGCCGGCATGCTGTTTCCATATCAAATCTTGTCCAGCTGAAAAAAAATTAGAATCTTTTAAGTATTACATATATAGTTAAACAAAAAAAATTAAATAGATTTATTTTATTGCATATATGTATTTATTGACTAATAAAATTGATATTGACACATTTTAGTTTTAAATTAGAATAATCTTCTAAAGCTGAACTACGAAAAAATAGTAATATTAGATGTAGAACACTAACTTCCTGGAATTAGTACAGACTGATCTCCACTCTTGTTTGTGCATAATTTGAACTCTGCCTGCTAAAATTGATGGTCCATCAACTAATCGAATATCAGGTATCGCTTTAGCTGGCATTGAAGGCTCGTCAGCACTTGTGAATACAATTTTTTCATTTTCATGCCCCTAAAAAGTGAGAAAAAAATGTATAAGTACACATTAAGAAGAAAAAAAACTTGTACAATATAAGATTTGAAGTTCAAGAACCAATTTTCATTATTTGCATTCTGTGAACAAAATTAGAAGTCGTTGCCCCCGATTCACGAAATAAATTTCTCATATTGAGTAGTTTTCTCGACTGGCAAACGGCGAAAAAAATGGTCACGGTCAAAAGACTTCCCCAGTCAAAAATTCAGTTAAAATTATACGATTAATGTGTTCTGGTCCGTATATTACAGAATTACATCGGCCTAAATGGAAAAAGATTCCAGCTTTAATCACTTCAAAATCGCCATACATTAAGCAGTTTTTTTTAATGATAAATTCGAGACAATGGGAACAGTGCGTCTTTAGAGCGTAGACACAGTAAATGTGGCAAAAGAATCATTGCTCGACAAAAAAAAAAAAACATAATGTCTAAATTACATTTAAACGGTTTTATAAAATTTGATCCATTGTACTTAAACCGCAATTGTCGTCATTAAAACACTAAGAGCTCAGTTAGTCATCCTGAAGGAAAAAAAATATTTGATAACTGTTACATTTTTCATTTTATTATATAATTTGAAGCGAATGATTGCTTAGTTGCCGTATATTGTACAATCGTCAATATTCAAATATTCAACAATATCTTACAAATTTTAAATAATATTTGAATAGCTTTATGTACTAAATAACTACTACTTCATAATAGTTTTCAGATATATTTTTAAATAAATTATGAAAAATTCTCCAGCCAGAAAAATGGTGATACAATCCATAGTTAATCTAAAATATATTGATATTGTATTTTTTGGAATCGAAATAATCATCAGTTCGCTTCAACACACTGTTGATAGTTTCAACGAAACGTTAATTGTTATCAACGGTGATACAAGATAGAAATAATCAGCACTTCCATACAAATTCTCATAAAACAACACCATTGCATATCAAAATGAAGGTTAAAAATGAAAATAGGAAAAAAATATATTAGTGAGAGCAGTAAGTAAGTATTTATTGGCCAGTCATCGACTATGTACCACACCACGTTTATTTCAACCAGTTATTCGACGTAATAATGACCGCTGACTTTCATTTTCAACAACGTTCAGTATACATTGCACATTAAAATGCCTATGTAATATATTGTAAAATTCATGAATGAATTTCGATTCTATGCATGCATACGCCCCAACTGCAATCGTGTCACCATTGGATTCTCTTTGTGCAACGAGACAAATAATTAGAAGGGAATTTCAATGCCATGTCAGAGATCTTATGCACCCATAATGTTCCTTTCTAAGAGCCCCATTATGTGCACAATCCGTGAAAAAGCGGGCACGTTTTTCTTATCGAAAAGATCTCTATCTACTACTACTCTATCGTATATGTACTTAGTCAATGTTTCTAAACACGAGACACATTCCTGGCGACAAAAAAATGTTGTACAGGTAAAAATATCAATGGTAGAAACAGATAAAAATAGTAATTGCTTCCTACATTGCCCTATTCAATGGCCTTTGTGGGTAGTACAGGTAAAATATTCAACGTCGTGGGAAATAATCCTTTGCTTGTTTACTTTCAAGTTTTGTTTACGTGTTTTGAGAGGGTTTCTACAGAAATATTATGGGGTAAATTTACATGTAAGGTTTCGCTTCAAATCAATATATCAGAATATAGGTAAGAAACATACTATCTATTGCTCATTTACCGTGTCGCTTTTTCATATAAAATAAATTGATACTAGAAGGTTATACTATTTTAATATTATACTGTCTAAATTTATTTTTGTAATGATAAAATTTAGTGAGTAATAATAATTTTGCGGTTAGAAAGTTTTGAAAAGGAATTGAATATAAGATGATATAAGAAATGAATATAATGTCAAATGATTTGATTTGTAATAAAAATACCAAAAAAGATAAATTTATATTTTTCATATTAAATGGTAATTTAGTATAAATATTAATCCAATGTATTATTTAGAAATTATGAATAATAAAATCTCAACATATTTTATTTAACATCAGTTATTGAAAACGTTTTGCTTTATTATTCTATATGAATTGTATATTAAAGTGTCCTTACAATTATGGATTGCATATTGGTTCTACATCTTAATTATTTTAGAGGATAGGTTTAAAATATTTATACATGTGCAATTACGAGCTATTGACGTGCACATTCGCTCTATTGTCCGTCTTATTGAAGCGTGTGCAAACTATGGTCAATTTGTGTATCACTTTTGATCCTCACCTCACCTTTCACAACCACATCAAGACATTCACTGACGTTTCTTTTTGTCAACTTGTATTTATCTTGAGATATGTAAGGTTATTCTCCAACCCTTTGTCTTCTCGCTTGCTTTTCAACTCGCTTGTTAAAAGCAAGCTAGGGTATAATGCAATTGTGTGGAATCCGCATGAATCAAATTAATCTGTAGTGATTGAGAATGGTTCCGCGACAAATCACTCACGGATTTTACACTCAACGGCGTTACGTAAGGACACTTCTACATACAATTCATATAAAATAATAAAGCAAAAAGTTTTCAATAACTGATGTTAAATAAAATATGAGTCTGTGAGTTATTTGTCGTGACACCATTGATAATGTGCATTTCTTAGTTTCATATATAAGAAAGAGTATGGGTATTACCCATATCTCTACCTTACTTCTTTCCTTTTGGGCATGCTTGGGTTTCACTCCCTTGAACTTCGGAAAAACTTCTCATTGATTCGTTTTGTTCTCCAGCTTCTACGTGGTAGTACGTCATACCCGTCGTTTCTGGAACAGTTGGGACTTTATGTCCCTAATAATCATGTGCATCGTCATTTGATGGTTGTACCTCTGCCCGCACAGTGCTTTATCGGATGGCTCCTATTCCAAGAGCTATCTGACTTCTCAATTAAATCGTTGCTGCTGTACCTGAATATGATATTTTCCACCTCAGAAGGCGTAGGTTATCGGAGATAGCCTGCGCTCATCATTGTTTTTATAATTGTATAGGATATATGAGTGGAATTTTGATATTTTTTATTCTTACATTTGGGCCTCGCAGAGATGTTTTGTATTTACGGCTGGTTCTTATATATTGGTACCGGCTGTAGATGCAAGAAATTCCATTCTATATATTGTTTGTTTGATATTTTTACCTTATCTACTATAATTATAATGCTATTGTTTTTTATGATTATTTATAAATGTATTTTTGTCTGTATAAATCATGTATTTCACTGATATTTCCTTTAAATGCTAATTTTATAAAATTGTCTTTTTTGTTTTTAATTTTTTTGTAAAGTCAACTATCGCTGGTTCACTAGGAGCTAGGACGGTCCTAGCGGGGAACCTTAAAAATTGATTCTGTTTTCTGCTATAGAAATATTAGAGGGATCGAAGATCGACAATGAAAAGATCGAAGAATGACATCATTTTTTCGAATTTTCCTCGTCTTCCTGGATCTAATGCCCCCATTGAACGAATATTTTCATTAGTTAACAATATGTGGACCAATGAAAAAACCCAATTAAAAAGAGATACATTATGAGCATGCATTTACATATATGCAAATGCAACTTTGAAATAAGTTGAATACATAACGAACCCGCGTTTTTAAAAAAAGTTCTTGTAAAAAAAATATCAAAATTAGTGTCATTTAAATTTCAATAATGAATAGTAAATATGATTATTTATAATGCTAAATTTTGAATGCGAACATTTGATAATAAATGTAATAAACTTATATTTTTTAAGTTACAAAACGATTCTTTATGTCCTTTATTTTCCTCCAAAATATATGGCCACCTATTCGTACTCATACTCGAATTTCGAAACCATTTTGAGTGGATTAATGTACATATACTCTTATCTAGAAATCAATAAGTCCAATATTAATTATTCGACATGCGGCGCCAAAGTAGCGGGCATGGCCTAACGCAATTTCCGCTGTCGCGCGCCACAGTTTTGAATGCACCGCATTTCCGGTGCATCGGTGCAGTTTTCATGTGCAACAGCACGTTGCTGGGTCGATGGCAGATTAGACATGCGCGTTCACCGAGACGACACAACAGGTATAAATAAAAGAGCACGCGCTATGTTCATAGTCGTAATCATCATCATCGTCATTATTATTACAGGCGACTGTTAATATGCACGGCTGACATCCGTCGTTTATGGACAGGAGTGGCGAACTGCGTACGGATAAAGAGAGTGACTTTGGTCCGTATCCGTAAATCAGTACGTTCCACTGGACAATCTGATTCGTAATGAAAAGCAGCAGGATGAAGATGCAACGTTTATTCGTTTTAGATGCCGTCACGATTATAACTGTAGAGTTGTTTCAACGTGAGAAAATATAAAGAAAATCACATCTTTATTAAATTATTAAGTCATTAAAATGTTATAATATCTAAAATCCATTGTACGTATTATTATTATCCAATGTTGTGCCCGTTGATCTCAACGGGTGGTTTCGAAAAGGAATTGATACAAGAATTAAAATAAAGTTATATGTTATATATAAATATAATTTAAGGTAATTTATGGGCGCGCGCGCACGTAATATTAATCGTAATAAAAAATGCGCGCATTACACGCCACCAATCCAACCCGTTCGAAATGATGAATAAATGTGTGTGTGTGTGTGTGTGTGTGTGTGTGTGTGTGTGTGTGTGTGTGTGTGTGTGTGTGTGTGTGTGTGTGTGTGTATGTGTCACCCGTCGCTCGGTCTGACGTCACATGACGCTCCCCCCCCACTTCCCCGCGTCTCCTCGACCACTTGACTCTGATTGGTCTGTGTGTCCACGGTCTGGCACATACCCACATGGCCACATACATATGTACATCGCATCCGTTTTTATATATGTATATATTATTATTGAGGTAGAGATAGTTTCATTTATGGAGGCGTACCCCCAAATACACAATGTGATTGTGTATTAACTTTCTGATTTTGTGCATCTCGTCTGAGAAGTGGCGGAGGGTCTTTATAAATAGAATTACCTCTAAATGGATGTGCATATTTAATTTACTTTATTTACAATTTTGCCATATTGATATTACATAATTACTCCAAGTCGTCACTATGGCTAAGTAAAAAAGGACTCAAGAATAAGTAAGTACGTACATATGTATGTATGTACATATAAACAAAATAAGATAATACATGAGATTAAGATAAAACACGAAACAAATCAATATATAAAACAAATTTAATATTAGAACACATTTACTATCTCAAACTAAGCAATCCCTCAATCAGATCAGCATATTTTAGATTAAACAAATCAAAAGCAAAACTAGCAGAAATCTAGTTGAAGAGCTTGCGACAGGTGACCCTTGCGACAGGTGACCCTTGCGACAGGTGACCCTTGCGACAGGTGACCCTTGCGACAGGTGACCCTTGCGACAGGTGACGAAGCCATCAAGTTGGTGCATGTCACAGGAAAAGAGAACAAAGTAAGGCATTAAGGCATCTAATGTATGTACCTGAGTTGCCTAGGATTTGAATTGAAGCTCAATTCTGCAAGAATTTGAGGATTGCTCAATAAACCAACCAGTAACTTGTAGAAATGTTTTCCCAAATATACTCTACGTCAAATATATCTTATGAATTTAGATCATTTCAATTGAAATCCATTTTTTTAGAAATTATCTTGTCGGTGATTTTTTTGTACTCTTTTGGAATAGTCTTTCAAACTAACTGAAGTTGACAAAATCTGCCTTTATGACTGTACAATTAATCAGTTTTGTTATGCTTTGCACCAGTGCTTCTCAACAATTAACCATGGCAATGCTCGCTGTCATGTAACGTCGCGTTGCGACCATGAAACCGACTGCAATACGTTTTGAAGCAGATGAAGAAACACGAGCAGAGCAACATTACAACTTTTCTCTCGCCAGGCAGAACTTCTCGTTGAAACGGGTTCTACGATAGGGTATAATAATCTCTTCAAAAGTACCGTTTTATCCTCTTTTGAATTTTTCGAAATAATTAATAACAGTGTTACGTAGCGTTGGACACGTTAATTGGCAAACAAACGGTTAGAAAATTTCGTTCAGTGAATGTTTGTTTATTTATTATGTTATACCTATAGCTCATTAACCGCGTCGAATCTTGATTCAACATCTCAATTATTTCCGTACCCATTTTGACGAGCGCAAATAATTAGATTATGCTCGTATTAGTACGTAATTTTTGCCTTTATCCCACGAACAAAGCCACCACGACCCGTTTAACGATTTAATCTGCGCGGTCAGTAATTATTTTATCTATTTGTTCTCGCTTGTCCCGTAATGTCACTTTTTTTGCGTGTCTACGTTTAAACAATTTCTCACTCAGTCGGTGATCGTTGAATAACTAACTGGTTGCGTTTTTGTGACTGACAGCAAAAAAAAATTTTGAACGCGATTTCGACACAGACAACGGTATAGTCGCGATGAGTCGAAATGGAATTCGGAAATGACAAATGTTTGTTTGTATTTCAAAAGTTTTGGATGGATTTGTTATTGTACAATAATAAACAAAGCATCACGTTAGAATCTACCGCTGTAATCGTATTGATGTTTAAGTAATTATATGTAGTAACTATGGCCCCCGAGAGGGGTTCCGCGACAAATCACTCACGGACTTTACACTCCGGCGTTACTCGCACGACATTCACCGACAAATCAATCACGCGACATTTCGCTCACGGAATTATTAAAATAGCGTACAATAACGTTATTTTTTTTACACAATAATTATTCCAAAACTCAATTAAACGTATCGTGACTAATTAACATACTATCCTATCGCAGATAAAAAAAAGTCTTTGAAATTTAGTTCATTAATTATAATTTATTTTTAAGTTTCACGTGTTTTGAAATTAAACAATACACTTACATACCTTGAAACTCAACATTGAAATATCATGACATCATAAATATTATACGAATACACAATAACAAAAAAATATATATACGTTCTTTTCTTCTACAGTTTCTATTAGGACAACGATACATTAAATTTTTGGAATTTCATTCGTTGTAAACTATAAATTTTGTTCAATCATGAAATCTGCTACACTATTTTTCTATCATATATGTATGCTAAAATCTCTTAAAAAAATATTTTTAATTCATTTATATCGATAAAAATATCAGAGGCATCATCATTACTGTCGTGAAGGTAATTTTTTTAATTAAATTTGCTTTTCTTTGACCTAATAAATGTCAGTTGACAACATCTGCCTCCAAATTCGATTCGATTGCGGAGCGGTAAATTCAAGCATCACAATTTTCCATGTTCGCAGAAAAATTTTTCGATTTTTTAGTTGAAAACACCTGCCTCGATATTGAATGCGTAATACCTAATTAACCATGGTTTGTATATATTTTATTTATATATCTGTGAAAGGATAGTGTGCTATTTAGTCACGATACGTTTAATTGAGGTTTGGAATAATTATTGTGTAAAAAAATAACGTTTTTGTACGCTTTTTAATAATTTCGCGAGCGAAATGTCGCGTGAGTGATTTTTCTCGTGAGTGTAATGGCCGTGAGCCAGTTGTCACGTGAGTGAAATTTCGTGGGCGTAACGCCGTTGAGTGGAAAGTCCGTGAGTGATTTGTCGTGACACCCCCGAGAGGAAACCCGGGCCCTGGAAAATAATTCCATACCCTACGACAAACCAAAAAAAAAATCTTCTGGATATATTTTTAATATCCGAAATATCAATCAGAACTATTAAAAAAATACCTATATTATAAATGCTATTTTTTTAAATAATCGAATAAGAAAATAATATATATAAAAACGGACTGTCGCTAAATATATTTGTATATTTGTATATTTGTATATTTGTATATATGTGACGGACGATCAACCGTCAACCAGTATGGGGAACAAAATTTTTTTTTTTTTCATTTTTTCATATTTTTCATATTTTTCAGTTTTTTCAGTTTTTTTCAGGTTTTTTCAGTTTTTTTAATTTTTTTCATAATTTTCATTTTTTTCATAATTTTCATTTTTTTCATTTTTTCAGTTTTTTAATTTTTTTCATTTTTTCAGTTTTTTCATTTTTTTCATTTTTTCAGTTTTTTCATTTTTTTCATTTTTTCAGTTTTTTCATTTTTTTCATTTTTTTCATTTTTTCAGTTTTTTAATTTTTTTCATTTTTTCAGTTTTTTCATATTTTTCATATTTTTTATATTTTTCAGTTTTTTTCAGTTTTTTTAATTTTTTTCATAATTTTCATTTTTTTCATAATTTCCATTTTTTTCATTTTTTCAGTTTTTTAATTTTTTTCATTTTTTCAGTTTTTTCATTTTTTTCATTTTTTCAGTTTTTTCATTTTTTCAGTTTTTTCATTTTTTTCATTTTTTCAGTTTTTTCATTTTTTTCATTGCCGGGGGCGCTGGCGGCGCCGAAGGCGTCAGCGGCGCTGGGGGCGAAGCCCCCGGGGTGCCGAAGGCATCGGGGCGCTGGGGGCGCCGGAGGCATCGGCGGCGCTGGGGGCGAAGCCCCCGGGATGCCGAAGGCATCGGGGACGCTGGGGACGAAGCCCCCGGGGTGCCGAAGGCATCAGGGGGGCTGGGGGCGACGGGATGCCGAAGGCATCGGGGACGCTGGGGGCGAAGCCCCCGGGGTGCCGAAGGCATCGGGGACGCTGGGGGCGAAGCCCCCGGGGTGCCGAAGGCATCGGGGGGGCTGGGGGCGCCGGAGGCGTCGGCGGCGCTGGGGGCGAAGCCCCCGGGGTGCCGAAGGCATCGGGGGTGCTGGGGGCGCCGGAGGCGTCGGCGGCGCTGGGGCCGAAGGCCCCGGAGCGACGGAGGCATCGGGGGCAAAGGCGTCAGGAGGTCGGCGATGCACAAAACGTAGTTCGTAATTCGTAATCACTTCGTAATTCGTGCATCAATTTCTTTCCGAAACCAGTCGATTCAATATCTTTAACTTTATTTTTATTCGAGTTTCAATTCCTTTTCGAAACCACCCGTTGAAATCAACGGGTCCAACACTAGTATGATATAACAGGTACGATTTCATATGGACACAAAGAACGCGCGGATCGAAAAATAATAAACAGTTAGCATTAATGAAATATATGTATTTTTTGTAGAATAATATAAAATATTAATATCGATCAGTCGAACATGAGGCCCCTCAAGTAGTCCGAGCCCAGGAATTTTAACCCCAGCTTCCCCCCCTCTCGGTGGCTCTAGTAGTAACTAAATATAAATGTAGCCGTTGCCAAGTAAACAATATTCAATACATATGTACATTCAAATATGTAGTGAATTTAGTTTTGACATATGAATACTTTTGGGACAGCTCCACTCCATAGATCTTTTTTGTACAATGTAAAAACAAACTTACTAAATTTGGTAATACATAGGTAACAGTAGAAACACTACACTATTGTTTGCTATTATTAAATGTTATGACTACTTTTACATCATGTAAAGGTGTGTATGAATAAGCAAGTGTCGAAATATGTAAGGTGGTTCCATCGGGCAAAACAAAGTCCTAGTATTTGAATTTGTGATAAAAGGGAGTACTGGAAGATAATATTGATAAAATTGTATGTGGCTATAATCAGATGGTACACGTCCTTATCTTTGTCTAATCTATATAGTTTACGAAACAGGTTCTTCAGCATAATGATAACCGTTTTTTTTACATTTTATTTTTACACTATAAAGGCTAGTGCAAACATTTTAGTCAAATAAAATCATCCACGACCAAACAAAGTACTCATTCGAGTAAGTGCTATATTGTAATTTTACAATAATGCGTTATACCTAGTCATTCTTGTTCAACCGCAGTAACCACTATTATGAAAATAAAAGTTATTTTCTCTCTTTACTCGTTTTGAATGAAGCGTGAATCATTTTCGATAGAACAATACCTAGAATTCGATACATGATTTTCCATTTTCAAGTACATATGTAGGTATACGTATAAATTAAATTATATTTAGTGATATATTATAAAAGCACTTTCCAATTGTGACCCTCAGTAAAAAAAATACAAATTGACTCATTGCACCTTATAAAATTAATAATATACAGGTAATTTTTCTAATATAATAAGTTAAAACATACATTTATACCCTAATTTACACGTAAGATGTAACAATTCTCAATTTTCATATGCGTAAATCATGTATAAAAATAAAATACAATTTTATTTCCTGATTAATATACACCAGAAAATTTCGTATCGTTTCGGTGGGCTATTCTATCCCTTTATATAAATATTGGATTTAGTTTTCAAACCCAAAAGAGTACACATGTATAAATTATTAGGTTGGCATGTTAAGTTCGAGGTGTTTAAGTTGGTATGTGACCAAACGACAGTATTATTCGGGGCATCGAATAATAAACATGGTTTAAAGCGCTGAACCAGGTATCATTGATCACCTGTACCACGTCTCACCACGAATTGAATCTTATATAAATAAATATGTGTAGATTTAGCATTTATCTCAAAAAAATTAAGCAGTTGTGCTTCTATCCCTTTATATACATATTGGATTTAGTTTTCAAACCCAAAAGAGTACACATGTATAAATGATTAGGTTGGCATGTTAAGTTCGAGGTGTTTAAGTTGGTATGTGACCAAACGACAGTATATTTCGGCGCATCGAATAATAAACATGGTTTAAAGCGCTGAACCAAGTATCATTGAACACCTGTACCACGTCTCACTACGAATTGAATCTTTCATAAATAAATATGTGTAGATTTAGCATTTCTCTCAAAAAAATTTAAGCAGTTGTGCTCATTCCTCTCAATACAAAGGCTACAAAGGCTTTGAGATTTTTCATGAGAATTTAAACCAATTGGTTAACTTTGTCTCCGACTCTTGAACAAATGTTTAAAAAAATAGAGTGCTCGTGACATACATATCAACAAAACAGTTTTTTCTGTTATGTTGTTTGGTCTCACAGTTGCATAATAGGACGGTATCCCTTTGTTTACTATGGCCACGGTGGGAAAAATTAAATTCCAGGCTATAGTGGCAGTAGAGTCGACCGGTCGGTTCTTTGTCCCCTCGCCAGGTTCGAAGCACGCGAGCCGCCTCTGCACCTGATGAGTCAGTGATGGCGAGCGTAGGTGCTCTCTTCTACTGTCATCAACAAGATCATATGGCATCAGAGCGCCAAGGTTAATTCGAGGGGTCGACTTTTACGAATTAACTAGATCGACGCAGGCCAAAGGCCACCGATTCACTTATAAGGGCATTTCCTGTGAACTCGTTGCGAGAGTAACGGGACACGGTCGCCGATTGCACTCTCTCGGCCACCTCGACTGGAACAAACTCCTCGACAGGCGGCCATTGTTTCGCGATCACTTCGAGGAGAAATTCGTAACGGTTTTTTTTAGTTCAACTCGTCTTTTATAATCATTGTTAAGAATGATTTCCACAATATTTCAACATGCTGTTGTATTATTGTGTCAATATATCAATGCGAATGGTATGCCCTAACAACATGTGCATTTACATAATTACATATAATCCTTGACGTTATTTAAGTATCATCTATATTATACTTACAGGACTTTATTTTACTTGAAACCAGTTAAAGGTTTATTCAGGAAAAACAGTACAGTCGTTGGTCATGCGATAGACGTTGGAAACTTAAATTAAAATAATAAATATGTACATATATTGCTATTATAGAGGTGGGACGATTGAGACGCCTGTGCTGGTAATGCACAACTATTTATTTCGACAGCCGGGAAGGAAGTGATTGCTTCCCGCGAAGCGCTGGTCAAACGATGGTTTTACGGCTAGTACCTCGGGGTTGGCACATTGTCAATAAGTAGTGAAGTATGGAATGCCGAATGCTCGGCATAACGAGGAAAGATAGGAAACGAAATAGGTGAGAAGTATGACAAGGGTAGTTGAATATAGTGGAGACACTGAAGATATTGAAATGGCAATGAGAGGGTCACGCATCTAGAAGAATCGATGAAAGAAGTGTGCGAATGGTACCAGATATAATGTAAACGGGTGATAGGAAGGTCACAAGAGAAATGGGTGGATGAAATAAAAAAAATGCTATGTGGATGAGAGTTGCTCAAAACAGAGACGAACGGAAACGTGTTGGAGAGGCCTTCATCTGGTAATGGATGGTCAATGACTTTAAATGATGATGATTGTGAAGTAGTAAACCATCAAGGGCACAAAAGTAAACCAGTATGTAATGTCACAGGGTTCTTATTTTTACAATACTTTTCTATGTTTGACTTCACAAACGATTGAACTAAAATTCCTAGTCTTCGGATCGTTTTGAAACTTTACCATTTTGCGCGGTTTGGTTAACGATGGAAATTTCAATCGATTTTATATAATTCAATGGTGAAAAATAATCGTAATAAACACTTCTAAATTTGCGAAATTTTTGAAGACGGTGACGATTTTTAACTTTAAAATCTAAACTAACCTAAAACTAATTTCCTTCTATCTAACATTTTGATTTTAAAGCCCTGAATAAGGATCCGATACCAATAGTATTATAGGTACTTAGACTCATTATATCTTACATTAATTTTGTTCTTCGTCTGATGAAGATCATCGACCACGCGAGCATACTCAGAATATGGTTATTTCACTTCACACCGTTTATTTGGTTATACAGCAAATTATAATTATATTTGTACATATTTATAAGTTTGTACAAATAGCCTTGAGGATAATCCGAGCATAATAACTTTCATTTCGTGAAACGTTTTTGTGTAATGCGATACCTAAATAAAATATAACGGTTGAGTAAGAGAGTTTGAGAAACGTCATTGTTAGTAAGCCACATTAGAACTGTTAGAATTTCCTGTCAAATTAATGGACCTTTATTCACCATTCTGGTTGATACTGTGTTTGAACAGCTGCGATGGAAGCAAACAAACTTGAAATTACCAAAAAGCATTTCCACCGAAGCTGACTGACTTCTTAGAAAGTGACAAATTGTTTCTCATCAAATTGAGTACAAAACTCAAATACAACGAACACCTTTAGTTTCAAAGTTGGATTGCAGTGTAGGTCAGAGTCAGGTCGCGACGGTTACTGACTCGAGTTTCGTGCAGATGATGAAATCAATATTGTGGCGTACCTACATATACATATGTTTATGTACTTCCACGTGAATTCCTGTTGTAACCTGGATCGATTTTTCTAATCCTAAGAATAAATAATTTTTCGATCCTAAGAATAAATAATAGCATTGAACAATTTTGATACTACACAATACTAAGCAGATGACGTACTAAAACACTGCAGTGATTATGCAATGCGCAAATTTCATAAGCGTTCTAGTTTTCTATTGATTCAAACAAGTACATATTCAACATCAAGGTACGTATACGCAATGAAGGAAATGTTATCAAAATTATTAATAAGAACAATAGGAAATCGTTTCGTCACACATTAATAACCTCTCATCCCTGAATCCGGCTATCGAAAAACCGAAATAGAACGAACAATAAAATCAATGGAGTCGATGTATAATTTGTGCAATTCACGGTAGATGTTGATAATGATTTATTGTATATTGTAAATGTGTAAACCTTTAGTTACGGCTATGCAAGAGTAAACTCACGACATTCACAGTAAATTCAAGCAACGGTACGAAAATTAACAACAAGAAACTTCAGTGAAATTATTTTTGTCAGTCAACGTCAAGGATAGAGATACCTGACATTACGACAGAGTTTAAGTAGAACTTTCTTTTCCGAAGTACATACATACATAAATACAGTTACATATATTTCATTTAAGACAGCCAGTAAATAAATGGTTCTAGAAATATTTTTTTATTGATCACGATTTTAAATATACCTATACATATCGATCTCGTCAATGTGAAAAACCGGCTTTGGTAATGAATTAATGACTCATGCAAGCAAGGTTGAATATATGTACGACGAGGATATCAGAAAGGACGATTGTTGATTCATTCCGATTGTGTAGCTCGTATGTACCTATATATTATGATTTGTATTCGTATCGTATAGTATGTGTGATCATTGATACTTGACGATAAAAAAGGGTTCGTCAAAAACGAGAATAACGAAAGGAATCTGAGAGGAAGCACTGGGTCGACCTGTTGAATATAAATGGATACTGTTTTTTTTTCTTTTTTAGCTCTTACAAATCAGGTTTACCTTAGGGGGTTGAATAGTTCGAACACAGGATACCGTTCTGGTTTAGTAACCTTTTCGTTATAATGAAGGATGTGAATGCGCTCGCATGAATTTTACATTTAATTTGAGACACAGTTCATACGAAATCTATAAACCATGGTAAAGAGCTTTCAATAATACTTTTAATACAATGAAAAAATACCAACGACAATTTTCCTATTAAATTCCGATTTGAATCATGTAAGAAATAGTCTCACGCACGGATTCATCCGTTGAACATTGCAACATCAATATTCAATTTGCATACTTAGACGTGCATAATTCGCTATAACGAGATTCAATTTCTAGTTGAATGGACAGTGTTTGGCGTGATTCATTAGTTGACACATGTACGTATGTATGTGATGAATAATTTTGGTTTACACGACTCATTATTGTTATCGATAAGATACGAGGACACCAATAAACGCTAGTGAAATTGTACGAAGGCAGAAAATTACGCATATTTCTTAGTAAAAAAAATATAGCTAATGTATCCAATAAATAGTCTATAATTTTCATCCAAGTATATGATACGAATAACTAGACGATTGATAGTCTTTGTATTTGTTCAAATGATCAGGACTAAAGAAAATAAATGATTTTTTTTATAAAATCGTGGGGACATCAAAGATCACTCGCAAATTGCAGACCTATGCTCTTTACAAATCTTTTTCAATTTTAAAATCTGAAAGCTTAGTACATATTAATCGGTCTCCCTCACGGGCCCGAAATTGAAACGCCCGAAAACGCAAATATCAGAAGGCAAAGATCGAAAATCGAAAGATGCATGGTAAACGGTACTCATTTAATTTGCGAGAGCAGGATACAACAGGAACAAGAGCAACAGGCTTTTTTAGTACTGTTCTATCTTCTATGAAGTGTGTATAATAAATAGGGCAAGCTTTAACAATTCTTTAGATGTTCTTTAGATTTGGTAAATCGCATTATTATTTTATGCCTGCCCAATAAGAGAGGAAAAATGTAAAGAAATTCTTGGAATTGAATGATTAAAAAACAAGCATTGAATAATTTAAATGTGTAGCTTTCGGTGGAAATGTGAATAGACGGGTATGGAAATAAGAAAGATACAATGCCTTATTTTCCGTTATTGTTTCACTTTCATCCGCAGATTTCTCAATAAACCGTTATATAATATACAATACACCATCGATTTATCAATATAATAAACCATTAAAACTAATAATTGCAGTATTTCATTTGACCGTTGGAATAAAAACGGTCGTAACGTTCATCAACGAGTCGATCACCTTAGCACGTTTTTTTGCCGGCATTCCTCAACGTGTACACAGTCTTCAAATGCGCACATCCTAAATCTCAAAAGAACTACCAACAACACCCGGAAAACTAATCCACTAGTTGAATCACGTCGGAAAATTTCCAATTGGAAATTCGCATTAGAATCTAGCGCGAAAATAGGCAGATAAAAATTACTCACGATGGCTGTGATCTTGCCCCGGACTGTGATGCCGACCATGGGACCGAAGCGAACTTCAACCCCAGGTTCCACTACCAGCTCTCCATCTCTCTCTATGACCAAGTCCTCCCTCAGCAAATAAGGACTTTTCCCAACAGTCCACAGCATCTGGCCATCTGTGACGAAGCCACCAGGTAATTCCGTATACTGTGGAGTCTTTACAGTGACCAGATAAGGATCTGTAGTGTATTCCGGCTCCGTGAACTGGCCGAGAGTGAAATGGACGAACAGCAGCAGCAGCAACAACAACGGAGGCAGTGTCCGCCACTTGTGTTTGGTGTCTCCATATTGGCTATTGTTTTTCCTTAGAAGGGCCATTTTCCTTTGAAGAGGTCCTTCGGGTGTTATCTACCGGAAGTGGACACCATGTCGAGGCACCCCCGGTTTGTTTGTTTGTGGAGATGGGCGAGAAACGAGGGTGAGAGAAAAGCGGGCGACCGCCACCGACGAAACCTCACTACGGTATGAGAATGAGTTGTGTTGAGGCATAAGCAGAGGTGGGCGCGCCCGCTGGTCACGTGACCCTCCACTATGCACACCTGCGCAGGTAAACCAGACGGAGACTACATACAACATACGTTCAAAACTAGTTGCGTTCGTTATAACCAGTGTTGCCAACGCACATCGCCTCAATATAATAAACAGGCTAGGTATCTACATATACAACAGATGGTATACTTTACCAAATTATCGTTTGATCAATGAGTTTTTATATTACTTTTGTAATAAGTATATATGTGAATTCATAAACATGTATACAGTGGTATCGCCCCAATTTTCGAACGGGTTTCCAATTTTTTTTGAAAATATAATTATATATATACATTTTTTTTCGTCTAAGGCAGAGCATCGTAATTTATTTATTTATTTATTTAATAGTTTTGGACCATTGTGGCATTACAGGAAGAACCTAATGCGCCACAATGGCCTACATTTGAAAAAGATATAAAAACATGATATAAAAACAAGTATACTGTAAATAAAGGAAAAAAGCAAAAGCAGAAAACATGGTAAAATAAAATAATAAAAAAAAGTAACAAAAGGAAAATAATACCTCATTCAGAGAGAAAAAAAATAACAAAAGTGTAAAAATTAAAAATAAAATCCATAAATCCCATTCTTTGTTTACACTGAGCAAAATTAAAATAGTATATAAAAATGTACAAAAGAGAAAGAAAAAATAAAATAAAATAAAACAAAATATGAATAAAAAATAAAATCACAGCGAGGTCCAAATGGAAGAGAGTAGATTAAGATTCCACTCATTCATCACATTCAAATTAAGAAAGTAATGATGAGCGCAGGTTACCAGATAAATATGTTAAGATAATATCCGACAATCTACGCTCCCCAAGGTGGAAAATATCACATTCAGGGACAGCAGCAACGATTTCATTGAGAAGTCGAATAGCTCTTGGAATAGGAGCCATTCGAAAAAGAACTGTGCGAGCAGCAGGTACAACCATTAAATGATGATGTCTACCACGCACATAATTATTAGGGACATAAAGTCCCAACTGTTCCAGCAACAACGGGCATGACGTATTACCACGCAATAGCTGGAGAACGAAACGAATTAACGAGAAGTTTCTCCGAAGTTCAAGGGAATTATACCCAAGCATGCCCAAAAGGAAAGGAGTAGGATAGAGATATGGGTAGTACCCATACTCTTTCTTATAAAGAAAACGAAGAAATGCTTTTTGCACTTTTTCTATAATAAGAGAGTAGTTTGCTTCATGCGGATTCCACACAATTGCATTATACTCTAGCTTACTTCTAACAAGTGAGTTGAAAAGCAAGCGAGAAGACAAGGGGTTGGAGAATAATCTAGCATATCTCAAGACAAATCCAAGTCGACGAAAGGAAACGTCAGCGATTGTCTTGATGTGGTTGTGAAAGGTGAATTGAGGATCAAAAGTGATACCCAAGTCAACCATTGATTCCACGCGCTTCAACAATACGGATCCAATGGAATATCCGTGACAATAGAGCGAATTCGCACGTCCATAACTCATAATAGCACATTTACTAGTATTCAGTTCAAGCCCTAAACTGGAACTGAACTCTAAAACAGCGTTAATATCAGCTTGAAGGAGAGAGGCTTGCCTCTCATCCTTAACAGCAAAGAATAGTTTAACGTCGTCAGCAAACAAGAAACATGAAGCATTGCGTAGTACTTTTGGGAGGTTATTAATGACTATTGTAAATAGTAAAGGGCCTAAGGTGGACCCCTGAGTTACACCAGATCGCGTAAAAAATGAAGGAGATTCATAAATACCATATCTAACAAATTGCTTCCTATCACTAAGATAAGAAGCAAAGAGTTTAAGAAGACGTGGAGAAAAGCCCACTTCAGCTAATCTGATCATAAGAGCGTCATTGTTGACAAGATCAAATGCTTTTCGAAAGTCAAAGTAGGCTACATCAACTTGTTGTCCACGGTCAACTTTAGACATGGTATAATATGAAAAGCAGGCAAGATTAGTGGTAGTGGAACGACATGGTGAAAAACCATGCTGCTCATCACACAACAATCTTTTGAACTGCAAAAGAATCAAACGGTGAAGGATATTATCAAAAATTTTGGGAATAGCCGAGATGATAGCAATAGGTCTGTAATTTTCAACCTCATTTTTAGAGCCACTTTTATGAATGGGAATGACTCTAGATAATTTCCATTTTTCAGGATAATTACCAGAACCCAGAATAAGGTTAAAAATAAACTGAAGAGGCTCTAAGAGCGAATTACAGCATGCCTTTAATACGTCAGGGGGCACACCATCAGGCCCAACAGACCCTTTCAGCTTCAAAATTGCTATCCTAACATCTCCAAGCGAGACCCGCGGAGATATATATCTGGATATTCGCGGCACACATTGTTTACGACTCGTTGAGTTTGTCAGCTACATCCATACATATGTACTTCATCGGCAGTCGCTAGTTATTCCGTTTATGTATAGGACAAAGCACTAACTAACATCGGTTTACTAACTCATTCGCACGCATTAGGCCGAAGTGCTGTTCGGGGAACACATATTACCGCGGTGCACAGGTTACGATGCTCTGGTCTAAGTCACTATTATATGAACTCATTAAATTTTCAAGATTTGTATAATTTTTGACAAAAATTATATGAATTTTTAGATTAAATAACAGGTTTCTGGAAACTTTTGATTTTTAACAACGGGTTTCCGGAAATCATTAGGGTGACACCACTGCATGTATACAAATGAGTGATCATGTCCAAGATAATTACAATTGTGTTTAAGTCTCTTAACCTTGTAATGGCAGCCCTGACAGGTGGTGGGGTTGTCACCTCATCGATTGTTTGCGCCCAACCAGCCTCACCCGAAATATAAATTTGATTTTATGCAATATAAAATAGAATGCGCCTTCCTGGCCAATTACAAAAATATATTATTATAATCATATATATGTATATATAATTTCGAAAGAGAAAAAATAAAACTATTCAAATAAATTTAATAAAATGTTTACTATTAGATTAGCCATGTTTAAGCGGTTTATATTACAAATACCGAGCGAAGCCGGGTAAAAACACTAGTATTACAATCAAGTTAAACATATATCTGACCAATATGCTCTCCTGATGTTGGCCTAATCGCAACAGACCGCCATCGGAAGCGTGCGGGGATCTTTTTGTCGTCGAGTTGCTCCATCAAGAAGACATCCAATATAATTTATATTTGTTCATAATACATATATTTAGTTTATATCTTCATTTACTAAAATTGTATTATATTCAAAACAAGTGAATAAATAAAAAAAAAAATAACCCTTGTAAATATTTAATTGAAAAATGGACACTACCGTATAAAGTGTTCTGCAATTCGTTTCAAATACACATTCATGTATTGCAGGTAGTTTTGTGGTACTTCACCTGTATTTTGATACTCGTAAATTATATATACGTACACTGAATTAATAGTCACGCATTCCCAAGTATATAACTGAGATAAAATAATTCATTTACTAGCATTTTAGTTTACATGTAATTATTTCTGTATGCGCATTTACGAATTTAAGTTTATATTTCAAGATTTACTGCCATCTATTTATTACCAGTATAAACAGCATCTAGTTGATTTACTGCCATCTATACAAAATCTCATACATTACCTAGTTTCCATGGCTAATAAAAAAAAAAAACCCAAAATCAATATTCTAAGATTTTATTGTCGCAAGATAATGCAGTTACAAATTTTACTTCACCTTTTCTCAACCGACGATTAAAGCAGATTGGTAAAAAAAAAAAAAAAACCAACTTACTCCAAACGTTTACTAAATTTATGTCGATTTTCGTTAAAGAACCTTGTTCGTAACCATGACGTACCTTACTCTTTTAACGTTGACCTCCAAGTGCAGATATAGCGGTGGCGAGATGACTTTCCATAGACTCGACGCATGTAATTTTCAGTTTTTAATAAATTGTGATATTTGGATTCAGGTACATTGACCAATGCATAATTTTGACCTTTGTAAGTATAAAAACAAGCCATCCATCCCCCACGCATGCTTGAATGATTGATATATTGCAGCTTTTTTTAAATCTTTCATTTGTAAATTCGATTTATTCATTTAAATATTGTAATGTGTTGCGATGAGAGCAAAGACTTTATAATCATTGAATGCGTTGCGAAGATAGGTACATAACATTGAACATATATCAAATAGTAAATTGAAGACAATTTCATCTACCAAGTGATAAAAATTGAGCCATTTCTTTTTCATATTAAGTTTTATCGTTACGCTGATTTTTGGTGACGTGTTTTCCTTCGTTTAAGAACCGAAATAAAATGTGATCGATTCACGAGTCTCGGTAGAGAAAGCAATGGCGAATTGTATTTTCACTTGATAAGATAAAGAGGATAGTAAATAAATTTCTGTTGGTTGTAGATATTTTTGGAGAACATATATATTTTGTTTATGATGTCGAAGTCTATTAAATTAATGTATGGCGATGACAAAAGTATATAAAACAATCATAAGACAATACAATTACACAGTATTTTGACTATTCATTATCTAGATGTGACGAAGTTGCTCAATCGACGTGTCATATATTATACTTTCGAAGCGTAGATGTTGGCTTTTGACTGTAATCATTTTAATAACAGATTTATAGTAGTCAAATATTCATCGTAGTACAAAAATATTTGCAATGTGAAGAATTAAAGTATAGCAATTTTAAATACGAGGATATATGCTCTATCATAGTTATTTGATATCGTAGATGTACCTTGATGGATAGTGCGAGGAACGAAGATAACGCAGTTGTTGAGAGACTAATACCGGTCGAATGTCTCATGCTGTGAATAACCGCCGCCGGCTCCCTTTGCATCATTGAAATCTCGTCTACTAAAATTCAATATTTCGCAATATGGCAGATTTTGCAAGTAAATGTTTAAAATGAAGAAAATACTTGTTCAAAATAAGAAGTGGACAATTGCAAGCATGCTCAGAAAATCAAATTGCCATTTTGTATACAAAAACTTTTTTTTATACAGTGGAAACAAATGGAAATTGAAATTAAAGTTTGATAAATTGTCTTGTTATATTTGGATTGGCTGTTTCAAGGTGAATACCTTCCTCTGCTTGTAGGTGAACGTGATCGGAAACGGGAGCCTCCACCGTTATAGCCTCCACTGTTTCCATAGCCTTCTCGTGATCCATAGTCTCTGCTACCTCCATAGCCACCACCACCACCACCACCCCCTCGTCCGCGGCCTCTACCGCCTCCTCCGCCACCCCCGTATGAGTCTCTGTCGAAGCCGCGACTCCACCCTCCCCGGCCACCGCGGAAACTACTACTGTCGCGACCGTTCTGGTAGCCTCCGCCGCCACCACCACCACCGCCGCCTCCTCCGCTGCCACCCATGAATCCCCCTCCGCCCCCGCGAGACCCGCCGCGGTAACCTCCGCCGCCTCCCATGCCTCCGCGGCCCCCTCGGAAGTTTCTGTCTTTGCGGGAGCGCCGCCGCGACAGCTCTACTTTTATTTTGGAACCCAGCATCTCTGTGCCGTTGTATCGGAAGCAAGCGTCTTCTGCGTCGCCCTGGTTTTCGAATTCAATGAATGCAAAGCCGGGAGGGTTGAAAGCTACCCACACTGATTTCATTTTGCCGCAGTCTTTGAACTCTTTCTCTAGATCTTCTTTTTTTACTGTGTCTGCGAGGCCCCCAACGTAAACGACCCCACCTTCTTCATCCCTCGCGCCCCCCCCACCATAGTTTTCACCCATTGCGAAGTAGATCAGTAACTGTGGAGCAAATATATATGACAAAAATTGCGAAAGGTTACGTCAACAAAATACAACTACTATCGAACACACTAAAAATGTTTATTCAAATTTGTCAAATTACAATTAATACACAATACAAAGAAATATTTTAAAAGTAATATTAAATCCGACGGCGAACGTATTTACAGAAAGAAGACAACACACAAGTGGTTTTCCACACAGCACCATTGCTGAAAAAACATTCACTCATTGTCATACGGAAGTATATGAAAGTTTCCTAAAAGATAACTAAAAAGAAAAAAAACCTAAACAAAAATAATAAAAAATTTCACTACATGACTATTTTACTGCCAAATAAATGAAATACAGTCATCATAGGAATCTGTGAATAAGTAATAAATTAATTGCTCAGTATCAAAAAAGCAAATATATCAAGTCGATTGATTTGCCATACAACAGATGACCCAAAATCTCACCCAATTACAATCTAATAAACAAAAACAAAAAAAAATTTAAGTTTTGAAATGAAAGATTTTGAGCATCGTGAAGGGCACGTATAATGTCATATCTAAAATACTCACCTGAAGAAAAAAAAAAGAACGAAACAAAAGAATCTTTTTATAAGAGAATAGAAATAAAATAATTTAGGATTTTGGCCAAAAACTAAGGTTATATTCAAAATGGCGTCTCGCATTCCAAACGCGAAAGCGTCTTCGGATAACAATCGATAATTTGAATTGTCTGCTAAAACGAACTTTTCTCGGACGAGATAAACTCGAGACATGGCCGTCATAAATATCGCGACTGTCACCAGCCCAGACTAGAGACCAGACATCGGACGCTTCGTCATCGGGGCAGAGTCCGAGTTCGGGTCAAGGATAACCAGAAATGCCTGGAAAATTTCCAAGGGAGCCGTAATAGCGATCAGAGAAATGGCGATCTACGCAACGGATATTTTGGCCCCACAACAAAGCTCGAGCGGAGGCGAAAAGCGCATGCGCGCCACAACATCGTAAATGCCGATAAGAGGCAGAGTCGTGCGAGGGCGGGCGGTGACCGAAAACCGGCCATTGCCATTGCCATTGGTGCATTCATAGCAATAGCAATCACAATCGAGCAGGTGGAGCGAGCGCGGAATGGAGAGCGTCGGCGTCGTTCGAACCCAAGCGGGCCGAATCAAACATGGCGGGCGAGTGAGCGAGTGAGCGAGTGAGCGCGCGACTGCGATCGATGCGATGCGACGCGACGCTCGCTCTCGAACGCTCCCGGGTTGGGCCGAGCGCCGCCTATTTGATTTGATTTGATTTGATTCGATTCGATTCGATTCGTTTCGTTTCGAAGCAAACAGACATCGAGGTTTTCCTCGCGGGCTACGAGCGCGTGGTCGCGGGTTGCGGGTTGCGGGCTGCGGGGGGCGAATCGCCGGCCGGCGAGCCGTTCGATGTTCGGGGCTCGCCGTAGTAGTAATAGAGTAGGCGAGGGTCGCCAACGCGCTCTCGTCGCATTGGCGGCCATCGAAGGCTGAACGTCGAACGCGAGCGTCGAGCCCCGAAACGCACCGTACAATCTGGTCTCACCCGATAGCTGAAGCGTCGACTTGCCTCGCGAACTTCCAACGACGCACTGAGCCGACCGACTCGCCGCTCCCGCTAAATGCCCTCTTAACGACGTACATTACGACCATTACGAGCCTTTCAAATTCGAGCACGTTTATTCAAATCAATGCAAACCGATTTCAAATATTATATTTATTTAGATTATAAAGTAACTAGTAAGCCAAAACAACGGTTCGGTGATTACTGGTCACAAATTACTCGTCACAAAGTCACTAAAATCTCTATAACGGAACATCTGGCAGCCGAAAAGTCCATCATACTAACGATAACTATCATAGTAACGAGAACTTGAGTGCTAAATATTGTGTATTCGCTATTTTCATGGCAAAAATTGTCTTTGTGACCACCCCAATGTGACGAATAGTCCAATTACTCAAAACAACATAACTGCTTTCTTTAATGGATCAAAGTAAAATAATTGACATGGAATTCAGTTTTTAAATGGTTGATGAAAAAACTTCTCAAACTTAATTCACTTTCAATCGAATTTAAATAAAACTAATTTATATTATGAAATATTGAGTGACATATTTAACCCATCTGTAGCGGGTTCAAAAAATGGTATAAATATAAGAGAAATAATATTTGTATTTAAAAATATACCCTTATTTTCTTCAATAACAGAAGTTTAATGTTTAGAGCGATGAGAACATTTTTACAAGCTTTTTATTGGCCACGAAATTTAAATATAAATAATTTATTTCTACCACAATGAAATCAATTTGAAGACCTGTAAACAGTGTAGATGCAAAAATAAATTCTAGTAAATTTCAGTGGTAACTGGTCATCACACTAACTTAAAAGAGTTGTCTGTAGAAACGCGTTTGGTCCTTAGTTTGAATAATTTTTAATTTAATGTTATATTTTATTATAGTGTTCGTGTTATTTGACTCTGTATTATTTCATATTGCTATTTCTTGTTAATAATTGCCATTTTTTGTATTACTTTTTATGACAGCTTTAAATTTTATATATGTATGTATGGAGGGATTTTTTTCATGTAACGCGATAGAACGGCGTTCCGGCACCTTCTTTCTCAGCATTTTTTATGCTTCAAACGAATATCCTTAAAAATAATTTTTTCTAATAAAAACTTGACAAAAATTGAGTTCCAGCACCTTTTTTTTTCAAAATAAAGCCCTGTATGTATATATATATATATATATATATATATATATATATATATATATATATATATATATATATATATATATATAATATAATAAATTGTGTAACTGTATTGAAATTGATTTTTTAGAATTATGTACAATAAAAATATATGCGTAATGGATGCTAAAATCAAAGCCCCACATTCTATGATAGATAGATGCTAAAACACAGGTCCAGTCATGATGAAATCCTTGGTGTAGTGGAGCCGGAGCGACTTACCGGCACCTCATTTTCGAGCCGGAGTTCCGCCATAAAAATTTCACATTTTTAATATCAAAATAGTATAAAATTTTTATTTCTTCCAGTTTTGCAATATTTTTTTCCCAGAAGACAAGGGTTTCAGGGTGGTCAGAAAATTTAGGTGTACATGCCTTTGTGGAAATACTTTGTAATCGCAACAATCGATAAATGTTGGTGTTCTGGCGTTATCACAATTATCGATCCTTAATTCCCTACTACCTGCTTGAGCACTTGTCTTTTTTTTCATTATTATTAAAATGTACTAATGCACACGAACGATAATTTATTAATTTTTGCATTGAATGAAGCCTTGAAGCGAAAATTATAATTTTATTTTAGCAAAATAAATGATTTGTTTTCATTTCGATTATTTTATGTGAACTTCATTAATATTTAATATGGACTTGACTTAAAAAATTAATGGCTGGATAAATAAAAGACATAATATATTTAGTCGTTTTTCAATAAATTAAAATAATTCGTATCTAAATATGTATGTGCATTATCTATGAATTAAATGTTTCCAAGTTTGGGTTTTTTATTTGTAATATCGTTGTTTACTAATTTTTAATAACATTCCAGCTTTCAAATTCACTTCCCTTCCCGGTAAGGTGTTGGGCTTCCACCTTCTAATGGTCTTCACCGAATAGTACTCTTATCATCATCTTTAACAGCACTGACAAAGAGGAGTCTTTCAGCATGTATCGTAATTAACTTTTCTTTTTTTTTTAGAAATCGAGCCTTCCGGCACCATAAAATTTAGCACTACACCACTGAATGAAACACTTATACCCAATTTCCATAAAAGCTGTATTTTTGTTGCATATAGAACATAAAATAAAGTTTCAGCATTTATTTTTGTGGTCAGTTCAGTAATAAAATTTTAATAATTGATGAACTACCTTTGAAGTGTGCATAATGCCGTACTGAAGGTGTTAATAACACTTTTGTTGTTTCTTTACTTTTTACAAAAAATGCACTGTATGTTTGCAAGGACATAATTAAATAGATTGTAAATAGTTCGTTTTCACATTTAATACAGATTCATATTCAACAGATGTTATTTGCATCAAATGGATTCTAAACTGGTATATTACATACAGATACAGTAATAAAATTTAGTTAAAAATAAATAAATACATATTAAGATCTAATAATACCAAAAAGGTTTTATTTAAATACATTTTTTCAATTTAAATATAAAATTATTATATTACTTTGTACGGGTCAATTCATATTCCATACAATACTTTTTAATACATACATACATATACATATATATATTTTTTTTACTAAACTAATTTAAATATAAAACAAGTACATATATCATTCAATTAAAAAATGCATGAGAGTGCATAAATTCGACAGTCTTCTAATAAATTAAGAAGAGCTACTTAGACTCGCCATCAACAATTCCATTTTATTTAAGAAATTTTTTCCTTCCATTTTGTCAAATCGTACTTCTTTAAAAGATCCACCAAGATGCTCCCATTTGCGTTCTTGAACCAATTGCCCAGCGAAAAAGTCTTTCCTAGGCGATTGCGCAATGGATACTTGAATGCCATTCGAAGGTTCACATCTAATGGATATCATCCGGTCACCTAGAAGTAAATACACCAGTTAAATCTATGTATCTCTACAACTATAGTAAATATTATATGAAAATATTTGTACACATGTACCGTTTGGAGAAGCCATTAAACAATGTGAAGCATTCCCTAATGGTTCAACCGGTCCAGATCCTAAATGTGCACTGCTAGCTAAAAATTGCCAACCCATGCAACGGCCGACAGCTTGTACAGCTACTATTTGATGTTGGTAAATCTGAGAAGAAAAAGAAAACTTGCACTATAGTATACTCTTTAAGAAAACCATTTTAAACATACAAGCGGATAAAACATTTACTTGGCAATAAATTAAATCCCTCAATTCTTGAGGTTCATAAGACATGTGCATGACTCTTCCGTCTCTACATATACATTTTAAAGTTTTTTCACCAACATGCACAACTAATGATGTGCGACAAATTGTATCATATCTGAAAATCGTAAATAAATAAATAAATTTTATTACATAAATGAAAGAAATATATATGTACATATGTATGTGTATGATTACATACCCATGTGTCATAATATTAATTTTCACACATGACTGTGTTGGACTGTTTAAAGCATTCCAATGTGAAACAATCAAAGGATCTTTGACCTACAATTGAAAAAAAGATTAGTTTTAATTAATCAAAGCTAAGAATCGTGATTTAAGGGTTTTAAATTATCCATTACCTCTTTGGCAATTGTATCCAAAACATATTCAGTCCTCCGTCGCATAAAGAAATGTTGTGCTTGTTGAATTATTTGTTCTAGAAGTGTTTGCTGCTTACTCATTTCCAGTAATTCGTATCGATCGGCAGCATCAGGTCCTATTCAAATAAGGTATTGATTTTTCCATCGAAACTTAAAATGATTAAAAAAAAAGCAATCAACAACCTGCACGACATCGGCGTTTTGAAGGACCCAATGGGCCACTGGCAGGATGTGGAAACGGATGGTGAGTATTAGTGTGATGTGCTTGCCGTAACAATTGATGTAATGAATGTTCTAACACATGATCGTGATCAGACTTCTGTTGGGGTCCTGGATTTCCAGGTATTTTGACATCTGTAGAACCACTTTGACCATTGGAGTGATACAAGCCGATTATTAATTGAATACCTGGCAAAACCTGAAATGTAATATGTTTATTATAATATAATCTTGCCATACTATCTATCCATTAAATGTCAAGGTTCATACTGTAGCCACAATCTGATTGCCGACAACCATGTGGGGAATGGGTGCATTCAGCTGAACAGCCTCAGATGCTAGTCGAGCGAAGAGTTCTTTACAGAAAAGAACATTCTGGGCAGCTTCTAATCGCTGTTTCCAATGGAGGTCAGAGCCAGGAACTCCAGCGGCTCCTGCTGTAGCTACACCTAGTGCTCCGGCAGTTAGTTGAGTATTCAATAGTTCTTCCTGATCTAAAATATTGATAAAAATAAATCATAGTTATGCGAATATTAGTTGTCTTTTTTTTTTAGTTTTCAAACCTTTTTGGCAAATAACAGAAATAAATGCAACTCCTTGTAATTCAGCAGGAACAGTGACTCGCAAAGCTGATGGTATTGGCACTTGAGCTCCAGGTAAGCCAGCGACTGTAGTTATTGTATTTTGAACTGAATCTTCGGGGGCTTTACTAACCTAATGAAATATAATGTACGTTTAAAACACTGATGCATTAAATAAAAGTGCAGGGAATAACAAAATTTACTTCAAAAACTCCAGACTGAGGAAATTTAGAACCAGCAGTTCGATAGCTTAGATCCCCAATTATTGTATTTGAGACTTTTTTCAATCGCCAATTTTGTCTCAATCTGAGTAGTTCAATATGAAAATCACTTGTGTTTCTGGAGTTTCGCAAGTTTTCACTGGCTCTTAATCTCTCAACTCCGGCCAAAAGTGTACTAGCTGCACACCCCAAAGCTTTCTTTCTACCATAGACTTGTACCATTGGACGAGATTCAACAGCTTCTTGGGGCACCGGGTCTAAAACCTAATAAGGTATAATTAATAACAATATGTACATTTATATTACGTTGAAAATAGTGCAATAAAGTATACCATATATCGTTTCTCTTTCGCAATCGCGAGTACGTCTGCTAACACACATACTTCGGTCAAAGCACTTCTCAATTTATTTCTAACCGAATCCCAAGGCCAGAGGCTAGATTGGAACCCAGGATCCTTGGTATCTTCATCTGCCGTTTTAGAATCGACAGAAGCATTGTCATTAAACTCCTTTTTGACAACTGTCGTAACGGCATCGTCTGCTGTCTTACTGAAGTCTATTTTCTGCGCTAGTTTGGCCAAGTTCTCGGACATGGTCAACGGTCTGTAATGTGAGATTTGAACGGTTGAAAAAAATAAATCATATATTTAATTTATAAATTTAGATAATACTGACGCCTGGTAGACTTCTTGACCATCGTATGTGATTTCTTGTATTTGGTTTTCAATGGGCGCCTCCACCGAAATATTGACGGAGTACGCCATCTCCACGGAAGTTGATTAACAATCTGTTAGCCTAGTGATCTGATAATGTGCTCTGGAATTAATAACTTGATAACTCTACCCTACGTTATCAACCACTGACAGAACCGAAGAAGCCGGCGGATGCTTTTAAGGCCTAAGTCATATTTGCTATGTCCATACTCTTTTGTAAATCTAAATTATTAAATCAAATCGATTAAAAGCTTTTCTAAAGGTCAACGAAGTCAACCTATAAAACCCTTAACACAAAGCCACCAATCTGAAAGACACTTTCCACATAGTCCGTCCGCTATAGGAAAACATTGGAGGGGGTATTACTTTATTACCTCCAGGCATATGAGGTACGGTAAATGGATTATTATTATATAAAATCTCGATCACGGAGCATTTGGCACTCGAGTTCTCTTAGTACAATATTTAGTGTGTGTTTCTTTCGATTGATGGAGTTTTGGGTGCCAGATGTTCCGTGATCGAGATTTTAGTGACTTGTGCGAGATCGCTTTTTGCGGAATAAGATACTTATAGGAATACGGAGAGCAACTTATAAATAATCATTGGAAGTTCTGGAGTTGCATAAACACAAAAAAAATTAAACTCTTCTTTATGTGATAATAAAACTTTTATCTAAAGTTTCGAAGATATTGCTAATGGATTTACAAAGTATTTCTTATCAGTTTTTGATAATTGCGTGTCCAACGACAGTGCTTAATCTCCCTCCAATCTTACTTCGTCAATCATGTTGAATATTAATAAGTTTGACATTTATAATATGAAATATGGGTAATTGGACTATTCGTCACATTGGGGTGGTCACAAAGACAATTTTTGCCATGAAAATCGTGAATACACAATATTTGGCACTCAAGTTCTCGTTACTATGATAGTTATCGTTAGTATGATGGACTTTTCGGCTGCCAGATGTTCCGTTATAGAGATTTTAGTGACTTTGTGACGAGTAATTTGTGACCAGTAATCACCGAACCGAAATATGGTTTTGATATATTGAAGTCGTCTAGTTCTTTGGGATCTGATTTCATTCCCGATATTATTTTGAAAGGTTGTGAACTCTACTAAATCTACAATTTAATTTTGAAATCTTTTGTATTCCCAGACATCTCGAAATGCAGAAAAGTCACCCCTATTTTTTAGGTAATCGGATTATTATGCACATTGCGATCGCTCAAAAGACAATTTTTGCCATGAAAATCGCGAATACAGAATATTTGGCACTCGAGTTCTCGTCAGTATGATATTTATCTTATTCACGTGGAGAGTAACTAGATTGTTTATTTCATGACAATGACAAATGTTTTAATAGAGGTAGTAGTGGGAACAAAATTCTTCAGTTGGTACGATGTGTCTTGTTTTTAAATGTCAGCCGTCTGACGTTTGTTTCGTCAGTGTACGTAAGTGAGCGTCTCGGAAGGGCAATATGGTGACTGAAAAAGAGGTGCTATCGGGTTTACGGGAACGATACGAGAAGGCACGTCGTCTCCTGGAGGAGGGGATTCAGACAGATCCCACGGATCAACCTCACAAATCCCGTTACGCAGCTCGACAGGAACTATTGGCATTGCGAGCAGCGCTAGAGCAGTTGCCCGCACATTCCGAGAATCACAGGTCAAAATTAGCTGCCGTATTGTTAACGCTTGGACGAATCGGACTTGATACCGACGAGTTGTCTGAAGGTGAGAAAAATCTTGCCGCATGCATCACGCTATTGCAAGGATTTGAACGGCAACCGGAAACTGTTCTGGTCGCGCTCAATGCACTTAATCAATTTGGAATCCTATGGTCTCAGAGGGAAGATGTTCACAAGTCTAAAGTTCATTTAGAATTAGCCGAGTCTATCTACAAGGATTTCAAAGCCCTCGATCAAACTCCCATCAATATATCTGATTTGTTTCTCGCACCTGATGATACTCTCTCTACAGATTCTTTTTTGAATTTGGAAAAGACTCACACTCTCACTTTGTATTACTTGGCTCAGGTGTATGGGACTTTAGAAGACTTTCTGAAGTCGGCTGTGTACTGTCACACTACGCTGAAGAGGCAGTTGGAATTCAATGACTTTGACCCGATCGATTGGGCTCTCAATTCGGCTACATTGTCACAGTTTTTTATGGAAAATAATGGATTTAAGCAAGCACGACATCACTTGTCAGCTGCCTCATTTATTTTGGATAAATTAGAAGAGCAACTTTTGAAAGAGACGCCTGGAAGTGAGGTGCACGATGCTAAAATGGAAATATTAAAACATAGGTCGGCTGACGTTGCTCGCTGTTGGACTAAATATGGCTTATTGCTATTGACTACGTCTAAAGACCGCCTTATGCATCATGCGGATGATGATGATGATGAAGATTCACTATCTTGCTCTTTATCTTCAGGTTAAAAATCAGTTTTTCTCAATACACATAATACCTACTTACATAAGAATAAATGATCAACTATTGTTTTTTTTATTTCAGATCTGACAAAGTTGAAACTTTCGGAGAACAGTTCTGTGTCCGCAGCTGATATTGCACGATTGACATTCTCACTGTTAAACTTATCTATTTACGAAAATCAAATGACTTACAAATTTATTCTTACTTATGATGATGCTAAGATTGTTTTCCCTGTTGTAAAACATTGGATTGACAAATCAGCCTCATATTACACAATGGAGACTTTGGCTTCTGATCATTTGCAAATAATGCAAGATCTGTCTCAACTTTATAAAGTCTTGGCATTTTTCGAAGATGATAGCGAAAGACAAGCAAAAATGCATAAACGAAGGATTGATATTTTGGAAAAAGTGATAGTAGATTTGAATCCCATGTATTATATGTCGTTTCTTCGTCAAATATGGTATGAACTTGCCGAGACTTCAGTGGAAATCTTGGATATCAAAATTGATAAGATGAGATCTTTGGGCGATGCTCCATCTCCTCATGCATTAAAGAAGATAAATACTCTAGCTGAGCAAAGCATAAAATATTATACAAAATTTTTGGATTCTTTGAAGCAACCCACATCCGAAGAGATGCCGAGTACATTCACTCCAGAGACAGAAAAAGCCGCTTTGGGTGCATATTTCCAAATTGGTAGTTTGTATTTGAAGATAGTAACGCCGAATAAGGTCAATCAATTGGAAAATTCGGAAAAGACTTTGGAAGCTTATCGTAGTTTGGTAAATTATTGTGCTTCCAATGAGTCTGCAGCTATAAAAATGAAAACTGAATTGAGCTTATGCAAAGAGATGGTCGAATTGCTCCCATTCCGAATACAAAAATATAAAAGAGAGTTACAGGTTTTAGAATAAATTTCTTTTCAATCATCGTAAAGAAAATTCTCAAATTTTTTCAATCATTTTATTGGTTAATATTTAAAAAAAAAACTGTATTTTTGGATAGTTGATGCATTTAAATCGTGACTATGAATATGTTGAAGCTTTAGCTATTATATATTTTTTCCAATGCACTGTTACATTTTAAAATAAATAGTTAAGATAAATAAAAACAATGTTTATATATAAATGTAAACATATTTAGAATGAATGGTGAGAATGTTGCATATTGATTAATAATGGAAATTATAACTTAATCTAGTCATTACAATTCTTTTTTATATTATGAAAATACATATAATTAATATTGAAGTTAAATAAATTAATGTAATATTCCAGATGACTGTTTTTAATTATTTTGAACTCTGCCTTTTCCAAATGGTGATGCGTCATTAGTACTTAAGTAATAGTTCCCGCTGGCACTAAAAATTAATGAACAAATTAACGTTTTACAACAAAAAATACAACTTAATTGTTATATATAATATGCAAAAAGAATTTACTTTTTATCAGCAGCAATTCCCATATAAACTACAGGAGTATCAAAACCACTCGAAAGTTTCTTCAAATAGTTATCATAATTGATAGCTTTGTAAGACGGGAAGGCTGTAGGATTCCCTAAACTTTCAGCCCAATAATGCCACGATCTCCAATGACTGCATAAATCTGTGATGTATTTCATTAAATTACATATATGTACATTTCTCTTGAAATTAAGTTATTTAATTGAAAAGTGCCATACCTTCAGGAGTGAGAGGCTGGAAGACGCCAGCTTTGCAACCCGGTTGGAATCTTGCTCCATTATTTGGCCAGAAATCAATTGTACCCGTCACCATTGGTGCACCATAAAAACCAGCATCAGTATGGATTATGTCAACAAATTCAGCATCATTTTTATCAATATGTTCCATAACTAAGCCTGGGTAAAACAGGGGGAATGCAGGGTCTAAACCAGTAATCCTATAAATTTTCAATTATTTATAATCCGTCTTATCAATTGTAATTTGATTTCAATATTATACACACCTCTTTAATTTTATATTAGATTTTTGTAAAGCTTTTCCGATGAAGCCTGCGGTTTGTCCTCCTAATGAGTGTCCAACAATGTGAATATTATTGGAATTGACTCCACCTTCAATCAATTTTAGTATTTCATTTGTTACCGCAGATGCAACCTTAAACCGAATAAAGTATTGTTTTTATTGATTTTAGTTTTTAATTTGATTTTATATTATATTGTAATGTGGAAACGTGGCAGAGAGTATCCGCTGTCTAAGTGCATTCATAGGTGAATACTAAAGACCTCGGATTAGACAAACAGTATTCAGTAAGGCGAACAAAGGATACGCTAAGTTCTCACAGACCTGGGCGAGTGCATGCGTAAACAAAAGACTCGCCAGGGTAAACCTTTAAGTGACAATAGATAATATACACATTAATGAATCGGGGAAGCTGTGATGGGCAACTTGTCTTTTATAAGAAGGTATACACGGTAGATCAGATTATTCTGGAGCGAGCGGTGATCTGGTGTGGACCTCCTGAATCGTTTTAAAAATGCTGTGAAGCGACTTTGGCCTTTCATTTGGATCCTGAACTCACCCCTATGCAGCAATATTATAATTTACTAGTGTTGTAACCGATGACATATCATCGCATGGGTGTTGGCATATTAAGTTATTAAATAAAAAAAAAATTAAAAGAAATGTGTTGTCGGTCATGGGTTCGATCCCCACGCGGTTGTATTTTTTTTCAAACATCTTTTAATTATATTTAATATGAAAACAAAATGCTAAAAACTACATATAAATAATATAAAACACCCATATATAAATAAATTTTCAATAGATGGCGGTAAATTCTATGGCAAGCGGAAACATTAGTAGTGATCACTAAAGCCCGGACCCAGAAGGTGCCGCGTATTGTTCAAATGTTGTAAATGCATTGTTAAAGGTTTGCCGAACCTTTTTTTACAAAGGATTTACAACAATGGAACAATGAGCGGCACCTTGGCTATCCTACCTCTAGTGATCACTATATGTAGAAGTTTTTTCTTTTGTTATTGTATTCGTATATACGTTTTGGCTATGGTTTAGCTGTGAGTACATATGTATGTCGAACCGAAACGACTATTATAGTACGGCGAGCGTTATCTCGGACAGACACATAGATGGAATGGCGATATTATATGTATATATGGTGATATCTCGGGTTTGTAGGGAATTAGAGGCTAGAAATCTAATTTACCTTTTTAGTATTCGGTGCTGCATTTACTATATATGAACCGACAGCCATGTTAGACCAATCAACAACAATGACGTTAGTTTCGGGCTGCCATTTCAAATAAGCTCCGACAACAGTTTGAACACTTTCCATATTCGTGTTTTCTTTGTATCCATGTATATACAACACTATTGGATTTTCAACTCTAAATTTTTCGTGTGTTAGCAGTTTTGTAAATTCGGATAATTTTATATCATAATATTCGTTGAGAGTTTTCCTAAAAATATACTAATGTGATATTATATAATAAAAAAGCGAAAAATATACAAAATAGTAACGAAATACAATATTACCCTGTGTAAAATCTCAGATGAATATCTCGATAGTCATTATTGCGATCTATATATGCTTCTGAAATTATCATACACATTCCAATCAATAACAATAAATACATATTTGTCATATACGTGGTTTATATCGTTGCTTAAAAATGAGTTAGTCGGAGTTGTTTGAGCTGTTAGCTGTTCAATCGTTCGAACGCAAATAAAGCACTCGGATAATTTGAAAGTATCACGAGAATCAAATTATTTTCGAAACTATGGATAATGCACATATAATAAATCCGATGTACATTACATTACGTACATGCATTAATGTGAATGTTATACTCACACATGTACTTACATATATAAATACATACATAGGTTAAACAATGAGCGAAATATTGAAATATTATATTTTCCAACAATATTTAGTTTCTAAATGTTAAAATATTAATTTTTTTTTGAGAATACATAGTTTTACTCACTGAATATAGTCAACGGTCCCTCGAAAACTTGTGGATCAGGTCCTGTCCCAAATATGTTCGTAAGAATATTGGTTTTTGCAAGGTTCAATAGTGTAAAAAGCAACACAAAGATAAGTTTAAGTTTAGCCATGATGTATGATTGTGGTCACTTCCAGTGATCAAATGCAATTCTTATGTTGTCGACTTTCAATTTATACTATCATCATAATGTTAACAAGTCGATTTTGCTACGAAATGACTTTTAAAGTTGTCAACGCAAATTAAATACACGTTTTGAACGATAAACATGTGAGAGATAAATATAAACAAGAATGATGAGCAGAATAGCTATGCATGTACATAAGTTTTGTAGTCTTTTTAGATCATATTTTTTATTAAAAGAAGTTACTTCAGCAATTTCATTGAAATAAATACGGTCAATACATATTTGAAGCTAATTTATGAGTTACACGTGACTTTTGTTTTAAAATCCGTGTCAACAAACAGTTTTGAATAAGCACTATTAAAAAGGTTCACAGGTTAACAATATTATCTTACATACTTACGTATTTGTATAATATGCAAAATTGTCGATCGAGCTTAATAGCTTCATAGAAATTTTTAGCTTCTATAAAATGAATATTGCAATATTTGCTTAAAACTAGCCGGCATTGCTAGGCATTATTGAAAAATAAAGTAAAAACTCTTTAAAAGGCTCCGACCTCTATGCTTACTCATCTGTTACATACAATAAATAAATTTATATGTATGTATATCATTTAATTATTTTTCGTTTTAAAAGTAGATTTTTCCATTAAAATGTATGTGTTCGTTTTGACTATAACTTAAATTTTAGATTTTGTGTTCGTAAATTCTAATATTAAAACATACACACAGAGAGGAATCTCGAGCCCTGGAAAAATAATTCCATGCCATATGAAAAATATCAAAGAAAAAAGGTTGTAGATATATTTTTAATATGTGAAAAATCAATTAGAACAATTAGAAAAATACCTATATGTTAAATGCTATTTTTTGAAATAATCGAACAAGAAAGTATTATATAACAGGTACGATTTCACATGGACACAGAATGCGTGGATTGAAAAATAATAAACATTTAGCATTAAAGAAATATATGTATTTTTATGCAGAATAATAAAAAATATCAATATCGATCTTTCGAACGTCCCAACACGGGGCCCCTCAAGTAGTCCGGGCCCTGGAACTTTAATCCCAGTTTCCCCCTCCTCTCGGCGGCCCTGCATACATACATACATACAGTCCCATGACAGCGAATTACTAACACCATGCGGATTTTGCAAATTCTATGTTTAGAGCTATATATTGAAGAGTAGGTTCGTAAAATTAAAACAAAGATGTGTTTATAATGATTATACATAGTTTATTTACAATATTAATACAACATATATATATATTATTAATATTTTGTATGTCCACCCTTATTTCGGAGACACGATGCTATTCTTTTGGGCATACTCTCGATACAAGACGCAATGGTTGACTTTATCTCAGGATCTCCCTGCCACACAGAAATTATGTTTTGTTTTAGGATATTTTTATTGGTACATTGGAGCTTATTTAATTTCATTTTAAGGGTATGCCGGACATTTTCTTTAGGATTTAGATCGGGAGAATTACCGGGCCAGTGAAGGAGCGGTAAATTGTGGTTGGACATGATTTTTTTCACAATTTTGGCTTTATGGCAGGGTGCAAAAATATTGCATTAAGTGCAGGCGATCCCTTTTGTCAATTTTGTTTTGTATAGAGTGCAATAGGGTGTATCGCAATACCGTTATATATTGCGAAGCATTCATCATCCCTTCTACAAAATACAATGGCCCCCGACCTTCCGCTCTAATTGAGCCCCAAATCATGAGTGACAGCGGGTGTTTCACATTTTTTATGACACAGGACTCATTATACCGCTTGCCGACTCGCCTACGTACGTATTGGTGAGTCGGTGTCATCAATTGAATTGACGACTCGTCAGAGAAGTGAACCTTAAAAATGTTAAAAACATCGATTAATTCAATTCATTCAAAAAAAATTAGACAAATAATTTAATTTCAATTAAATTACCCCTTTCCAATCGTCGAGGGTGAAGTGGCGATGCTCATTAGCCAAATTGAGCCTGGCTTTCTTCATTTTTGGCGTCAAAAGCGTTTTTTTAAGTAGTTGTCTGCCATTCATCCCCGCGTCTGCGAAACGGCGTTGTATTGTCCGAGTCGATATTTCGGTTCCGCTCCCGTAAATTTGTCTGGATTTTTTTATTTGTGGCAAACCGATCCTTCTCAACAGTATTTATAATATATCGATCGACTCGAGGACCGTATTTTCGAGTGCCACAACAATTCTTACGCTTGGTGACCGTAGGATTTTCACCTCTTTTTAGTTGGGTGCTAATTTTATGCACACTGAAAACTCTAACCCCCTAATCTTTAGCAATATATCGTATAGAATACTTCCCAGTATTTAATAATGTGGAAATATTGGCGATTTTCTCCATAGATAAATCTTTATTTCTTCCCATCTAAAAAGGAAAGGGGTTTTTTTCACAAGCAATTTAAACAAATAATTAAGTCACATTTAAAAAATTTAAACACTTTAACTTACTTCAATGATATCGATAATATACAGGAAAGCAAAAATCTCTTCAAAACTAACTTTTCTCCCAGTGAAAGCACACGTCTACACCAAACGAATTTCAAAGCCAAACTGTGTATTTGCACTTGTTCGGTTTTTAAACTATTTGTATAAACACTACTCATCCTATCCTTCTCTAAATACATAGAATAGGATACAATGAATGGTCTACAAAAAAAACCAACCCAAAATGTTACTTAAGACGGCGCAGGTACACAAAATAGGGTAAATACGCGGGTGTTAGTAATTCGTTGTCATACGACTGTATATATATATATATATATATACATATATATATATTTTGGTGTATCTATGCTGAATCTCATTATTTATGTATTATTTTCATTGTTATTATTATACTATAAAATGCATTAAATATTTTTTTATTATACGTATATATCAGTATATTATCTGCATATGTATTCATAATACATAATTATTTACATCATTAATTTTGTGATATCATTGGATCTCTGCTGATACACCAATTATGTTTTATTGAATATATAATGCATATCCAGTGCATATATTATATATACATATGTACATATGTATATGTTCATATCTTTTATTACCATCGGAAATTATGTTATCGAAATTTTTAAACCATTAAAAATCATATTGTAACAAAACATTTTATTAATAATATTTAAATATTGTCTTGATATACATACAATAAAAACAGTGATAAATACAGGCAAATGAAATAAACAATATAAATTTCTGTGTAAACATAAATAAATAAATGCGGAGCAGTTTAAACTTGTATAATTTATATTATAATTGAGGAGATGAAAAATAAAAAATATTCCAAAAGTATTAACTGTACATTTTCATGAATATATTTTCTAGACAAATTTCTGTGCTTATTTGAATCGTTTGTATAAAACGATATATTATCAGAGATAGAAATGAAACAAATACAATTAACCACAGATTCAAAAATCCAAACCACTCCCTGTCATTTTAAAAACTATTGCTTCATATTCTAGATCCTCTATGTAACTTGCACAGCAGTTAATGTTTTTGAGGAAAAAAATCACTTGGCTACGTATGTTCCGGCCATTCCTTTTCCAAATGGTGTACAACAATTTGTTGTTAAATAATAATTTCCTTTGGCACTGTGAATAGAATTAAGAAATCAAATAAAATTAATCGTATTATAATACAATATATCGATGACTTGGTGCACAGATATTGTATGTCCATTTAATGATTTTGCATATTTGTGGTATACATAAATTATCGGTCTACGTCAATGATCAAAAAAAAAATTTAAAGATCAAAAAAAAAAGGGTGCATGGTAAACGGTACATACTCACGTACATAATCACTTAATTTGCGGGAGCAGGATACAACAGGAACAAGAGGAACAGGCTTTTCCTCCCGTATTAATGTGCGCGCGCAGAATACGGGAGGAAAAGCCTGTTCCTCTTGTTCCTGTTGTATCCTGCTCGCGCAAATTAAGTGAGTATGTACCGTTTACCATGCACCCTTTTTTTATGTTTCGACTTAAGATCTTTCGATTTTCGATCTTTGCCTTCCGATATTTGCGTTTTCGGGCGTTTCACATTCGGGACCCTGAGGTAGACCCATAAATTATGTACTTTGAAAGGAAAAACCTGGATTATTCCAGCATCTACAAACTTAAAATTTGATACAAACTTAAATATTCGATACAAATTCAAAAATGGACATACAATATCGGTGCACCAAGCCATCGATATATTTAAAATAAATTACACTGACTTTTTATCGGCTTTCACTCCCATGTAGACGAAATTTCCGGCCGTATTTGGAGTTCTATTTTCCCTTGAGAAAGCACTGTAAGATGAAGCAGTGATTGATGGAAAGGCTGTCGGATTCGTCACAGATTCTGCCCAGAATCTCCACGATCTCCAATGACTGCACAGACTGTCGTCAGACAGAGGTACTGGTGCAAATTTTGGGCATCCTGGTTGTTTCCCAACACCTCCATTTGGCCAGAAGTCTAAGGATCCCGTTGCGACTGGCGCTCCATAAAAACCAGCATCTGTGTGTACGATGTCTACAAATTCGGCATCGTTTGCGTTTATGTGACTTAAGAATAATCCTGGATAGTATAGTGGAAAAGCAGGATCCAAGGCAGACAATCTATAATAAATATTCGAATATAATAGTAAATACAACGATGTTCATTGTGAATTAATAGAATGAATCGAAAGTGTTAACCTTTTTAATTTTATATTACTTTGTTGTAAATCTCTGCCTATGAATCCAATTATTTGCCCACCCAGGGAATGTCCGATTAGGTGCAATAGATCTGTGTCTAATCCTAAGTTTGAAAGTTTAACAATTTCTGCAGCAACTGCTGCTGCCACCTATTGAAAAAATAAACAACTTATATAATCTATGATGATTTATGATGAGTTTATCATCTCAAACAATAAGAACGATGTTCCATTGGCTACGTCCACACTACTGATATCTACACCCGATATTTACGAAATTTTCCATATCCTGTTCCCATATTGCAACCTGTGGTTGCTATTTAGGAACTGGTTATGGCAAATTTCGTAAATATCGGGTGTAGATATCGGTAGTGTGGACGTAGCCAATGTCTATTCGAATCTGGAACATCGTTAGGTGTCTAAAATATCAAGATCATATCAATATAAGCCAGCAGAATGGCTCTGTGTTTTCGTTTGTGTTTAGCACCGATATATTACTGGGTTCGATCCCGTGCTAATCTTCAATACTGGTTGTTAAATTTGGATATTTGTGACTCCAAGTCGATCGTTTCTTATCAGATTTTGCCAATTTATCTGATTTTCATTGTTGAAACGGTTCCTCAAATTGACAAAAATCATCCTACCCTCCGTCACAAATATCTGAATTTGATTTTTGTACAATATGTAAAAAATTATGTACAAGTCTAAATCTATAGACGTCTCAATGGATTAATTAATTAATTGCTAATTTCGCGTTCTTCAGTCAGTGATTTATATAATAAAAATGCTGCAATGTTTGTAATTAATTGTCTCGGAAGGCGCATTGGGGTCTACATGTCAGGCCTTCCTGGTATTTGCATATATATGTAAAAATATTAATAAATATCTAAATGAATGAACCTTTTTCGTGTTGGGTGCAGCATTTAATACATAATTTCCAAAGGCCATATTTGCCCAATCGACTAATACGAAATTTGTGTCAGGTTGGCCTTTGAGATAAGCCTCAGCCATGACTTTGACGCTCTCTTGCTCGGCCGTTTCTTCAAATCCGTGCACGTAAAGTATGGTGGGATTGGATTTTTGAAATTTACCATCTGTCAACAATTCTTGAGATCTGGGCAGTTTGTAATCCGAATATTCTGCGGTTGTGGACCTAAAAAGTTGACAAATTATTATTATTTAAATGCATTGCCGCAGTGCGATAAATGGCTGTTGAACCAGTCGTAATATGTAAGTATAATATAAATAACAGTGAGCAAGATAAGAGTACATATGTTATTCAGTGAAAATAAAATATTGAAGTTTAAGCATATTTTTAGAAGTCTCTTTTTAGTTTTATTCTTACTCACCCTGTGTAAAATCTTAAATATATATCTTCTATTACATTGTCGCGATGTGGTTGTAGACCTGAAAGCATAATTAAGTTATTATTAAATAGACGTAGTATGCATTGTGATCATGATAAAATTTGACCTCGAGATCGTTTTAAATTTGATTCGTCGAGGTTTGACATCAAAATTATCATACGAACTCGTTTTTTTGGTGACCCCGACATAGGAATTCCTTTCGTGCATATTATTAAAAAATACGTATATTTTTATACGACGAAAATTGCAATTACTGAAAATTTACCACTACGGTAGATTGAATATAGCAAAAACACCGTCAGTTTAAAAATGTTTCCAAGTGTATGCATATATGCATGTTACAGTCCGGTTCGTTTATGAACATACTAGTTTGTTCTTACACGAACTATTTTCAAATAGACTCACCAGGTGTCGTGTGAAACTTTTAGCTGTCAAAAACCGCTGAGATGTCTAACGCCAAGTATTTAGATGGGAAATCCCATGGAACCACATTACAACGTTGCTATAATTCTCGTTTTCGCTAATATTAAAAACAATATAACTTAGGGTAGGCATATTCAGAGCCAAACGATTGAGAATACAACTTCAATTTATGCCTAATATGTAGTGTGTGCATGAACAAACGTTGCCAGCAGCATAGCTTGGTGGTTGCGTTAATGCTAACCGCCGAAAGGTCATCGGGTTCGATTCCGTGGGTTAAACTTGATTGAAAAGAGTTTATTCCGAGTATTTCTGTAGTGTTGTTGGTCAGGCTTGAATATTTGTGACTCCAAGTCTATCAGAGTTTGCCAATTTATCTGATATCATTGTTGAAACGCTTCTTCATCAAATTGGAAAAAACCATCCTACCCACTATGTCACCACTGTTTTAAATTTTTTTCAAAAGTTATAATTTATAAATTTATATACATATGTATGTACAAGTTTAATACCATAGAATCATAGATGGTGCTCAGGGCCAACCCGAAAATGGCATCATGGGAAAATATAAAATTGCTATGCCACATTTATCAAGTATTAAATTTAATAATAAAAAATAACTACATAGTTCGTTTGTAAATTTGTTCTTTTGTGTACACTATAACTGGCCAGATTGGTTCGTGTATGAACAAACTATGTAGTATGTTCATAAACGAACGAATGAAATGTACACTTGGACTGTAACATACATATATATGTAGATATATACTGGCTAAATTACCCAGCTCTGTTTGAATTTAAATTTGTATATAATCGTAATTAATTCACGTGGGTAGTTACGTAATTTGAAATAGGTCGACAATAATTTGGTATATTATTTAATAGTATATTAAATATTTTGTCTCGATTATCCAATTGATTATATTGTATTGTGAATAAAAGCTTTATCTCTTGGCAGACAAGTTGTTCGTCGTTGAGATGCAGCCACGACAAACATCTGGAGACATGTAAGCTCTCCGTCAATGCCCACATTAAGAAGTGTCATTATTGAATAACTAGTGTTGTACCAGATGAAGCATCATCGCATGGGTTTTGGCATAATAAGTTATTAAATAAAAAAAATTAAAAGAAATGATCCTCACGCAGTCGAATTTTTTCAAATACCTTTTAAATATATTTGATTTAATATTTATATTTAATTTTTTAATATGAAAAAAAAAGTTAAAAACTACCTACCTACATATAAACAATATAAAACACCAACTTAAAAATTAATTAATTAATTAAATAAATTGTCAATACATGATATATGCTCAGAGACTAATTTTCCTAGAGGAAACATTGGTAGCAAACAGTATATATAGAAGTTTTTTTCTTTCGTTATTATATTCGTACATTTTATTGGCAGTGTGTTAGATGTGACGTACATATGTATGAGCGTTATCTCAGATACACAGACGCACAGACAGAATAGCGATATTATACATATGTATGATGGATCGATTATGCGATTTGCTACCTCAAAAACAGATCGGAAGCTTAAATTGAAATGAATGTGAAATTTTATATAAAATCAGCACATATGCATTTATGTATTTATTTCAATCATCATTTTGATTTCTTTTTTCCATATTTATAACAATGAAATGGCCCAGATTGGAGGTTTCTCAATATTGTAAAATATGGCGACGACTTTTTATTACATATATATGTGTACATGTATGTATGTAGTTCGACCGTCAATTTTTGGTCAAATCTATGGTCAATGGAAAAGTGCGAAACACGAATCGGATAAAAGTTGCTTCCCTAGAATGTCACCATAATTGGAACATGTCATACATTTGTCTTAGCTTCGATTCGAAATATAATTCTATTGTATGAAAAAAAAACGAATGAATTTTTTCTTATATTATTTGAATGAATATTTATGTAGTATATTTGTATTGTATAATAATATTTGTTGTATGGGTGGAATTAAGTAATTATGTAAATGAATGATTTCTCAACGTAATCTACAGCAATAATTATAGTCCAAAGTACATATACTCCCATATACATGGTCACTGGTCAGATACGATGTTAAACGTTTCACAACATTGCAATGCAAAGACAAAAAAAGCAATTAGCGATAGTTTACACAGTTCACATCGCAATCTTTAAAGGAATACGATATTTAAAAAAAAGGAAACGAAATATTTCATGAATCGTCGTTGATTGGTTCAAATTGATTTGCCAATTGTTTCAAATACAAATAGGAATAACAATGAATCTGATTCTCGTTCGCACAACTCACACTAGCACACATTAATTGAAACCATGTTACTGTCCAGAGGCATTGAAATAATTGATTCAATGTTTTTAATTAACCTTCGTTCTATCTTCTCGTTTATATATGTAGAATGTATAGATTCAATCAATTTCGATACAATCATTCAATATGTGTCTGTAAATTAAAAATGTGTATGTATGTACAATATGTACCTACATACATGCATACATATGTCGAATATCAAAAGGTTCGTTTGCATCAAATTGAATATTTATGCGTTTTTTACGACATTATTTCATGCGTTCGCGTTAAAAATTTATTCCGCTATTTACTGTTAGAACAACAGTATGTTTTAGCATTAATCTTTATCGGCGCACTTGGTGTATAATGCAATAATAGTTTTTTTGGATATTTTTACTGGTTTTACTGGAGAAACTGAATTTATACACGTTTTTCATTCCAAATCGACCCTTTTTCATTTCAATGCCAATTTGAAATGAAACATAATCTCAAATAGTATAGAGATTGAATTATTGTAATTAAAATTTTTTATTCGGACTAAAACATAAATTCAAAAGAGATATTTATTTTTTTGCTTATGAGTGTAATCGATTGAATATTGATTCTTAATAAGAATTAACAATTTTGTATGACGCAGTTCTTCTTTGATATTGAATAAAACTTATTTTTTTGTACATTTATTGTGTAATTTCGAAAGAGACTGTAACTATGTATACATAAAAGGTTTGTTGGGAAAATCGAAAACAATAATATTTACTATAAGATTGTCTTGCCATGTTTAAGTTGTATATATTATAAATATTATATTAATATTACAATTACCGAGCGAAGCCGGAAAAAATCACTAGTATAATATAATTATAAAATCGATTTCATCTAAATCAGATCCACAGTGATGACTTTCTGGAAAATACAATTAAGATTTTTCGCTCCTAGCCAAATGGCGCCCTAGCTAGTTGCCCTTTTGCCTATTTTATCACTACAGCTCTGCATATACATACGTAGTTTTATCTTTATTGACACGGTTTATAGCTCAACCCCTGTCACAAAAAGGAGGATTCATCCCATTAGAATGAATGGCGATAACACTTTTTCAAATACATATACACCTTTTCTATAGTTACTACCTGGCTTAAACTTACGCCAGGTAAAGGTTTTTTGTAACGCTCGTTAGGTTTTACTCCATCTATTATATTATGTTTACTCGATTTATCATGTGAAGTATTGTTTTTCATTAGTTGATTTTATGTGAAGTAGAATTTAGACCATCGAAAATACACGCACAATTTATTTAAGTTCTAGTGGATTTATTATTGAAGTAGACGAGAGACGCGCGAAAAGATAAATATAGAGAGAACGAGTTGTCTTCCGAAACAGTTTCGTATGAACGTTTCGCTCTTGCAAAGCTAGAAATATAACACACATACGTAGACATGCGTGTGTATGTGAAAGACAAAAAAAAAAAGTACATACAAATAATTGAGAGGAAAGGCAAAATAAATAACGAAAGTTTCGTAAACGCGCTGTAACGAACCGTGATGAAAGCAATTTACCGGATCGTCGACCGTACGGTAAACTCTCTCTCGCAATCGCACATTGAATCCGGCACGTGTAAAAGTCGATATAGCACCGCAATTGCACGTGCAAATTCCGCAAGTCAATACCGCCGAGAGGAAAAGTGGGTGCAGTTAATGGCATGCAAATGAGATACGATTGAGGGAGAAGCTATCTCGCGCAGTGCGTGAGATAAGATCGATCGATAGTGCGCTTTGCTTTAGAGTTTTATTTTTTTTGTTTTCAGGAAATGGAGTCGATTGTTTCTCTTACCTTTTCCCCACCAAAACTTCTTCCATCCGTCGCCGGCCTTCTTGAACATGATGGAATACACGTGGCGATGCTCGCCGTACGTGAGTCACATATCGACTGTTGGACTTGTCCGACCACGACCGACCGGTAAAAGTGGCGGTAAAGACGGGAAGCGGTAAAAAGAGTGGGGTAAAACGCCCACGGCTGTTGTAGTAACCGTGAACCGGTAAACTCGACAGAGATGCACTCTCAAGATACACTAATAAATTAAAATGTGCGTCAGAAGACGTCCAAGTGTGCTGCTGGTTATAAATTGTGCTTTGATTCGATCATGGTTATATGAAGGGTTTCTAAGAATATCTTTTCTAGGGCTGAACAGTTTTCCTTTAAGAGGGCTGGACAGCAGCGCCTTGTCCATACAAACGTACTATACTTCTCCCTACCTCAATTATGGCACTAGAGAAATTATTTTTTAATATGCTATGGATATCCACCATTGGGGTGCATCTATCGTTTTATTTTTTTGATTAATTATTTTTTATAGGAGCTAGGAGCCGCCAAACATCTATAAAATCGCCTCTTTTTTACACCCACGAAAAGAGTCTAGCGTGGTTATTTAACGGTCGATTTAAAAAAAATACGCCGATAGATGCACAGAAAATATTTTTCTCATACCGATGATGAATTTTTTTTAAAAATTGATCCAGTTTTGGAGGAGAAAATAGTAGAATACGAAACCTCGATTTTGTCAATTTAAAACACGTTTTACCTGGTCGAAGCACAACTGTCGCATTCACTCAATATTTATATTGATATATATTGTCGCATTCACTCAATATATACATACATTCAATATATATATCGAAGAAAGGAACGGTAACAAAATTAAGGTTTCGGGTGTACAGCCCTCTAAATAGGGTATTTTGTTTTCTGTGTGTTCGTTATTTTTAAGGTACTTTGAGGATAATTCATTTATTTATTTAAAAAATTGTCAATGGCGCCGTCCACACACACGATATTTTCATATTTAAGAGGGCTGTACACCCGAAACCTTAATTTTGTTGCCGTTCTGTTCTTCGATATATATATTGAGTGAATGCGACAATATATATCAATATATATATTGAGTGAATGTGACAGTTGCGCTTCGACCAGATAAAACGTATTTTAAATTGACAAAATCGAGGTTTCGTATTGTCCTATTTTCTCCTCCGAAACTGGACCAATTTTTAAAAAAATTTCATCATCGGTATGAGAAAGATATTTTCTGTGCAACTATGCGCGTATTTTTTTTTTAAATCGATCGTTAAATAAGCACGCTGGAGTCTTTTCGTGGGTGTAAAAAAGAGGTGATTTTATTGATGTTTGGCGGCTCCTAGCTCCTATAAAAAATAACTAATCAAAAAAATAAAACGATAGATGCAACCTAATGGTGGATATCCATAGCATATTATCCATAACATAATTTCTCTAGTGCCATAATTGAGGAAGGGAGAAGTCTAATACGTTTGTATGGACAAGGCGCTGGTGTCCAGCCCTCTTAAGCTGTTGAATGGGATAATACATAATCCCCACTTTTTTAAGCTGTTGAATGGGATCATACACAATCCTCAGGTTCTTAATGAATTTAGGTTTTATGCACCTATTGAATTCGGGGACTTGAGGAATCGTGATTTGTTTGTTCCTCCTGTGGCTCGCACAACTATGTCGGCGACGGCTCCTATATCTAGGGCGATATATCTGCTCAACCGGATTGCTGGTGAAATTGACCTCTTCAATATAAACTATGCTAATCTGGTTGAGTGGTTGTTGAGGAATGCCAGTGGTTGATTTTGCCAATAATAAATGTGAATGATTGTTATTTTTTATGATTTTAATTATGTTGTGTTAATATTGTTATTATTATAAGCTATTATTATTGTTATCATGTTATTATTATTGAATGACTGGCCACAGTGACGCGTTGGAGCTCTCCGATATGGAAATATCGGTAGTAGATATCGTTCGTGTGGACGGCGCCAATAGCAAATCAGAGGCGGCTTATAGAAAATGTTTTTAGGTATTGTCGGGGCTTTTTTCCCATGTAACACGGTGGAACGGCGTTCCGTCACCTTTTTGTCTCAGCATTTTTTATGTTTCAAACGAATATTCTATCTAATATATATAATTTGGAAAGAGACTTTGTATGTAACATTGGTTGGTTGGTTCGTTCGTAGACGACACGTTCGATTTATTTTTTTTTCGATTCGTAGGCGCCGATTCGATTTTTTACATCATTACAGAATCAATTCATACCTTTCCATATGAACTGTATCTTATTTAAAGTAAAATAAAAATAAAATAGAATTGTTGTATTGCAATTGGAATTATTTGTGGTGATAATTTACCGACATGCTCACCGAGCAAGGCTGATTTCTTAGTAAATAATAGTAAATAATAAAAAACAAATATTGAATCAGTTTTAAAATGGCTGATTTTTTTCTGTGTAAATACTCAGAAAGCTCAATAGTTATTTAAGAACTTTGAGTAAATACAAATTGAAAATATGTATGTATTAAGCAGCTTGATTAAAATATTGAACGTTTATGTCTAAACAAAATCAGTTCAATGTAATGGGAATCAATTTGAAATAAACAACGTACAAAATAATATAATGTAACGAGAGTTTTAAACGGAATGTTTGAGATTCTGGATTCACGTAGGGCACGGCACATATTCAGTGAACGAGACGAGTGTGCATAGATTTGAATATACAAAATGTGCTAAAAGGTCGTTTACACTCGGCCGTTGTGCAATTGAATTAATAAGAACACCACATGAAACAAATAAACATACAAAAATGTGCGATGGTCGAATGATGTCATATTTTCAGCCTCAGAATTGTTATCAAATGAAAAAAAATTCAGACATACATATATACATACATGTTGACATACATATGTATACGAAAATCAACAATGTTCTATTTCATTAAATTTCAATTTTTAAAATCGTTTGTAACAATTATAAAGGTTTTGTAACTATCACCAAAAACAAAGTCATTAAAATACAGAAATACATGTGTACAAGTTAGAAAAAAGAGTTTGTTGTATAAATTTTAGGATTTCATCATCAAAATAAGAATTTCTTTTACAAAATTGTACCAACTGGTCATTTCAGTACTTTTTTCCATTATATTATTATTTTTTTCTGTATTTGTTCAAACGATAAAGGTATTGTGTAATTTGGAAGTGATGTAACAGTTTAACAATTGGGTATTAAAATCAGATGAAAGTTATGTTAACACTTTGACGGAATAAAATAACCGTATTTGGTGAGTATTATACTTTTACTATACATATGTGAGTTCGTATAAAATATAATACAGACATTCATGTATGTAGTTTTTAATATATATATTTAAATATATGTACAATGACAATATATCAGAATAGTTATAATGGAACTTACTTGTATTTGGGGTGGTTATGGAAAAGAATCCTTGAATTTTCAATGGAAAAATAATGAATATGTTAATTAACAATACAAATTTGAATAAATGAAACATTTTCTTAAAATGTGTTAAGTATTAAATTCTTCAACACCACAAGATATGTATGTACTTATAATCACACTTGGGCTTGGAACAAGATTGCATTATTCTGTTCGGTTGAAATACCTTTATATACACTTTATAGTGATTATTGTACAGCGTGATTTAGGCATACTGTAGTATTATTATACCATAACTATATATGGATATTGTATACAAGTGTTTTAATGCATCTGGAGAATGTTAAATACGCCAAAGGTCAACCATCCAATTAACCCTATCATGGTTTTATGAAATCTTTTTGACAAGGTGTCTCGTTTTAAACGCACCAGGATTTTATGCTGTCATTCATGTAAAACAAATTATTATGACTATGAAATAAATACGTGTGGATTATTTTAATTATTTGATTTAAAACCATATGTACTAGCGAACTGCAATATCGTAATCAAAACTTAAAATTATTTTTGTTTAAATTATATTATCATTCGTCCTTAAAATATTTTACATAGTGAGGTTTAAAGTTTGTGAGGGTGTGTGATACACACCTAGTACACTCTGAATATATGCCGTTGGTTATAAAAGGCCTTAATGAAACCGAAAAATTAGTTGTTTTATTACAATTCAACTTGGACGAATTAAAAACCATGTATGAAATATTATTTTATAATAAAATTGGATATAAGTTATATATAAATGAATGTTTCGTTACGATGCAAATCAACAGTTTTCAAATCCATCAAGACCATCGAATTTGCCATGCTATATCATGTTAGCCTAACTATTGTGGAGTATAATATTTTTAAAAATATTCCATTTTTTTACTTTTTCTCGTCTTAGCTACTATGCTGAGCTATCTGCCTTTTTTTTATTAAAATTATTATTTTATTAATTTTGTTATATTTCGCTTTATATTATATTAAATAGTTATCCTATATATTTCTTACACCATGTATATAATAATGTGAAACGAAACAGAGCATAAATCGATTTTTTTTATATTTAATATAGATTATTGATTGAACAAAAAAAGGGTACTTTGAGTTTGGGTTTTTTTGTAGAAAAATTGGTTTTACTTAAATTAAATTTTCAATTCAAATTGAAAATTATTACTGTTTTTCTTAGAATATGTAAATAATGTGAAATATTTGAAAATTGACATTATCGCATGAAAATTAATGTTTCTGTATCAATAAATTATTTTCATTTATAAACGTTCTAGTTTACAAAATTGTATATAGATGTCACTATAATAATTTGAAAAATAAATAATTATTACAAGTTCTAATTTATATATGTATGCATAATGTTGTAATTTATATTGCATTATGTATGTATATATTTAACTGTATAAAATAGAATTATTGAGAAAAAAGTTATTTCATTAGCTAAATTTGCTACACAATTTTGATATTTTCTTAAATTCATTTACAAAACATTGATCCAATATGCTTGTAGATAAAATATGTATAAATATTGTAAATCTTCAGCATTAATTACTTTATATACGGAATATTAATAAATGAAGTATTGCGAACTTGAGAAAATTTTTACTTCGAGGTTTTACTTTTAATATGTAGGAGCATTTAATACATATATGTACATACATACATACAGATATTATACCTGTTAGAATGTATTTAATAAGTTTGAAAATGCACGTGAAAATGATTAAACAATGACATCTTATCTTCTAGTATTCTGTTATATTTAATGTAAGTGGTTAATCCTCACAATGACTTTATTGTTTGGTAATGCAACGAATAATACAGATTTGTGAAGGATAACATTTTTATTGATAACACACATTATAAAGACGCTGTACAAATTTCAGCCACAGCACAAGTGTTGAGGTGTTCAGTGATATCTTTCAATTCGTCTAAGCACAAAATCAAACATGGTTTCGAAGGTGCTAGTATCATTTGTACTGCTCGCGATAGCCAGCTGTGTCATCGCTCAGAGTAATCACTTTGAAATAGGACAAAAAGGAATCAATGATAGGCGTCTTCATTACGAGATTGTGCAAAAATCTTCATCAGTTTTGCAAGTCGTCACCAAAGATATTACTTTCCCTGCGGCAGGATCAACAAATATGGCTATGATAACTTATATCAAGGCTTATGATCAATACACTAACGGAAACGGTGGATATTGTACGCTCATCGGCGGAGGTGTCGGCTATCAGACAGCTAAGCTCCACTTCAAGTCTCAGAGAGGGCATGGATTTAATTTCATTCTTGAAATTTGGGGCATATAAGATGTTTTAATTTCGAAAGTAAATAAAAGTGTTATTTAATTTTGATTTATGTTATTTTTGTAATGCATATATATGTACATAATATTTAAGTGGATAGTAAATTTTTCATATTAAAAAAATAATTTTGTATTTAAATTTATGAAAATAAATTGATTTATAAAACGTGTGTATAGGAATGAACAAAGATATTCATAATTTTATGATTTGATTTTTATGAAGTATAAAAAGTACAATCTGCATATGTATTATAATGGTTTTATTGCCAGTTTGGCTTCAAATTAGCTGACAGCATATTTATTATAAACATTTACATACATAAATTTTTTTAGAGAAAAACAAAATTTGTATTTATTTGAATTTTTTTTAATTTTCCTATTAATTAATATACAAACATTTATTAGAAATAATGTTTTTGTATTAATAATTTGTTTGATTATACTAAACGTATACTATAAGGAAGCAATGGCCTCATGGTTTGTACAGGGACATTTGATGTGGATTTATGTATTTATAGATCTCCTGCAAAACATCAATTCTCGTTAAATCAACTCTCTGTTTCTACACTTGTGTCGTTGGCTTGGTACTAGGATCATCATAGTAATTATTCCAGAAACATTTTCCAATATCTCTACTATGTTTATACTTTAAATTCAATATTTATTAAATGTAAAAAATAATTAGTTTTAAATAAAATTATTAATTATTAAATTTAAAAGATTTTGGTTTCATTAAATACACAATAAATTATTAAACTTATTCAAAATTGATGACAAATTATATTAATGTAAGGTGAAACCGGGCCCGCTGATGCATTTACAATGTATGTACCTTGAATTTCATTATCATCAATTATCATCACGAAATTTAATGAACTATCCAAATATACATATGTAACTTACAAAGATATAAGAAAGTGAAGCAAGATATATGTCTACAAAAAATTTATGTGTAAAAATATTTTAGATGTGATGTATTTAAATTTACATGCACATGCTTCATAAAATGAAAAAGTGCAAAATATTCAACTTTATATGAACACTTACTAAAAAATTATTTAAATTTATTGATTAAAAATTAAATTTATTGATGTATGCATAATATGTTGGACTTAAATAGGGTACTATATCAGTGGTTCTCAAGTGCGGCCACTAGTGGATTTTACTGCGGCCACCAGCGACTTAATAGTAAATAATACTAATATTTAAAAAAAATTAAATATATTTTAAAAACTACAAAAAAGTAACTTAACAATAATAGAAACTATGCTCATCATCAACTAAAAAATATAGAGAAAAGCCTTGTGACAGAAGTTGAAAATGACAATTTTTAATTTTATCTTCTGTTAGTGATTTGATAGATAAGATGACAGACACAACTTCAAAATTAAAATCAAAACTTAAAATAATAGTGTCTTAAATCTCTGAATCTGGAACTTGATAAAAGGTTCGAAGAATTTAATTTTTTTAAAACTGTTTCTTTTGTATCTTCCCCTTTTATTATGATGACAAATGAAAATTTTATAGTACTACAAAATAGATTAAAATCATTTTCAGTATTGAGATTAATTAACTGGGCTAACGTCAAATATGCATTATTAGAAATTAGTCATGATCAAGTACTTAATAACCATTTTGATAATATTTCGGTTCAAAAATTTTGGTCGGAAATATAAATTGAAAATGAAACAAACCAATATAAAGATTTGGCAACAATTGCTTTATTAATATTATCTATTTTTCCCACTACCGTATGTTGCGAAAGATCATTCAGTGTAATGCACTTTATTAAAAACAAAGTTAGAAACCAGCTGACAGACGCAAACTTATGAAGAAGCAGCAATGCGGCTTGCATTGGAAGAAAGGAGTATTGAGCGATTTCCATTTGCATTATTATTAAATAAATAGATACCAAAATGTTAAAATTTCTTTTATTTTATGAATAAATTGATCCACTTTTTTTTGTAACTTTAATTTATTTGATTAAATTTGGTGCGGCCACCAGACATTTCCATGGGACCACTATTATCACCTGTGCGGCCACGGTAAAATTTCGCCTGAGAACCACTGTTAACTATATACATATTTAACTTTGGTCAAACATACACAACTGATTTTAATTTTATGTAAAATTTATGTACATTTGTATGTATGTATGTACGTATGTACATATATATATATACACGTAAACAAAGCAGATGATCTTTCAATTATTAAAATATATAACCGATATATAAATAATAACAGAATTTATAAATACCTATCATATGCATACTTATATATTGGAAATAAAATAAACATTATTTTTCCAATTGTATATTTTTGATTCAAGTAGAATAATATTTATTAGAAATTCAATATGACTGCAAAGAATCAAATTTCAAAACACAGATTTTTTTTGAAAGCTTAGAAGGTTTGATAAAACAATATTGTAAGACCAATTGATAACATTTTTTTTATGAATAATATAGTGGAGTTTCCAATTATACTAAACAAATCTAATAAAAGTTCTAAGTACAAATTCGCCTATTGGCAGTCGCAATCAAAACCTTTGAACAATTGAAAGATAAACATTAATTAAAAAATAGACAATCGATCAGTGAGGAATTTCATATCAGAAAGATTGATAAAATGATTGTATGTTGTATATAAGTGGCTAGATTAAAATTTTCGAACACTTACATTGTTTTGTTTGTCTAAACCACTGAAACTTGTCAGCTGTACAAAAATGGTTTCCAAAACCATCATCACCTTCCTGTTGGTAGCTTTGGTTGCATGTGCCTTGGCCCAAAGCAATCATTTCGAAATCGGAAATAAGAACCCTGGTGATAGGCAACTTTATTACGAGATTGTGACCAAGTCATCTACGGTGTTGACGATTGTTACTAAGGATGTGACTTTCCCCGTTCCTGGAACAATTAACAACGGCATCATCACATATATCAGAGCTTACGACCAATACACTAACGGAAATGGAGGATATTGCACACTTTTGAGTGGTGGACTTGGATTCCAAAACGTTAAATTGCATTTCAAGTCACAAAGAGGACACGGCATAAAATTCATTCTTGAGATCTGGGGCTATTAAGTGACGAATTCAAATCTAAAGAAATGTGATATATTAGTATTTAATTATAAATTTAAAATGACGTTTAAATAAAATAATTTAAAAACAATTAATTATGTTATTTCATTAAATGAATCACCATTAAACATACATATGTACATATGTAGATTGTTCATTGTAATACTAATATAACCTTTTTACATTTAAATATATATATGTACATATACATATATGTATGTATACATACTTATAATATGATTATACCTACATATGTATTTTCATATTATATATATACACATGTATGTATGTATATAATATGAAAACAATGCCTTAACTGTATGAACATTTTTAAATATACATAAATTTACATAGATACATACATACTTATGAAGATAAAAATTTTGTATTGACCTATGTATAGTAATATTTTTTCAGTAAACCTTAAAAAATACTAATATATCTTTAAATTAAATTTTTATAAATGTTTGTATACATATATGTATATCAGTGGCGTGCGGTGAAATTCTCTCTCTATTTGTCGTCCAGCCTTACTTAACGTGCGTGAGCAGGATACAAGAGGAACAGGCTGTTCCCTTTGTATCCTGCTCGCACACATTAAGTAAGGCTCTACGAGAAAAAGAGAGAGGATTTCACCGCACGCCACTGATGTACATATATGTAGGTAGACACATATATACATACATATAACAATGACATTTTTTAAATGAAATTGAAAATAATAAAATGTTCTTTCTAACATAAGAAATAAATTATTTATTTATTCGAACAATATCAACAGCGTTACATTTTAAATACATATATAAATGCAGTGCTTTTTTTTGTTTTTTAAAAATGTGCTGGAACTCATTTCTTGTCAAGCTTATTATTAAAGAAAATTATATTCAAATGAAATTTAAAGCAGATTTTCCTATGCCACGGAGTGAATAAAAAAATTTCATAATTAATCTTTATTAAAAAAGATAAAAAAAAATAAAAAAAGATGCCAGAACGCCGTTCCAGTGCGTACATAATAAAAAAAAGCCCTGTATAAATGTATATATGTATGTTACAGTGAAATTATGACAGCAGTGAAATCAACATTATACTGATGTTTCAGTGAATTCATATCCAATTACACGTTCACTGGGTATACTTATATTTTCAGTACAGAAATTACATATTCACTGGCCCCTATTAGTGAAATTATAATTTTTGACAGTTGAATGAATTGCAATACCAACTTAATGCTTTACGATTCAATAATTAATTGATATTAGGTACTATGAAAATAAAATTATTTGGGGCTCTATGTACATATATTAATTTTCAATTTGTAATATCGGCTTAGCGACTCAAAAAATTTGTCCATATCTTTATATAAAATCTTGAAGTATGTACAGAGAACTGCTGGGTCGCGGGTGGTCCATAATATAGAGCAGGGCTTTCCAAACGTGTTGTGCCCTAGAACACATTCTAAAATATCGGTAAGACGGCGAGCACTATCTATTTTTTTTCACAGCAAATTTTTAATTGGACAAAAATTTTTTTTTAATTAAAATATATAAATGACTAGTAATTTTACCCGGCTTCTCTCGGTATGCATTTTATTCATTGAGCAGACATAAAAATTATGCTTTATCAGGAACCACTTGTTTATTCTATACTGAGAAATGCAACAATTATTGGAATTGACATCTACTTCGGTTTGTACTTTTACACACACAGCTTATCAATTTCAACCAGTGTGCGATCGGAAGAATGTAGGAATATTGCCTGAACCATTAGCGAAATGAAACACATAAAAAAAGCCTTGTAATAAAAAGTCAACGTTATGTAAAAATTATAATATCAATCTCAAAGTCAGTGTGATCTTTGGCATTGCATTTCATTGGCCAGTGCCTCATAATTAAGAGAGTGTGATGATATTCCTATAAGTAAACAATCATAAAGATGCTCATCGGTGAGTCGAGATCTATGTATATTTTGATTTTATTAAATTCATATTTGAAAACAATGATTCGCAAAGGTATGTGGAATCGAAAAATAATTTTATCTTGTATGCTGCTTTTTTAAGAATGGAAATTTTTCTCTGTATTCCAGAAGTCCTCATCGGATATGAAGAATTTTAGCATAATATCATTCTGAAGGTATATAATCTCTAGCTTCAGTTTTGTCTTTACTTGAACGAGCTCTACTATGTATACAGCTATGTATTTCCATTATATTTATTTGGCAAGTAAAAGGATTGATAAATAAAAAAAGCAAACTAATAAGAGTCTTGTAAAATAATTCGGATGTGACCAACCAATGACTTCTATGTATTTGAGGAATATACATATATATTTTTGACCTTTCTAAGAGGAAAAAATCCCACTTCCGGTTTTTTAAATTTTGTGATTTTTTTTATTTTCATCACATTGATACAAGAATAATACATGATTTTTTTTGTTAAGAGTACACATATTTAAGGGGTCGAAAAAAATATTGGAAGAAAAATCGAACGGTTGACGGATGCTTACCAAATTTTATACATCGCTTGGTTTTAAGTTTCAAGATCTAGAAATGACATTTCAGTTCAATAAACCAAAATGTTTATTGAACTGAATAACTGAACTCAATAAACTAAAAAGTTTTTGAGAAAAACATAAAAATACCTCGAATCTTTAGAGTAAAATAACTACTTTCGGTTCAGATAAAAATATTCAAAAAATATTAGGGTATAAAATTTATAATTTCTATTACATATAAAAAATAAGTCTGATTGGTTTAGAGGTTTGGGAGATAATTGAATTTAAAAACTTAAAAAAAAGACGACACCTATAAGAAGAGGTACCATTTCCGGTCAACTTCAAAAAAAATATACGTCGTATCGATAAGAATTTTAGTAACCGATATTAAATTTCGTTCGATAGGACTAACGGTGTTCAAAAAATCCCCAAAATACACAACACACACAGGCACACATTTTTTCTAGATTCTAAAAACGTGATCAGTGATCGATTCTGAGTGCCAATCAGTCAAAATCTCGAGTTAAAATTTTCGCATGATCACAAAGTTTCATTTATTGTTACTACGTACATACATAGATAAAGTAAAAAGGAGACCATTGGCTCGATTATAGTACTGCTTTTCAAATTACTCTTGAAGCACTCGAAGGTGTTTAATCAAAAATGACACGTTAAATTCGCTGTCACCTGCCATTTACATTTTATCATTTTAGCTATGTACATGTTTGTCTTTTCCGTGTAGCTGCCAAGATTAAAGAATTCAATTTTTCCAAGATGTCTGTGATAAAACCCAAATCTACCAGCCAAATCTGATCAGATCTACGCAGCAATCGCAATCTTAATCACAATCGCAAACGAAGAGAGGATAAAAATGAGAGGTCAGAGTTTATTCATATTGCTCCCCCACATCTACATAGTGCTCTACCATTGAGATAAAGGTTAGCGATAATGATAAACAAGCTTTGTCGTAATAAGAGTAGATTCGGTTTGTTGGTTATCAAGAATATCGAGAAGATCAGTGATGATAAGTAAACGTAGTCGAGGTGAGAGCGGGTTTCGATTAGGGATTCCAATCGAATATTCGAATATTTTAGTATTCAAATTATTCGTTTGATTTTTCAGCCATTCGTTATTCGAATATTTCATCAAATATTCGAATATTATTCGTGTATATATTTTTTATAAAATAAATACACAAAATCAATATGAAAAGGGTGATGACGAAGAAGCCGACGATTATGAAGAAAATTAAATATGTATTGGGGATAATTGTGATGAAAATAAAGATAATGAGGAAGATGAAATGTCTACATGTGAAGAAACGGATTTTTATTCATTAAATACAGAAATGTTTGAAGAAAATAAAATTTCGATCGATAATAATCTCTACGAAATTTTAGAAAACATCAGAAAAATAATACGAATATTTAAGAAGTCACCGGCGAAATATACATTTTTAGAAGAAATCATAATGAAAAAAAGAAAATAAAAAATTGAAACTATTATTGGATATAAAAACGAGGTGGAATTCAATGGCAACTATGTATGATAAGACGATTTTTTCAAGGTTAGTAAACTGTAAACAGCACTAAAAGAATATAATTTCAATACTGTTTCTAAGAATGAAATTTATTTTGAAAATTTTGATTGATGTTCTTACTCCCGTTGAAACCGAAATCAAAGAATTCAGCAAAAATAGTTTTAATAACAGAATAATAATAAAAAAAATCTTTAATAACAGCAGGAGTTTATAAATTTTTATCTTACATTTTATGTGTGTATTTTAGTTATGTTTTTTTATATATTTTTTAAATTATGTTTTATTAATTGTAATATATTACATATATAAATATAATGTAATTTATGCTTAGTACATATGTAATTACCTTCTTTTTAATTTTCGAATATATTCGAATATTCAAATAGCTCTTGATTTACTATTCGATATTCGAATAGTTGAAGTTGACGAATATTTGGGATCCCTAGTTTAGATACGAATCATTTGCTTCACTGACATTGAGAAGTAAATTTGTAATTCTATTGTACATCCGCACTCACTACCTGAATCTATTTATTTTAATACGGTTGTTCATCTGATTAAATTTTAAATGAATTTATAATCAAAAATCTCAATTAAAGTATCAACATTCTTAGAATCAGGCAGATAAAACATATGTTATCGATTTATTCTGAATATAAAAAAGTTCACCAGATTTCCACGATCAATTTATAAGTTTTGTCTATCCGAATTGTTCGAACCCATTAACAGCACCAGGATGAAATCAAAAGTCACAGCTTTCTTCTTGTTGATAAGTTTGGCTAGCTGTGTAGTGGGCCAGAGTCACAATTTCGAGATTGGAGATACGACGGAAGACGATGTGTTGCTGTACTCCGAGGTTGTCTTGAAAGCGTCATCACTATTGCAAATTGTCACCATGGATGTAACTTTCCCCAATCCCGAAGAGGAAAATAATGCCACTATTTCGTACATCAAAGCTTACGATCAATATATTAACGGAGACGGCGGGTATTGTACTCTTACTGAAGGTGGAATAGGATTTTCGCATGTTTCGTTGAATTTTAGATCGCAGAGAGGAAACGGTTTATACTTTCTCCTCGAAGTTTGGGGATCATAAAATAAATTGTTGTGATATATTTTAAGTCTGATTGTAAATTTCATCTCATAAATAAAATCATGGATGCATGTGTGTATTATAGTTGAACAAAATGATTTTTCAATATTATATATGTATGTATATGTATCTATATATATTTTTTACAACAAATCCTCAACTCGTATTATGTATAAATAACCTTCTAGTAAATTTAATATTTGAAAAATATTTATATTTTAGATTAAAAATTTAAATCTGTAGATAAAACATATGTAAGATGATATTATATATTCTCATATAACATTTTTTATGTAGTTATTTTCATAAGATAATACCGATGATTGTATTATACATATACCATACTCATATGTTTCATCTCATATATAATATTATAATCTATAATTCAATCACCTATAAAAATTACATGAATATGTCAGTTTTTTATTGTTCGGACATTTTTGATAGTTTTTGAATGATCTTTTTTTCATGATGATATTTCAATTTCTGTTGTCAAAGTACATTATTTTCTCGTACGTGTCAGATAGGTACGAACGGCAACGTTCAGCGAGGAAAGTAACGAGAAAATAGTATAAAGCGAGCAAACAATGGCTCGTTCCGTTGAAATATTGTCAAATAGAGTGCATTGTTAACGCTCTTGCATCGCATATTTTCCGTCGTTGTTCCGGTTGCGATTCACAAGAGAGGAAAAAGTGTTTTCTTTAAAAAATCTCGAGTACATATGTATGTAGTAGAAAACAAACTGTATCAATTTCTAGATAATTCAATTGTTCGCACAAATGCGGAAATGTTAATGTTTGCTATATTCATTAAAATCATTGCATGATATATTAAGCGGTTCGTAATTAAGTCATCAATTGAATAATCCGATTTTATATCAATTGCACAATAAGATCGTGTATCACAATAATCTTGAATTATTGAGAGAAGAAAAACATTTAGTATTATTTTTTTATAAAAATGACAAGATAAGATTTTAGATTCGATTTTCTGATTTTTTTTTTCAAATAAATGCATTGTTAATAGTTTTGAGGGCGTTATGACTAAATGTATTTATAGCTTTTATTTCATATAAATTTTACAATAATAAGTCATGTAAACACTTTATACGCGATTTACCTATGTATAATATGGGTCTACCTCACGGGCCCGAATGTGAAACGCCCGAAAACGAAAATATCGGAAGGCAAAGATCGAAAATCGAAAGATCTTAAGTCGAATTACATATTAACCGGTATAATATGTATGTATGTACCTATATATTTAATGGTAGCAATATTAAATCTAGACATACATATGTTATATTGTTGTATATAAACTGGGTGGGTTCTAGTAATACGAGAGATTACATGACACATTTAGTTAAATTTGTCACCTTTTTGAAATTGTAAAATGGTTGAATTTTTTTTAATTATTTTAATTCTGATTTTGAATATTGAATTCATATTAATGAATCTATCTATATATGTATGTCTATATATAAAATTGAATGTCTGTTTGTCTCGTATAGGCTCATAAACTATTCAATCAATTACGATGGAAGTTTCAGGATTTGTTGTATGTATGTCCGGGAAGATTACTATGAAAAAAAAAAAACGGGAAAAAACCTCTTAATAATAATATTCGTAATTACGATTTTACCGATGCGATAGTATGAAGTGCCACTGTGTAGTAAAGGAAATGTGTTTGTTGGTAACCACGTTACCTGTTGGCTTATGACGACACGGTGTTTAAGAGACGTTGTTGAGTTCCAACCATCACTTGAAATGGGAACGAGAACGGGAATTGCATGCCTTATTCTGGCATTGCAACACATGCTGGGTTCAGATAGTTGTTAATAAGAATAAATAGCCGAAATTTTTAAAGCTTAAGTGAGTAAAGGAGATACCAACATTTGTAATTCTTTAAATTAAATGATCTTGTCTAATATATAATTTCGGAAGAGACGTTGTATGTTTCATTGATTCGTAGACAAAAACAAACGAATATTCAAATAAATTTAAATAAAATAAAACTATTCAAATAAATTTAATAAATTGTTTACTATTAGATTAGCCATGTTTAAGCGGTTTATATTACAAATACCGAGCGAAGCCGGGTAAAAACACTAGTTATTTTATAAAAACAGATTAAAGAAAAAGCCGGTGAATACTATTCACTAGCTAGTATTACATATATTATTACTTATTACACATGAAAAAACAACTCTGACATTAAAAACAAAAATCATTTCATATGCCAAACAGAAAAGTAAGTTTCCGAAGCAAATTCTCACCTCTTTGTAAAATATTACATATCATATTCTGTGAAATATACATATAATACAGACATGATTAGGTACGACGACACGCACGTGTCATAAAGAAGCACTTTAGATACACCCGAACGGGTCATATTTCTCACGTGCGATCGACTCCAGGTCATTACCTGTGTGGTAACGATACTCAAGTTTGTATGCTTTCGCGTATATTTTTTTCCACCGGCATTTTGCGTAGTTTTTTTTAAAGTCCCGATTTGTATGCGAAACCGAAGATCAACCGTCGCTAATGTCGCGTCCCGTGCAAAAATTGACGCGACTCGTGAAATTCGCCCCGGTGAAAGTTCGCCCTCTAATTGGGTCGTTAGACCTCGACTTTGGGTCCAGATGTTTTCGGGGGCCTCTGGAGGAGAGTGGTGGTGTTGTCCGTTAAATCGAGACGACATTAATTGCGAAGCCTTCGTTTATGTTTAGCTGCGGAACGATTGAATGGCGCTCGTTAGTCGTAATTGTTTCCTTTCCCCGGTTTCAATGGGACCTTCAATTATATTCAAACTCGATACGATTAAGAAATTAGGAGGGTTTTTATCCGTTCTGTTTAACTTTCTCTACCCGAACCTCCATCCAATTCCTCTCCTTTCTCTGGAGAGCGATGATCTTAACGATGTTTTCTTTCTAAAACGTACTTGGAGAATGGAGAATTATAATTTGAGGATAGGCTCATTTGCAAGCGAATTTATGTAAGTGGCCATAGAGACTTTTACATTTTTAAATAGATGTTATAACAATCATTCTCCCACCCTGGGACGTTAGAACGTATGTAGCTATCGCTGTGGCGGAAAAACCCCACATAGTGGGTTAATATAACGAATGTATCCCACGTGTGGTGGAGACTCCTTGAGATGGAAAAGATGTAGTCGATGATGGATTGTGGCGAGTAATCTTCTTTGGAGACGAATTCTGTAAACTAAATTCATTAACCCTTTGAGTGCTGACATCGTTTCTGTTGAAAGCCCGCCACGCTGAAAATTTCTCAAACATTTCCAACTAGAATTATTCAAAAATCCAATAGAAATCAGTTATAAAAATTGTTGCTAATCCAAACACACCCTAGATTACTACCCTAGATAACTACCGCCGAGGATTTCAAGTTTTATAATGGTGTGTTTAGACGCTCTAATATATCTTGCAACAATATAAAATAAAAAAAGAAGTCTATTAATAAATGCATTTTTCCAAAACTAGTTCCATCTTCTTCATTGTTGTTAAAATGTAATGCTCACAATCTAAATGCCAAGCTACAATCTAATATACTCTGCAGTTAGGGATTTCTATCGTGAAATTATGTTATGGTTATAAATTCAGAAATTACGGTGTAAACCAGTCTTTATAAACGTTGACAAATGAATGACATGGATTACACGACCCACGTTCAATGCATTTTTAATGCTACTTGTTCGCAAAACGCTGGTCGGCGTTGGTCAGCATTCATAGGGTTAACATGGCTATCATAATATTTATGGACGATATTTATATATTATTTATTTTAAATATTTACCCACTCTTAATTTTGTTATGTAAAAAAGTACATTGTACAAAAGTTCATATATTTAATTTCAGTTAATTTCGTAGTAAGTGAACTCTAGATCTCGATTCTTACTGGTCGACAAGCTTTGTTATGAGCTTATAAATACATAATTCTTATTAAATGGTAGAATCTAGCTGATCAATAAAAGTTGCGTGTTTTTATTTCTACTATCGTGTTAACTGAACAATGGGGTATTTAAGATGATTGAACCAGTTAAATATTTTGGTGTAGATATTCTTGTTATATGCATTTTTATGTATATGTATAATCAAATGATTTGTCTATTGGTATTTTCATATCGATATTTATAGAAATTTTGCCAAAAGATACAAGCGGGTTTATTTGGGTTCTAATGTGTAGTCCTTCAATATGATGAATCAGAATCGTAGTAATTTATGTTACGTAGATTGTTTGAAACTAAAAAAAAGTGTTTTATGCATATTCATTTAATACAAAAACTATCTTTTAAGCTTTGATATACATATTTTTAAGAAAGAGTTGCAAATTTTATATACATTTGTACATAAATATATTAAGGGCGAAAGAAATATAAATAAAATAACAGCATTTTGAATAAGAGTACATTAGCTTATGTATATTTCCTCTCTGTATTATTGTTCTTTGCTTATTATATTGTGACATTACAAAAGGGTTTTATTCAACTGAAAGAAAACTCGTTTTTATTGTATGTATGTATGTATACATATTAATATTTGCGAGCTTATTTATTTGAACGTTAACTTTATTGTATTACATTATAGGAAGAGAACGTTCAGGAAAAATAAAAATAAAAATGAAAAACAATGGGGTCATAGGTGATCGGCCAACCGAAAACTCTTACATCGCAATAATTATACGATCATAAAATGGTATTTATTTACGTGCAATACGTTACGGAAGTTTGGCGCCAAATTGCTCAATAAAAACAACGAACGTGCACACATTATATAGGCGTATAAACATTTATTTTTTTGTACTTTTTATTTTTTTTTATTACTCACGAAATACACGCGGGATGTTCGAAACACGCGCTTTCCCATGCGCTTATCCGAAGCGAATGGAAAATTCGCGTTTGTGTAAATAAAACTTTGAGTTTTTTATGACCCTTCAGGAGAATAGGGACGTGACTCATATTTCGGCAAAGGGTCGACGACTCGTTTCAGTCTTTTCTTGTCCTCTTAACGTGTCTAGTGCCGGAAGCGTTTCATTTTTTACATCGCAAAACGTGCACGTTCGTAATAACTTGCCTCGTGAGGTATCATTAGCAAACACGTGAAACACACCCATTTTTGCGATTTAAATTAGCGCCGTATTCAGACATGATTTCACCCTTATTGGAATGCGGTGTTACATAATTCATGAAATGAGAAAATTCCGGACGATCTGTATCGAATGTTCAAAAAGTTACTACATATTTTGTAATATATGGCGCACAAGTGGTGATAAAGCTCATGAAGTTTTTATTTGCTGGGAGATTGAGTGCCTAGTTTGAATTAGCATTAATTCGAAAATGAGTGGATAGTTAGAGTACGTATTTATTTTTTATTAAGTTTTCCCATTTGGAAATTTTTTGCAATGATTATGCTGTACTGTATGTAGTATAATATTTATTTCATTCTCTCTCCATCTTTCTCAAATTAATTCAATTCAAATACAATTAAATTATTTGACTAAATTATGCTCTTTTAGTCGGGTAAATAACACAACGTTATTAAATATCTATGTATTTTTTTGTATTATGCATGAATACGTACATTTAATGTAGGAATGTTTAATTTTTCCCGCAATGTAACCAAAACTTGGGTCTAATTTAAAGAGCTATACATGGTATGTGAATAAAAACAATTGAATGTTTTAAATTGCCTTGAAAATATTTAGCATTCTTTTGTTTAACAAAATTAGAATTTCCTTAAAATATGTAGGAATTTTGAATATACTTTTTAAAGTACAGTTTAAAAGACACTATGTACTTAAAATTTACTGTTAATTCATTGGGGATATGAATTTCATCTCTTATTATGCTTTATATACTATTTTGAAATAAGAAAAACATTAAAAATACAATAGAATACTGATTCAGTGACTAATTGAATAGACCTAAAACGTATTGCAACGTATCTTATGAACAATGAAATGTTTATAACAAATGTCATATCAGAAAATTACGGAAAAACACACGTATAACACATCACATAATCAATATTATATTCTAAAACTGTTAAAATATGTGTTAATAAAAATAAGTATGCATAGTAAAGTAATATTTTTCAAATACATTGTATACATTTCAATTTAGAGTAGATCGTATGCAGAAACTGCTACGAAAACGGATTTAAGAATCTATTCAGAATATATGTACATGATTGGGAAATGTCGATTCGAAATCTAGACCGTCACACAAACGACTCGATACTCAATGGCTATCGTAACCAACGGACCTTATCGAGGAAAACTCCTGGAAAATCCACACTAACACACACATACACACACCATTGTCCAAATGCGCGCATATGGAAAGCGCGCAATGCGCAAACCCGTGAAAACTTTCCTTCGTCGGTGGAGACGGTTTTTTACGGTTTTAATAAACCGGTTAAACGGATAAACCGGTAGCCGGCGCAGGCTTATTCGGTTTCGCACCCGGTTATGGTAATTTTTTGATTTGGGATTCATACCCGATGGCGCCGCTCCAGCGGCCAGCCTGAATATTTTATGATAACACTAAGTTGGTCTTGTACACAAATACGACCACACTAGTGTACATACATACATATATGTATATTGCTGTGTGTGGGTATGCAAAGGAATACCGATTTTAATGTGGGGTATGTGACGCGTTTTTGGGATGAACTGGAATATAGAAAAACCGACCGTAAAAGTATCGAGCTATCTTCGTATACATCTATGTATATAAATAGTAATATTTTTTTATAAATAAACTAACATGAAAACTTTTTTATTTTCTAGAAAGAAAGATTATTTCAGATGTACCATTATAAACAAAATTAAAAAGTAAAACATTAAGAATTATAATGTACGTTTAATTTCACACATTTTTGGAGCAAATTAAAATTATTTAAGACTACTATCGTATACCAATTTAATGGTAACACCATAGGAATTACGTTTATTTTTAAATGATTTACATACCTTTAGCATATTTTTTTCTATATACATACATACATATGTATGTACTTATTTGTGTAACAAATTTACGATGTATTTTTAATGTGAATTAAAACATTCAATACAGTAGAACCTCTATTATGCAGATTATTTAAAACAAGCGCAAAATTTACGAATTTGTAATAACCTGGTTCAATGGTGGTCTTTAAAACAATAGATGGATTAGGTTGTAATAGAAAAATTTAAATTATTTCGACTATTGCTAACAGACGCAAATAATGAAAAACAGCTTCCACAAGAAAAATTATTCAAATATTGTTCTTATGTATATGGCAGCTGAGAGTTGGAATTCTTTGGATGTGTCAAATTTGTAAAATCATCTATAGAAATTTTGAAAAGATTGTTGGTAAGTTCCAGTTATGCAGTAGAAAGTGATTAAGAGAATATCACGAACAGTAGGATGAATTTCAATATGCAGAGAATACATCGAAGAAGAAGACAATGTGTCCGATTCTGGATTCTAAATTTTGATTGATGGAAATGATACTTTGAGGATCAAGACCAAGAAGACAAAAAGAAGATTCTTGAGGGGGAAATTTAATCCTACACATTTCTGAAGCTTTTCAATGCTTAGATGTCGTCATGAAGTGGTTTGAGAGTCAAGAATGTAAACTATGTCTTCAAAGTATTTGTGATTTGGCAGCTTCAATGAGAAAAACGATCATTAATCAAAAATCGATAATTTGAATTCCTTCATTATATTGTATCATATTTTCGGTTTAAGACAAAACCGCGCAGCAACAAAATCACGCAAACCAAAATAGCGCGGAGACAAAATCGCGCAGCGCATGTATGTATAAACAAACATAAGCAAGAAAATAAATACAAAAACAAGTAATATGAATATTAAAAACAGGTCTAATGTATAAGAAAAATCCGATAAAACAAAGTGATGATAAAATAAGAATCGTTTATTTGAATTTGTGCTGATCCTTTGATATTATTTAAAATTTGGGACATATTATATTTAATATGTCTGCTCTTGTTCTTCAAGTTTCAATAATGTGTGAATATATTCAAAGTACACTTTTAAAATAATTAAACGATTCTTATTTTACAATAACTGTGTTCTATCGGATTTTTCTTATATATTAGACCTTTTTTAATATTTATATTAGTTGTGTTTATATTTAGTTTCTTGTTTATATTTGTTTATACATGCGTTGCGCGATTTTGTCCCGCGCAGTTTTGTAACGGCGTCCATATTTTAATTGAGAATTTATATAGTTTATACATACATATAGGTATTGCTTTTCTCATGCATATGTTATTTTGTTTATTTTCATGTGAAAATTTTTGTTTCAGGTGTATTTTGATTTTAAAACTACGCGTTTGTTCGTAGCGTATTTTGTACTTGACGATAGGTATGTATCGATACATTACGTTTTCAGACGCGGTCTGAAAGTGCATACATTGACGTCGATTTTATAATGTATGAAATGTGAGGAATATACGATTTTAAATTTCACGAAACTAAGTAACGATGGTGGTGTCGTAACCGAATTTAAAAGTCGGTCGTATTTGAACTCGGAGAATATCATACGAGGACGTAACGTAACTCGGTTCGCTTCGTCTTCCTCTCTCGAATCCAAGTTTACTCCTCGGGAGATCCACTTTTCAGTGCAAAGTAAATCAGGGACGGAAATGCGCGACTTTTACCCGAGGACTGATTTCTTGTTAGTCGAGGAAGTCCGTTGGGTTGGTCGGGGTTGAGAAAAAGTCGAGTGCAACTCGAGAAATGTCCCTTGAACGCTACCAAGGAAACTTCACCGTTAATCTTTATTTGTCCGACTTTAGCATTGTCCTTTATTTGGCTGCATTATTAAATTTAGAATTGTAGCTCTTGACTCCAGACGTGAAAATCCGGCTTAGTTAATTGAAAATGTATTAAGTTTAAATATCTTATTTCAATATATAAAATATGAAGATACATCTGCTATGTGAATTTTTATCTATAATATAATAAAATCGAATAAATTATATGTACATCAATTAATTGTTATTGACAAGTACGTAAGTAATGATTTATGTGAGAATATAGTTGGTGTCATCCAAGCAAAAATTAATCGATGAACCATTATTCGATTTCTAATATTGTATTAAATTATTTTCGGCCTTGGCAATGTGTAATGTACATATGTATGTACATACGTTACGTACGTGATGCCGGATATATCGTCTTGTATTACATATTGCTTGACAATAGCAATGACATGATATTATTTGAGATACATAGATAAAAACAATAGCGTGACGAATTTGAAAATAACAATAGCTGTGATTGATCGTTAATATCGATATTTGTAAGAATTGAGATATTTTAAAATAAAAGTACAATGTTACAATATGTTTTAAGAATTACGCAACGGAATTTTTCTAGATAATCTACAACGAATAGCGTATGTATGTATGTATGTACATATGTATGTATTTACTAGGGAGACCAAATACACTGTAATTACCGTTTACTGGAAATCCGATAATTTTTCAAATATTAATATGTAATATTAGTTTTTAGTGTTAATTTTACTCAAAAATACTCTTTGAATAAACGCTAATAAACATTATTTATTATAAACTGAACATATGTATGTACTATATTGCACGAAAAAAGGAATGAATGATAATTAATTCTTTATAAATTAATCTAATATATAATTTCGAAAGAGACTTTGTATGTTTGTTTGGTTCGCAGAAAAAATAAATGAATATTCAAATAAATTTAAATAAAATAAAACTATTCAAATAAATTTAAATAAAATAAAACTACTACAATATCATTAACTGAATCTGAAACTGATAGATTTACTACATCTCCATTGTAAATCCGTTCGATAACCTTTAATACTATATTCACATTGCTCTTAGATGCAGCATTTAGTCAGACTAGTGTAACCAGAAGACAAAATAAATAAGAGGAAAGTGATGAAACAGAGCGAATATATTTTATTGATTTACCGGTAACAGTAATAACTATTAATTGTTATTTACCAGTAAACCGGTTGATCGGCATTTTACTCCCTAATACATACATATGTACATATGTATCTGTATATATCTAAAGTCCCTACTCACATTATAAGATACACGTGCGTTTATCGGTGCGTTTATCGGCAAATCGTAATAAAATAAAAAAAATAATGTAATCATACATTTATAGAGGCTTAACTTAAAAATATTTGTAAACTAGTGGTTTTAACCGGCTTCGCTCGGTATTTGTAATATAAACCGCTTAAACATGGCTAATCTAAAGATAAACATTTTATTAAATTTATTTGAATATTCATTTATTTTTTTTATTAAATTTAACTTCACGGATTCTACGAATCAAAATTTACATACATACATACAAATTCTCTTTCGAAATTATATATTAAAGATTATTACATATATTAAAGCATACATAGATTAATGTATTTACATACATATGTAGATATAAAATGTACCAATTCCGAAGTTTTGAGACGCTTTCCTTAGCACCTTAATCCAATCTAAAATAGTCTTGTCTTTGCCCCCAAAGGAAATAGTAATAAATGTACCTTCTGAAAAAGAAGTGCGACGGCACGTCGTAAATTAATTTAGACTTAAATTTTTCACTCGGGGAAAATTTCCTTTGTGAAGTGCTAATGCTAGCCTCGAACCGAATGATCAAAGCCGTTTCCACAAAGAAGCTTTTACACGTTGAAAGCCGAAAACTCACGTGGCGTGTGTGTTACGAAATGCTCCACATATTTACATAAATTACTCTCGACGAGGAATGGAAAAAAAGCGCAAAAACTTGTTTGAAATTAAATACGGGCGCGAGTTTAAATCCCAATATTTTTTTTTTCACCAATTATTCCTTCACACTTTTCAACGCGGGAATTTCATATGAAAACTCTTTCGATGCGGCAAAAATGCCGTGAAAACTACTTTTTATATAGTAAGAATGAACCCTTTTGCGGCATTAGGAAGTCAAAAGTCGGACTTGTGCGCTTAAGCTTTCAGGAAGACATCCGTTCCGTCTGGAAAAACTCTTGAAAGCGCTTGGACAAACCGTGCACATTAAAAATTGCTTTCATCAAAAGCTTCAAGTATTATAAAAGAGCATTTGATTCGATTCAACCAACTTTTTATTTTTTTTTAAATATTTTATTTCCATCTTCCAACATACATAAATTATACTAAAGACAGAACGTTGCTATTATAATTATTCTAATCGTTTCAATACAAATTTTTATTATATACATATAAACCAGGAAGGCCTAACAGGTAAACCCCAACGCATCTTCCTGGCCAATTACAAACAATGCAAAATTTTTTATTACATAAGTCACTGAATTACGAGACACTGAAAACCTCAAAATTAACGTGACATCTATGATTTTTTTTTAAACTTGTACATACATTTTATTGTACATTAATCATACTCAAATAGTGGTGACAGTAGGTACGAAGGTTTTTAGCCAATTTAATCAGAAAAATTGGCAAACTCTGATAGGAAACGATCGACCTGGAGTCACAAATATCCAAGTCTGACCAGCAGCATTACAGATATACTCAGAATAAATTCTTTTCAATCGAGGTCAACTCACGGGATCGAGCCCGGCAACTCTTGGTGATAAGCAAAAGCCCAACCACCGAACCATGCTGCTGGCTATATTTATTACGTTCCGTACAACAAAGCACAGCACTGCACGGAAAATACATGTTCTGTTCATACTATACAGTCCCGATCGTTTTCGGCACGTTCATGCTCGTCTTGCACATGGAAACAATTCGGAAACAGTTCAGATGCACATGGAAACAATTTCGTTAGTACGAATATCACACAATGGTCAAAGAAAACCGGTTCTGCTTGATACGTTTCGGTGACACGTACTGCTGTATTGTATGAATTTATTGTGTCGGCTGCTGCTGTTATGGTATATATGAATGCGTCCATATAGAATGTACTAAAGAATATTTTTCGTACTGCTGTTTAGGTGCAGTTGCCAACTTAAGCTGTGCTGTTATAAATTAATCTTAAGTAAAGAACATTGAATATGCAAATATCTATATAAATATAATCATAATTGGTTGATAAACAAATAATTATAATGTTTCGTAGCTAAATTTAGACCAATGCCAATTCAGGTAGCGTAATGCTCAGTCTTGATTATCTATCTATTATACTGGGTTCAAACAAAGAGCAGACATAAACACATGATAAATTTATATTATATGTATTAAATATCAGTACGAGTACATATGAATACGTTTAAGCGGAGTTAATTTATATACGATATACAAATTTTAATGAGATAGTGAAATGATAGCCTTTTGGTTGTTTCGGCTTTCGCTTTCGCATGTTCAAAATAAACCCCAAAACTTTGTTAGCTTATCCTACGATCGAACAATGAGTATGCATGTCGTTTCGTACCGTGTTGAAGATGCAAATCGCTTACCCTAATCTAGTCTATTTACGAAATCCTTTTAAGCGAATATCGTACCTATTGTTTGTACCGATCGTTTTGTTCATTTCTACGTAAACAAATTACGTATGTATAAAATCATGAGTGTATATATGTATGTACATATGTATGAGGGAAAAAAGTGCACAACGTACAATTTAATATAATTTTACGAGAGAGGGAATATGCAATTATGACTTCAAAAGAATGCGGATAAATAAATTTCATTTGAGTCGTTAAAACGTTTAAAAGCGCTTTTTTCCCAGTACACAGTAAACGCAATTGACTGCACGAATTGCACAAACGATTTTTTTTCCATGAAAAATTGACTATAAAGCACGGAACTTAATGGTTTCTTGTTTCTGTGCTAAATGTAAATCATTCTTTATTGCATTTTAATTTAAATATAAGCAACCATTGAAAAATTGTTATCGTTTGTTGCATACATATTATACTTAATTAAGCTAGCAGTATAGCTCGGTGGTTGCGTTAATGCTAACCACCGCGAGGTTGCCGGGCTGAAGCCCTGGATTCACCTTGATTGAAAAATAATTTAATGGAAAGTATTTCTGTAGCACTACTGCTGGTCAGACTTGGATATTTGTGACCTGGAATCGATCATTTAGATGGAAAGATCGATTTTTTACGATGGTTTCAGGTTAGATGGAAAGGTTAGGTTTTCACGAAAATGTCACTCGAATAGTAAATTGAGTTGGAATGCGTTATCGTAATGCGATAATCATGACCATAATTCGTAATATTTCAATAATGCCTTAAGCCTTAAGGCATTATTTTCATTATACCATTATTTTCAATAATGCCTTAAGCCTTAAGGCTTAAGGCATTATTGAAATCTAAAGCATTCGTTAAAACATCAGAACTGTCAAAGATATTATATTACAACTGGCGCACATTGATGAAAGTGTATTTGCGATTGTGGAGTTATAATTAACAGTTTATTTGTATTATTATTTGAATGAACACATATAAGAAATTTAAAAAATATCAAATAGATGCTCCATTGTTCGTACGTATGTATGTACATACATATACATATGTAATTTTTTATTTTTTTATTTTTTTACATACATATATGTATACCAGGAAGGCCTTACAGGTAAACTCCAATGCGCCTTTCTGGCCAATTATAAATTTACAAATTACAATTCAGCATTTTTTTATATAAATCACTGAATTACGAGACACTGTAAAACTCGTAAATCAATAAGACATCTATTAATTTTATTTATTGTACATTAATTAATAACAAATTATAGGTGACATATCGTATAGGAGGGATTTTTAGCCAATTTTTTTTCCGGGAACCGTTTCAACAATGAAATCTGTCTAACCAACAATCACAAATCCAGGTCTAACCAACAGCATACTCTGAAAAATTCATTTTAATTCGAGGCTCGGGCTCAGAGATCGAACCCGTCGCCTCTCAACGCTAAGCAGAGGCTTAACGACCGAGCTTAGTATTTCAAGATTAAAAATTTCAAAATATAATGTGAAAATCTACTATTATTCTAACGTATCAAATCATAGGTAATTTATGCATATAATGAAATTTGATGATTGTTATTTTCTGTGCTGAAGGTCGTATGACTTGTTTCTTCCAAATGACCCTTTTTATCATTCCTCAAATGCGTAATATGACTCTCGAATAACCCAATGTGAGAATATAATGCCGTACAAAATCGATAGATCAAACTCTGTCGAAAATATTACGCGTTACATCGATCGAACAATTTAACCGAAGCTTACAGTCTTATATACATACATAATTGAAAACGTCAGATCTCTTAGGTGAGATTGTGCAAATGAGGTGGGTTTATCACGACAATGAAGCTAGACCACCGATTTATAACCGATGGGTGCTCCGGTACCCCATTTCCCCTCTATCCCCTCATCTTCGCCGTATCTCCAGGGGGTCCCCTGGGTGACTTATTGCTTCCGAGTCGCGTTTGCAGGTCCCCCCGAACAAGCCGCAAACTCTCCGCGGGTGATTTTGTCCCTTTGCGGCTCGTTTCGCCAAATGTTCGTACCCGCATGTGCGGTGTCCGAAAACTCGCCGTGTATAGGAATTTATGTGGAAAATTCAAACTCGGAAAATTTATACGTCCCTATTAAGTATATTGATGTAGATATATACATAGATTTTGAGCGCTCAGTTAATTTTAATTTTAAATTTGTACTATGGTTACGTAAAAGTTTAATAGCTTGATCTGGTATTGAAATGTTGAAAGATATTTTCGAAACGTTGTGCAGTTGTTTCTTATATAGGTACTAACCAAACTGCTCGGCGTTGCTTGGGCTGGTGAAAAAAAATGAACTTTTTCCAGAAAATTTTGTATGGGGAAAATTGCATGTGGATTTAAATCCATTCCAAATATGTACCTTTTCTAGTTTAAATTACATCATTGTTATATTCGGTGGTTTTAAATTAAAAACTGTACATTTTTAAATCAAATGAAAATTCATCTTTATAAAGATGATTGCTATATTTCCCGACTATTATATCAGAAAATTTCACAATCTACAATCTAAGTATGATAATCAAATTTGGTCTTTTCAAATGGAAAATTGTAGGTTTACATAGCAGATATACAAATAAATAAATAAATAAATAAATATATATATATATATATATATATATATATATATATATGTATATATATATATATATATATATATATATATATATATATATATATATATATATATATATATATGTATATATATATATATATATATGTATATATATATATATATATATATATATATATATATATATATATATATATATATATATATATATATATATATATATATATATATATATATATATATATATATATATATATATATATATATATATATATATATATATATATATATATATATATATATAAACGGACGCGATGTATGTATGTTTGTGGGTTTGTGGCGGATGCGTCGACCAGTATGGAGATTTAAAAAAAAAAAAAAAAAAAAAAATATATATATATATATATATATATATATATATATATATATATATATATATATATATATATATATATATATATATATATATATATAAGTATGAACCAGCATTACTTTTCATGATTAAGTAAATGCAATGGATATAAAAAGATCAACTTGTAGAAGGCTATAGAATTTGGGGATACCAATTCGAATACTTATATACGTACCTTGTTTTTACTTTAGATGTTCAACATATTTGATTCTACATATATTTGAAGTATCAGTAAAGAATTTTGTTGAGATATTAAACATATCTTAACATTTCTAAGACTTCATCTAAATAATTTAAAGCTTATTATTCAATATTCGAATAATTAGAAAATTTGGTAGCCCTAGTTTGGGTATATGAGTATGTATTGATTTGTTGGTGTGAATTTGAAGCTTTAAAATTATTTTGCTGATTAAAAATATACTGGGGCGTGTTCTACGGATAACAGAAAACAAAAAAAAATTCTGAAGATAATATTTGTAATTTTACTAATATGTAAAAGTACCTAACCCAGAAGGTTTTAGGAAGTTCAATCAGCAATAGTTAATGAGAAAAGGCTAATTATTCCAAATAAAATAAGAAGGTATATAATTGATGTATGATGATGTTTCATCATGAAAAAGAATAACAGTGTGAAGCTAATAAAAATATTGTAAAAAGCATATGGAATGTTTGTATTATAATATACACATAAAAGTATTTAATTTAAGATTTGTTTTATTTTCATTTAAAAATCAATAAAGATTTTATTTTTTTATTCACGGAATATGGAATCTTTTATGTGTAATATAAAATTATTCATATATCAGAAAAAAGTCGTATATTCATCGAAAAAAATCTTTATCGGTCAGATTCAGGACGCATCTCGCGCCGTTTTTCCACGAATTTTCCGCCGAATCATCGCGATCTTTTACGACGAAACGCGACGCGTTCGGCGCAAAAGAAAAGTGAAAATATATTGCATCGTAACACCTTAACGGCGCCGCTGTCGTAAAAATACATTGTCGAAGGTTTACGGTTCATTTGTCGCGCCTGGTGCAGGTGCGTCTCGTCTTCTGCGAAAACGAAACGATTCGATGTACGTCTTGTGAATTTCGGCACGGTACTACATATCAAAGGTAGACTTGTGGGTGAAGAAAATTCACGTTGGAGCTTTTCCGAGATTGACGTCGCTGCGGGAAAATTCGCTGTAAATCGTATAAAGCGCGCGAACGTGTTGAGTATGGCACGTTGAATTATTATGTTTCTTTTGCTAGTTAGATGTGTATGTATACAAACATAAAATAAACCATATTGATGTTTTTTTAGTTATAAAATCATAGTTTTACAATACTTCACAAAGCGGTGGCTTTTATAAGAAAGCTAATAATAGCGAATAAAATTTATTAGGAATATTTGGAAATTATTTCAATATCTTTGAATTGTCAAAAAAAATTGATGGGACTTTCTTTACAAGAATTTTATGTTTCACCTCGAAAATGGTTCACGGAATATTCCTACATTCTTCCGAACGGTTTGAAACTTTGCCTTTTTGCGCGGTTTGGTCACGGATAGAAATTTAAATTGCTGCCGATAGTTAGATGTTGAAATATAATCGTAATAAACACGTTTAAGAATGCAAAAATTTTGGGGACGATGACGTTTAGTTTCAGACACCCACTGGATTTGTCAGGTTTTAATTGTTTACACCTATTAACTTTATGTTTGTAAACTATATCTGCATTTTTCGATCTTTATATGTATAAAATGTACTTGCATATGTATGGACGATGTTAAATGATATATATATATCTTCCATTTATGACAGCTCGGGGTGTACTTTATATATACATGAAAGGTATTATGTATGTATGTATGTATGTATTTTGATTCATAATATCCGTCAGTATAATAAAGAAATTAAATCAACCGCTTATTATTCGGTGTCTTTAATATTTTATTAGTATATGATGAAATCATTACGATTACATTCGGTTAATTTGCACTGACAATTATGAAGACGACGAGTTCTCATTTTTGACACAATATATAAACTTTGAATACTTATAGAATAAAACAACATTAAAGTATTAATTTAAATATTGTGTATATTTGATTTTGTTATTTTTATATTTAAATATTGTACTTAATTTATTTATTGTATATTTCAAATATGTGGTAGTATGTTCATAAGAGAAAATATTGCTCAAATTGTTAAATATATTTAAAATGAAAAATTGTAAAAACATACAAGGTTGTGGAGTCAGATTAAAATTTTTGACTCCGACTTTATTTTATGATTCGACCAACAAATTCCGATTCCAAATTGTATTACAAACGATTTTAGTAAGGATGAACTTTTCTTGTCGACGTATAAAATTGTTAGTAATTGGCTATAGAAATAAAACCGATTTTAAAAATAAAAAAATGAAGGAATTAAAAAAATCACCAAAAATTGACTTGTTACCCAATTTATTGAATTATTGGTAATGAAATAGGTATAATTAAACAATAACTAATAACATTCATAGTGTATGAATTTCATACACAAATAAATCTATGCGAAAAATGGGAGTAAAAAAAAAAAAAATAGAAATAGTATGAACCAGAGGAAACAATCGGTTTTGGCCACAGAACATCAAAATATGTACGTGCAATTTAACGATTTTATTTATTAGAGGATTTAATTCAGTAAAATTGGGGACTCTAGTTGACACATACCGTAATACTCAATTAAAGAAAATTATGAAAAAGGATGCGAAGTCGGTTGATTTTTTTTTATGATTCCGACACCGACTCCACAGCCTTGAAAAAAAAGTATATTTTAAAGTTTTAAAATTTGCTAGATAATTATTTAGAAGTATTTTAAAGTTTTAATTCACAATCAATAGAAAAAAATATCTGACTTTTTTTAATCACTTTTTGCACTGAAAAGTTTTGTCAAAAAATTGAACGCTTATATCACACAAACGAGATTAAAATTAATAACGATTTTTTTTGTTGCTCAGTGCTATTCGAATATATTTATTTACAAATGTTTAAATAAAAATATATGTAGCTTTACGATAAAATCAAACTGTAGCTGTCTTAATAATTTACACGTAGTATAAAATATAGGTATATGTATAATAAATATAGCTGCATACTATCACATTCTATAATATAAAATTAAGCATGTATGATGCTGATCAATTATTGCGACATACATACAAATTAACAACCGGTTTATAAAACAGCAAACATATAAATGATGACAACAATAATATTCTTTTGTTTTATAGTTTCACCTACCAGTCGGTGTTCGGTTTTAACACGGTGTTCGACCGCGAGTGATAAAATAAGTGCTGTATATTGCTTTAATTTTTAATTACTATATGACAGGTAAAATCAGTGTTTGTTCGGTTAAAATGTCGGGAGAGTGAATCTGTGCAATTGAAAAAGGGGTAGGCAGAGCCGCCAATTTTACTGCTATGGAGACAACAAGCGATATGTAAGCCATTTTTAAATAATATGAAAATATTCGTGAAGTTTACACGGGAAAACAAAAGAAAATTTAAATTTTTTATTTGAAAATTGAATAATGGTAATAATGAATGATACCAATCAGTAATAAAGACGTGTTTTTAATCGACCTTTCTTCATTTTAATATAATAAAAAATGAAAATGAAAGGCTTGCAATCAAATACATGTTACATATTGTAATACATTTTTATTAGATGAATTTCAACGAGCTGTTTTTATATGCAGATCGGATGAATTTGCAATGCGTGCATGATAACTAGTCGTTTAATAATAAACTTATTTGATCTTTCACACGAATTTATCACAACGGTGCTCATCAGACCAGTCTTCTATTATTCTGCAATTGTATCTTTACTCTATTCCCAATTTTAAAATTGGAAATTTAATTCTACTATGAGGTACATAAAATATCTGAAATTTATTTTTGGAATTTTATGTTAGATGAAATAATTACATATTTAAATTTATTGTTTGCGTCTAGTCAATTTGATATCATAATTATTATTATTATTTTCAAATATTAATTGTTTTTATTTGAAATTTTCAGCCTCCAGAAAAGGTAGGAGATTTTGAACAACATTCCATTACTGATATTGAGAATAACAAGTGAGTGCTTTTATAAAAAAAAATTGGATGTGATAAACCCATGACTTTGTCTATATATTATATATATATATATATATATATATATATATATATATATATATATATATATATATATATATATATATATATATATATATATATATATATATATTTGAGGAATATAAGTAGTATAAAATAAAATTTCTTAAAGTTGTATAATACACAAACCCAGCTATGAGAGCGTTCTCAATATATCTGAGAATATATATTTACATATACATATCTCGATATATAACGATTCAATTTTCAACACACATTTCCAATTTTCAGTAAGTCAAAAGTTCCACTTGCGTATCTCAAATTTTGTTCATATTTTTTTATTTGCAAAAATCGCTATAATAATAATTTGAATTATAACAGAAGAAGATGAAAATAGTTTTAAGGGTCAAAATATGACGATGAAATATTGTTTTTAATAAAATTACTACATCCAGTTTACGAATTATAGCTCAAATCTGTCATCTTGATACATTCAGCTGTGTGGAAAAATTCGTGCGGTAACAACATTTTCGACATTTATAACTTATTTTTATTTACATGCTATTAATATCAGAATAATACAGTAATTTTCTGGGCATATACAAATTTAAAAGGCCAAAAAATATTTCAAATGAAAATGCAATCAAGAGAAAATTATCACTTCCGGTTGTTTGTATTGTATTATTAAATTATAAACTGAAAATTTTAGATATTAAATTTCAATTCGATACAATAAATGGTTTCGGAGAAAAACAAAAAAACTACTGGTTGAGAAAAAAATATTTAAAAAATACGATTGCATAAAGTTTATCATATTAACACTTTACTGTCCGCTCACGCGTATATGCGTGAATAAAAACTTTGAGTAAAAGTCCGTTCACGCGTATATGCGTGAATAAAAACTTTGCGTTAACGTCCGCTCACGCGTATATACGTGAATAAAATTAGCTTGCGCTTTGTGTACATTCACGCACACAAAAGCAAATTCCCATACATATATGTATGCATACATATCTATATGTGTGTATGTATATCTATGTATATGTATTTATTTTAACGCTGAGATGATCTCATCATCGGTTAAAGGTCATCTGAAAATCTTGATTTACTTTTTTTATATAGTAAAATTTTTGAATTGAGAATATTTTTTTAAAATATTTTCATCATCGTAACTAGTCACCGGAGCCTGAGGGGGCCGTGTATTGTTCAAAGGTTGTAAATGCATTGTTAAAGGTTTGCCGAACAATGGATAGCACTGTGACTATCCTACCTCTAATCGTAACGATATAATTAATTGCAAAATTTAAAATGCAATAATTTTTTGTACCAGGGTAACCATCCTTTTTTTATAGAAAAAAATTTTTGAAGTGGGAAAAAAAATCTAAAAATATAGCATCGTCTTTAAGCTATAAATAATTGTAAAAATTAAATTATTGTAAATAATTTTTGGACTGGGGTGACCAACCTTTTTTTTACAACAAAATCAGATGAAGTCAGAAAAAAAAGAAAAAATATTAAAATCATTTTTGGGCTATAAATGATTGCAAAATTTTAAATATAATAATATTTTGACTAGGGTAACCATCCTTTTTTTATTCAAAAAATTTCTTCAAGTTGAAAATAAAATTTAAAAATATTCCTATAGTTTTTATGCCATAAATGATGACAAAATTTAAAATAAAATAGTTTTTTGGAGTAGGGTAACCAAACTTTTTATATAACATTTTTTTTAAAGCTAGAAAACATCTAAAAATATTACCATCATCTCTGTGATATAAATTATTGCAAAATTAAAAATATGATAATTTTTTGACTAGGGTAACCAGGCTTTTTATAAAAAAATTTTTTTCGAGTTGGAAATAAAATTTAAAAGTCTTAATGCTATAAATATTGCAAGCTTAAAATATTATTTTTCAGACAGGGCTTACCAATCTTTTCATACAACAATTTTTAATGTGAAAAAACAATCAATATAATATGTAAGTAATGTTTAATGACAATTTATTATTATTTTAATTTAAAAAATAAATAAACTTAATTTAAATTTTAAAATTTGTATATCGTTGTTAAAAAATTATTTTTTAAAAAATTTGAATATTTAATAATTTTAAAATAAAATTAGATGAAATCAAGATACAGTTAATAATGTATGTATGTTTAACTTTAAGCGAGAAAAAATCCAAAAATATTCCCATCGTTTAAATGCTTTCAATTATTCTAAAATTTAAAATAAAATACTATAATTTTTTGACAACAGTAACCAGCCTTTTTTATACAACAACAAAAATATTAAAATATTCCCACCGTTCTTATACAAAATTTAAAATAAAATAGATTTTCAAAATAAATTAGATTATTTTGTCAATTAAAAAAAATCGTTGTATAAAAAAGGCTGGTTACCCTAATAAAATTTATAGTATATTAAATTTTAATCATAAAGATGATGGGAATATTTTGAGATGTTTTCTGACTTAAAAAAAAATTGTTGTATAACAAGGTTGGTTGCCCTAGTCAAAAAATCTATTTTATTTTAAATTTTGCATAGGGACGATGGGAATATTTTTCGATTTAAATCTCACTACAAAAATTTTGCTGTATAAAAAAGCCTGGTTACCCTAATCAAAATTTATAGTATTTTAAATTTTAATCATAAAGAAGATGGGAATATTTGTAGATGTTTTCTCGCTTAAAAAAAATGTTGTATAAAAAGGATGGTTACCTTAGTTCAAAAAATTATTTTATTTTAAATTTTGTCATCATTCATAGACCATAGCATAAAAACAATGAGAATATTTTTAGATTTTATTTACAACTTGAAAATATTGTTGCGTAGGGGTGGGTGGAGGATCCAAGTAAAAGGCCAAAGTCGTTTCACAGCATTTATTGGTGATTAAGGAGATTCCGTCCAGAATGTCTTGATATCGCCTAAGTACCGCCTTATAACGGATAGGTCTCTCAGGGCATCTTCAACGTCCGATTTGCTTGCCTATTGTTATGGTCACGTACTAGATGTCCCTCGCTACCGCTGTGGGTTCTGAGAACTCTACCGGAATGCAAGCCTGAGTTACCGCTACTCCCGCTAAGTGCATTCGGGGGAGATAATCCTCGAAACCAATTATAATGGTCACACAGTCTCTGGGATGCTACTCGGCCTAATCCGATTGCACTTACTCGGCCTAATCCGAGTGTACGCAACAATATTTTTTGTATAAAAAAAGGCTGGTTACCCTAGTCAATATTTAATCATATTTTAAATATTGCAACTTCTTCAGTGGGATTCATCATTGGTGAGTATGAATGTAAGTAATTAAAAATATGGTTTGTACGTTCAACCAGCTCACTCACTGGGGTATGCTGGTATCACTTCTGGGGTATGCTGGTATCACTTCTGGGGTATGGTGGATGCTGGTGTTGTCTAACACTAACCATACTTTTTCTAGATTAATACTTAATCTTTGAGAAACACCGAGTTTAAAATTATTATTTTGACATCTTGGTCTTGAACTTTCGCAATTTACAAAAAAAAAAAAAATGTCGTCTCGTAATTATTAATGGCTAAAGAGTATTTTTTAAATAAAAAAGTTAGAGAATCACCGAATCAAAATTGTTAATGTATTTACATAAAAAATACAGTTTGAGAATAATTCTTGGAAAATAAATTTTATGACCTCTTAAAAATAGTTGCCTTTTTTAAAACCAAAATATCGCTTTACAAAAATGCAAGTTAAAGAAACACCGGATCTTTAAAAAATTTAAAACACAGATGATACTGTTCTCAAGGATTCACTAGTTGATTTGGGATACTAAAAAAATATACTTATAATTTACAGTTAATTTAAATTAAACTCAAATATCCTATTTAAACATTATCCTAAGCAACTATTATTCCGAAGTTATCACAAATTGTCTCATTTTCAAATGTGTGAAAAATGATTTTATTCTTCACATTTTTGGAATTTTGATTTACCATGATCTGTCTATTACTGTCCACTACTACAAACTTTAGTTTTATGCTATTTTTATATTCATAGGCTATTCGGATGACATTTACGTAATTTATTATTTTTTAACATTAATTCGCGTACTCCAGTTTAAAATTCCTGGTTTTAATTTTTAGATGTTTGCAGAGTGATATAATGAACACTGTTTCAAAATATCATTACAATACGATCATTATTCTAGAAGTAATCAAATGCACAATAAGGCTTTTTTTCTATTGAAACTGAAATCGGCCCGGATTCTGGTGAAAATAGTCGCGCACATTTCCGGACATGGGTGAAAACAATCCACGCGTCAAAGCGGGCGGTAAGGTGTTAATTAAAAATGTAAAAATTTTAATCTATTGGCGGTTTAAGAGATAATTAAACTCAATGAAAAATGGTGATCTACATATATATAAGTGGAGGTACCACTTGAGGTACCTTGGAGGTAACTTAGAAGTTTATTGTAACGTAAAGATTAACATTTTAATATTTAAAAATAAGTTTCAATTTGATAAGATATAAATTATGGTTCAGTGATTATTCCGCACAAAGTAATCTGGCACACGTCACTAAAATCTCGATCACGGAACATTCCATCCATCGAGAAATAGTAACCCATGCGAATTATCTTACTAACAGAGCTCGAGTGCCAGATCATTCCGTATTTCGTTCCCGTTCACGTTCTCGTTTGTCGGAAAACCGCAGGCGGTGAACTTGACTAAAAAAACAATAGAAGGCGGCGAACACTTTTTCAATTATTCAATTGTTTGTTTATTTTACCCTAACAACGTAGGTGGCGAACTGATTTGAAATTATTTGCCATGCAATGCCACTCATTCCCGTTTTCCCCGTTTTCTGGTGACTTTTTTACAGAAGCCATCGCGGACGTGCAAACAATAACTCTTGTAAGTTTCATCGCAATCGGTTGAATGGTTTAAGAACGCATACGTGACAGACAAATAGACAAACATTGATGTTTATATACATACATACATATATATGTACATAGATGTATAGTTTGGTTTATTAATTAAATTGATAATGCCAAGGAGCAAGTTTCTACAAAGGCGTATGAGAGTGTCTAGCGTGTATGTACATATGTACATATGTATGTATGTACTACTTACACATTGAGGGGAACGCGAGGAAGAAGTTGACATTTTTTTCTTGACACACACACATACACACACACACTTGTTGTTACGGAGACGTTATCCGCCTTCGTGCCGTCAAATTTAACGTGTCAGTGGCGAAACTTGGATAAGGTACCAACCACAACCACGGTCGATTATTATCGCGGTGGGTTTCGCGAGTACCTAAGCGGGGTATAGTTGCGTGAGCGCCATGTGACAAGCTGGTAAAATTGCGTTTGCCCGAGATGAGCTCCAGATACAGAGGCCGCGTGCGAAACAAGATATTTCCCAAAGGATATCAATGTCAGAAGGGAGAGCAGCCCTCAGGGTCTCGTGCTAATCAAAACTTTTTCTCTTCACTACCCTATCGTTGCGCGTCTTGAATGCCAAAGTCGTCGGTAGGAATTAATAGAAATTATTTGTTGTCACTTTGATTACGGTCTCGTGTTATATTTGTTCGACAGTAGGCGACGATTTCTTATACATGTACATGTAATATATTGAGATGAATCGAGGTGGGTCACAGCCGCAAGCGACTTTATATGGCTTTACGCTTATTCTGTATTATAGAAATGTTGTTTTTACCGAAATTTTCGATATATTGATTCATTCAAAAACTATGTATATTTACTAGTGTTGAGCCCATTTATTTCAACGGGTAGCTTCGGAAAGGGAATACACGAATTAAAATAAAGTTACATAATCATATATAATAGCAGTGTCTGTGTGCGATAACGCTCGCCATACTATAAGGGAAAAATCACCATTTTTTTCATATTATATAATTAAATATAAATATAATAAATATTTATATAAATATCAAAAACTAAAATAAATAAATTATATTTTAAAGGTATTTGAAAAAAAATTCAACCGCGATGCGGATCAAAACCAGAACCAACACATTACTTTTATTTTTTTTTATTTAATAACTTAATATGCCATAATCCATGCGATGCTATTTCATAGAGCACAACACTAGTGTTGTGCCTTTCGCCCTTTCGCATGATAAATTAATGTGTGTGTGTGTGTGTGCCTTCGTGGATGTGTGTATGTGTGTGCGCAGTGCATCTGATTCTGAACCCACCCGTTCTAACTTGCTCAATATGAGGAGCACACGTCAGATGCTCCACCCCCCCACACTTCCCCGCTATCCCACTACCCGATGTCTTCTCGACACGATCGAACGTCATGGCACACTCCTATGCATAACGTATACTCCTGGCACTAAAATTTTTTTTTAAATCTCCATACTGGTCGACGCGTCCGCCACAAACCCACAAACATACATACATCGCGTCCGTTTATTTATATATATATATATATATATATATATATATATATATATATATATATATATATATATATATATATATATATATATATATATATATATATATATATATATATATATATATTATTACGGTAATATGAGAGTATACCAAATTTGCTGGTTTTAAATTGAAAATTGTAATCGCTTTATTTTTTACATATATACATATGTACGTACATACATATAATATTATACAAATGACTGTAAAGCGGTGAGCGAAATGTCATGGATGCCGATTTCCGATTAAGATTTTCTTCAACCTAACTTTTCAATTAAACTTCGATGGTATAATTTTCAGAAGATATAACTGGAAAATTGAACTGATTGGAAGCAGTCAACGGCAGTGGCTAACGTATGTAGTGAATCATTTGCAAATGTGTTGATTGTATGCGCTTTCTGGTGATGGATGACGTTTCGAATTAGCGTGCACGATGGTCACCCTAATTGAGTTTCGTTCGACGAGTCCCACAGGTACGGCGAGGGTTCAGGCATATAGTATATACATATAACACATAGTAGGGTGACATATTCTCGAATAACGATTTCTGTCAACGAGACGATCGTTAACGTGATTTATATCCTCGAACACAATTATTGATGACTACGTAGTACGTTATATGTATTACATGCATAACGGTATCATGCTCACGTTACGCTGTAACATAAGACAATGGGGGTTTGTTTTTATTTCAATTTTTTACATGAAACAATGCGATGGTATTTTTTCTCTAATTAAAGTGAAACTGCGCAATAAATTTGGCGGTTGCCGCACATTTTAGTTCAGCGTTTCCCATTAGTGTCGAATAGCGTTCGGTACCATTCCACCCCATACTCCCCTCGCCGGTGCTTATAAGCCGGCGCCATAATGAGTCTAAATGAACGGCTTATCCCCGAAATTTATTATCATTGGACGTTAAAATCGTCTCGCCTCTGCCGGCGTGTTGTATTGAAAGTCCCGTGTCCCATTTCCCAACTTTCCTCAGGAGTTTTCCCCGACGCCTAGATGTTATCTGGCACGTTTCGGCACGCTTTATTACTTCGTGAAAGGAGCGCGTGTACGCATCGGCAGCGAATAGTCGGTGCAAAATGGAACCGGTCGCGGTTTTTTAACGGATCCGATGACGTGAAAACGATAAGGCTATGTATTATATAATGTACATATATGTACATATTATTATGTAAAAAAAGTTGTGTTTTTAATTAATTTTCCGCTGTGAGTGGCCCTTTTTCTATTGATGATAGGTTGCAGTGACGATATTTCCCTATGATACTATATTTTTTGTTTGAAAATAGCTGCACTATAATCTTCTATAGTGAATTATTTGTTTGATGCGATGAATGAAATTTTTAAAAACTTTTTATTATTATCATTAAAGTATAATAATTATTTTTTTTAATATATACAAATATTCTAATTTGTGATTTTAGACCAAATGATTTTGTAGTATTAGTGAGATGATATTTGTACATATGTATGTGTGTTTGATAGAAACAACCGACTAATCTTTAAATATAATTCATGGTAGAGATCTGTATTGATTTCTTATATACATATATAGACTTATCATATTGCTCACCATAGATGTCTCTGTGGTTGTTTATCGAATATAAAATTCGTATTGTTACATGAAAGTTATTCATCGTTATTTATCGTATTAATACGATGTTTGTAATATCTGACCGTAGATGTCAGATATTGTTTAGATTTACATGTATCTATGTATGTAATAATTATGTGGACCAGGAAGACGCATTTGGAGTTTACCTGTTAAGCCTTCCTGGTATATTTGTATATATGTATGTAAAAATAAAAATAAATAAATAAAAATATACAATAATTGCTTGCGTCCTGCGTGCGTGTAAAAGTGCGTGTTAATGTTCGCTAACACGCTCCATCTCTCTTTTTCCCCTTGGAATCGTGTATCGTGGAAAGAGACGCGGCATATCACTTCGTTCACATGATCGGCCAACAAACGATTTTTTTTTCAAAAAAATTAATAAAATTTTAAATTATCAATTCCGTTGATCCGAATTGCGATATTTTATCAAGTGCACAATTATGTGCACACATACCACTAGTTTAATATAATACAGTTAAAGCAAAACAAGCTAACATATATAGATAAAAAATAATTCCATTTATTATAAATTCAAATATATTATTTTAACGTAAGTATCGATTTTTCAATATTAATATTTGACTTATGTTTTACCAGTTTATAATATTTTGCATGCTGTTTAGAAGTTACTTCATGGTACATTTGTCTATGATTGTTTGTTACTGCCTCAGAATATGTATGATCTCATGATTTGAGCGTATTAGCGATAATTCATTGTCTCGGTGGTAATTAATCACATCAAATCCAGCAATTGTATTTCGACATGAATAATATATGTGATTCTCTAATAGTGCTATTAGTATTTCGTCGATATGGTTAAATGCAATTAAAATTAAAATTATGCAAACACAGTGTGTCGCATTCGATACACAATGTTCATACGTAAGCGAGCGTGTCCTGAAAATTATCCTTCGGAATGATCCGACAAAGTATAATGACAAAGCTTCACAGCTTTGTGCAAGGGAGATATTTGAGTTTTAAGACGGTAGAGTGAAATTCAATTCCCATTAGATGCGAAAAATTCGTAAACAATATGTTTATTATCTGTTTGAGAGCGCTGTTGATTTTTGAAATCGATAATGTTGGAGTTGAATCGTAATAAAATATTACTGAAATTATAAAGCTGTATATTTTCTTCGGAAGTAATAAGTTCTTCGTGTTTCCGAAAGCTTTCAAAGTACCTTTGTACATATGTATGTATGTGAGTACTTTGATGGTTGTTTCGCTCACAATTTCAGCTCGGTTTATTTTTTTGTAAAAAGTGTGTGTTCAGAAGCGCGGTTTTCCTTTTCATTTTATATTTTTGGACAACTCTTTTACCATCATTAGTGTATGCAGGCTAAATATATCCGTATTATTAAGTTTAAAACGTACCGACATGTACATAAAATCATATTTAAAATGTTAACTACATATTTGTATGAACGTGTCTCGCTTGAAAATTAATTATTTCAATGGATAATTAATAAACTATTCAGATATTAAACCAATGAATACGTTTGAGGAGAAATTAATTTCATGATTAAACAAAATTTTATAACCGAGATTTTCTTAATTTTATTACAGTTTAATACTTTTTGTGGCTGTAAAACAGAAAAAAAATCTCCGCGAAAACTTTTATTCGTTTCGAGCGTTGAATGCTTAATTAATTTCGCAAGTAATTCATAATTATTTCCGAGTTTCAGCATTTTTTCGGATAAGAAATATTTAACTTTTATATATGTTTATATGTATATTTTTCAATTATATTGCGACACTGAAATTAGCGATATTATTGATGAATTGAGAGCTGGAAAAGAGGCAGAATTTTGAAGTGGTTTCGATAGAAATTGGAAGTCGTAATAATTTTTTTCGACATTTAAGCTTCTGAAAATTTATGGGAATGTTGTTCCAAACTATTTGTATCGAAAGTGCGTCTATTAGATGGAAATTGAGGGAGAGGCCGGTTAGAGGCGTCTAGTTTGTTTGATCGCTGCGACTAAAGGCCGGTCCTCCCCTTTTAGGTCCATTGTTCGTCGAACACAAAGAGCCCTTTGCTTCTTGTCGTATAATAGCTTACTTCCTCGCGTATGGAATAAATGAACTATGCCGGCTAAACTAGTCGACCAGAGTTTCATATATATGCTAATGATACGAGCTGTCTTCACATTATCCTCATTTCAATTTTTCTTCCTCTCTCCACCCTCCACTCGAAAGTAATGTTAATGATTTTCGTGCTTTCGATACGAATCTTATAATTTGCCGAGTTTCTTTATGCATGTAGAAACATTAAATTGATATCCAGTATTTATTTAGATGTCACCATAGGAATTGTATATACATACATATGTATGTACTCGTGTTGGATGTAATCAAAGCTGGAAACGATGCATAAGATTAGACAGTTGGTAAGCAGAAAAGCGGGTTGGAAAATTTAAAATTCACACGTCTGATTTTCTTCTCAAAATTTAGAATTTTTTACGCTTTTTTCTTTAAGGTTTATTTTAGTTTGGAAAAATAACACGCGTGCGAATCTAATCCGACGAGCACACGTCAAAGAGAGACGCGAAAGCGTGCGAATAGCAAACGGTTATTAAGGATAAACACGAGATTGAAGACGATGGCATCCGGTGTGTGGAAAATCTCGACGAAACAGTTCAAATTTGACGCGATTTGCGTCTGTCCTGTCACATTTTCACCAATTCAAAAGCTCAAGTCGACAACAACGACGACGTCAATTTGTACCAATTTTTCACAGGAGTTTCTTTCCGTAAAATCGAGGGTTTTTAATTTATTTATTTTTTGTTCACCGCTATATGCTATTCGCTCACAAATTGAGCTGTTTCAGTATGATAAAAATTCGTTCAAATTTAGCTTTTCACGATGTAAATGTGTATGCGAACGAACGGAGAGCCATTACGCATGAATTCGATACGTTATTAATGAAAGTTTTCATTAAAAGTAACGACTATGCTGCGAATTGTGTGTTCTGAATGGTAGTGTATATAAAAGTTTTGAATATAAATTTCGCAATTTGCGTTAAAATTTGTTGAAGTTGTTCGATTTAATGCCTCTCGATTTAATGAAATGTTTGTACACAAATATGCAATTTAGTGGGATAATTTTATGCAAATGCTAATGCTAAAATGCGATGTTATGGCGTGGTGATTAATTATTTCAGGTATCGTAAATATTTACTGAGTTAATAAATACGGTGTGTATTTTCGGGAAATTTCGAAATATAACGATTCATCTTATATTATAATATATTATAACTTTTTCATTTATATACGTACGTATACGTATATGTATGTACAAAGACCAAGCATTCTTAAATGTTACTTCAATTAAAACATATAATTATATACCTAGTATAAATAAATTGTATATTTAATGAATGTAAAAATATTAATGCTGTAAGCTGCTAATTAAAATCCTCTTCAATGGCGAATAATTGAAAAATCTGAAAATGACATTTTGATTACGAATTTGAAAAGCTCTTTTAAAATAAATTGAAACATGATATTGAGTATAGAATTGCAAAATAATTGAGCTTCGAAATAAGTTTGAGTGTAATTTCGTTTGTAATCTTCCATTTGAAAGGTTTTTTTTTAATTATATTTGGGGAATAAAAAGTGATTAACTGTAGAAATGTAAGAATCGAGAATCGAGAAGTTTTAACGTTGTGTAAGCTGCATATGTGTTTGCAAGTTTGCACATTTATAAATTTATATTTTAACGATAAGGTTTTAACATCAATGGACATATCAATCGTTGTTTAGTGACACGGAAAATATGCCATTGCTTTGACCATCGGAGCACGTCGCGCTTTCGCTTTCCCTTAAAAGGTGGAAAAGTCGTTGGGCGTGAGCGTAACACACGTCGTAGTCGGGCACAGTTCACGTAATTTACGCGGCGATGTGACCGGACAAATAAAATAATGTTGTCTCCGGGCAAATATTGATTTTGGTCTAGTGACATTGTCGTTAAACGGGGGGTTGGGAAGTGGGCGATAAGCGGTCCAAGTTTACGGTTGACATTTACATATTGTCCGACGATGTCAGGCGAGCAAACAGAACGCGTGACGTTCTGACATTACGGTTTTCACCTTATAAATTATATACGCACGAATGTAAAACAAATACGCGCGGTTAAACGCGCGTCACCGGTTCAACTTTGGTCTTTTGATGGTTAAATTGGCGGCCGTGTGTGGGATAATGATGGGGATTGTTTCGAGTGGAGTGGAGTTTTCCTACTCGGCGAACGTGGCTATTGGAAAAATGGGCATTGGGTCGTATGCTTATGGATGTAGGTACTTAAAATATATGAATATGTTGTGTGAATTTATAATATGGACGAATCAGTGTGTTGTATTACCCGGTCGGTCGGTCTAACGAGTTGTTTTATACACGAATTTATGGTTGAAGCGTTATGTAAATAGTGCGTGAAAACCCATTACTGCAGTTTTCCAGCGGATAAAAAAATGGAAGCTTCTGAATAAATGCGTTTTGGATGGTTTATTTTTGTGTGTTGATTGGATGTCTGATGAGAATTTTTAATGTTTGTTTAGTTCGGTTTGCGTGTGTTTTTAATTGAGTGATACAAGTGTGAAAAGTCGCGTTTAGATTGCTTTGTGTCTTGACCAGTTTTTCCTAGCGTGAGGTAATTTTAATGTGTTGGGTGTGGGGGCAATTAGTAAATCATTAATTTCACTAACCATTTGGTTTACTACTAATGACGTTCGTTTACCATTCTGTCTTGTTCAAATGCTGTTTTACCAACGAATCTATGAAAAAAATGTCGCTTCGAAAGGCATTTTAAGAAGAAACATAGTACTTGTATAAACTACACTCTGAATTACATAATTTATGAAGTTAAAAAATAAATTTGAGAGAAGATTAATAGTAAATTTATTGTTCTCTGCACGAAATGCTAGCAAAAATCGTACTTTTGAAGCTAGTTATGATATATGGAGAAGATTTATTTAAATCAGTTACAGTCAATACATATATCTGTTTTTCTAACGAAAGTTCTGGAAATAGATGAAAAATATGTCAAAGAAATGCCACTAAGCAATAATACAGTTAAAGATAGGTTAGATAGGATAGGCTATGACTTAGAAGCACAACTTATTAAAAAGTTGAGAACGAAGGAATTCTCAATACAGATAGATGAATAAACTATTAGATACAGTGAGGCTATAGTGATGCAAAATCTATGATGCATAAATACTTACATGATTTTATTGAACTTCTGATATTGTATTTTTAAGTATAAAATGCATATGTATATCTATTTACGAAAAAATAAATTATACGCATATTTTATTTGAAGCGGCCTTCATTTATTTTTAGAATTTGGTGGGCCATATATGTAATTATGATGAGTCCTTTTTGAAGCATTCAATTGTTGGGAATTACTGGTCTTGATGTTCATATTAGCAACTAAATAAATGGGGTGCATTGGAAAACATGGACATGGCGCACGTCAACGAACATACATTCATATGTATGCATGTATGTACGTTTCAGCAACTGGAGGACACGGAGAAACGAGAACACGGAGAATGTTTTGGATTTGATGGCTGCTATTAGATAAAGTTTACTTTCAAATATCATAGTATAAAGTTGCAGTGGTTAAAATATTATATTATTCTTATGTGATACATTTTTTACCTTATCTATGTATATGTACGTAGTAACAATAGATGAAGTTTTGTGATCATGCGAAAATTCGAACTCGAGATTTTGACTGATTCGAACTCAGAATCGATTACTGATCACGTTTTAATGATCTAGAAAAAATGTGTGTGTGTGTCTGTGTATTTTGGTGATGTTTTGAAAACCGTTAGTCCTATCGAACTGAAACTTAGTATTGGTAACTGAAATTCTTATCGACACAACGTACATATATTCTTTCAAATATTTAATTGGTGTCCTCTTTTTTTTAAGTTTTTGAATTCAACTATCTCTCAAGCCGCTAATCAAATCGGACTGTAAATTTTTTATATGTAACATTTTTACCTGAACCGGAAGTAGTACTTTTATTCTATAGAATCGAGGTTTTTTTATGTTTTTCTTAGAAATCTTTTGGTTTATTGAACTGAAATTTCATATCTAAAAGTTTAAGATTAACACTAAGTTTTGTATAAAATTTGGTAAGCATCCCTCAACCGGAAGTGGCAGTTTACTCTTGTTCGATTTCTCTTACAATATATTTTTGACCCCTTAAAGATGCGTGCTCTTCACAAAAAAAATTAAAGTATTATTCTTGTATTAATGTGATGAAAATAAAAAAAAATACTAAATTTTATAAACCAGAAATTTTTTTTCTCTTAGAAAGGTCAAAAATGTTGTAGCCACGATTCTGTCCACACCCCTGAACGTATCGAGCTGAAAATTTGTATTTATATATGTATAATACGTTATGTGCTAACATAGAGCTGATAAGGTTTTGGTTAGAATTCGTAAACCGGAAGTAGTATTTTTTTTTAAAACAATATTTCGTTATTTTATTTTGACCTTTTAAATTATTTTTATTTTATTGATATTTAATGTGCATACTATTGATAGAGATTTTAAGTAATAAAAAAAAATTTGAAAAAAAACCGACAACCGAAAGTAGAACTTTTGTCTTGTTCAAGTTTCCATACATTTGCGCTCAATTTGTATCGAAAATGCAATCATAGCTATTAGTATTTTATAACGCTGCCGGTATGTGTGAATGTGTCTGTACGGTTCAATATCAAATTTTGTTTTGGGAACTTCTTATATTCCTCAAATACATAGATAAAGTCATGGGTTGGTCACATCCGAATATTTTGAATGCAATGAGTGTATGTGTACTTTCATTGCATTCGCATTTGATTTGAGCTAAATATGAACCATTAATCACTCTTTATAATGTGAGATAATGAGATAATATCGAATTCAGATTTGATTTTGAGTGTGCAGATTGTGCAGTGCGATTCTCATATACTGGGATAATGATGACGACTCATTACATATATTGAATGCACGAATGTATGTACATATGTATATTCATATAAAGGATAAATTTTACAATAATAAGGTCATGGTATGCGTGACGAAGCCTATTTTAGGTAATAGGTTAATATTTGTGTAGTTAAACGTGTTACTTAACGTATGTAGTGTTAGGTTAAGCTTAAGAATTTGATATTTGATGCGATAGCGTGATAGGGCTGCTGTCGCTGAATTAAATATGGGGTTTTTCTTTGTTTTCTTGTTTTTTTTTTTGTATTTTTCATTGTTTTCCATAGTGGGTATGGCGTGTGTCGCTATGGCGTTGTGTCCGAGGAGCGATGGTTCCCATGGGTGCATATGGTTTTGTGTGTGTGTGTGTGTATGTAAAGGGAATGGCGTCGTTCAGGGTTTATCCGCGGTACAGGCGAGCCATAAACGCCAACCGCACAACCACACCATAAATTCATACTCATTATCTGGCCGACCGGAAGCTGGAATACTCAGCGAAGGCTTGAATGTTAAAAATATTACCGATACGGAGACTGCCAGAGGAGTGGTTTAGAATCTCGAATCCTGTCATTAATTTTTCTTATAGATTTTCTTTTTCGGTGATAATTTACTGTTATTTATTTATTAAAAAAAAACCAACATAATTACAACGAATAAAAAATTGACAACAAAAAAAAAGTGAAAACAAAGAAGAAAAAAATTGAATAATGGTACATACATATGTATATAACAATACATATGTACATATGTACATAAATGGTTTTGAAAATTCATAGCAAGATTATATCTCAATATGTACATATATATATATATATATATATATATATATATATATATATATATATATATAGATATATATATATATATATATATATATATATATATATATATATATATATATATATATATACATATATATATATATATATATATATATATATATATATATATATATATGTATGTACATATTGAGATATAATCTTGCTATGAATTTTCAAAACCATTTATGTACATATGTACATATGTATTGTTATATATGTATGTATGTACCATTATTCAATTTTTTTCTTCTTTGTTTTCACTTTTTTTTATTGTCAATTTTTTATTCGTTGTAATTATGTTGGTTTTTTTTTAATAAATAAATAAAATAGTAAATTATCACCGAAATCACACATTATGTGTGATTTCGGTTTTTAATCGGTTAGTAAAAATGTTTCACATTAAAAAAGATTTATACCTATGTATATATTCATAAATCATATAATCGATCTTGTATCTTGATATTATAATAAATTTTCACTCGTTTAAGGAAAATTTTGGAATGTGTACTTATGTACGTACATATGTATGTTTGTATAAATTTGAATATATATTCTTTATATAATACATACATACATATTATATGTATGTATGTATTATATTTAGTTTGTTTAATTTAAATGAGTGTGTAGTACTTAGTCTCAATTTATAATTAGCTTTAATGTTAATTATAGATAAAATGCTTACCCAAAGATAAAATATATTAATTTGCTTAATGTACATGGTCGTTTGCACGTAAATAAGATAACGTAACAACGGACCAGTGACCCTTTTTTATATTATTACGCAATAGAACCCCAAATTAAATGTCAACATGACCTTTTCAGATATGTGGAATTTTTTCGTAACCAAATTAACAAGTATATTCTGATTTATTATAAGTGACTACATTAAAGCTTTAGTTTTTTCCTAGTATTCAAAAGACACATTTTTTCGAACGCAATGAAAATTATGTTTTTTATTACGGAGAAATATGATGTATATGTGTGAGTATTTTATTTGGAACTTAAAATATTAGATTTTGCTTCTTAAAGAAAATAAATTGTAAATGATTCCAATTTAAATGGGAGATTACTTTTAATATATTACATATATGTATTTTATCGTCCATTTTATATATATTTCACCATTTTGAAAGTATGTTTTGATTCGATTGTGCCTCTAATCGAATGAATTCACTACTTGAGTGTCTTGATTGGCTCGAATTGGAACACAAAGTGAGCGGCAATATTAATTGAATTGACTTATCTCAGAGAGACAGCAATAATCACAGCATTGATATGTTGGTGTTCGGTTAATTAACTGTAAATCAATATACGTATGTACACTTGTGTATATTATATCCATATGCATATGCATATTTACAATGTCGGTACACATCCTAGAATAAACAAGCATGTTGACAAATGTAATACAATCAATTATACCGTGCGGTTTTACGCGAGAGTCTCGCCGGCTTAGGTAATACAATAATTTGCGGAATTGAATCCGAAGCTCGTTAGTTTTTCGTCGTGGAAAATCGATCGAAATAATACGATGAACCCATTTCCGGTCGGCGATAATTCGGAAGGGCAATTTCGTCGAGTATCGAAAGCTATTGCGTATTATCGAGGTACGATTTTTTAATTATTCCACGTGTAAAGGAACGTTTTCATAATTTATGAACAGGATAGTGGTGCGACCTGAATACAAATGAGGGTCGAAAATAAAGCTTAAGAACAAATCAATATTGGAATTTGACGTTATGCAAGCTGCTGTTGTGTTATATTGTACATATGTATGTATGTATATGGATGATCGAAGTGTTTATTTTATTTTTTTTATATTAACATACATACATGGTGTTGATGTTATGAATTTTGCTGTTTGTTTTTTTGTTCAATTAGCTAATTATGTATGTCTCATGATGATAATAAATCATATCTCTTACATATTATATTAGATAATTTTTCGTATATGTAATACTTTGTCTGACGTATGTACATATAGTAATTAATTAACTATAATATATTGAGTGTTTAGCATGCGCCTTTATTAATAGCTTTTCATTAATTAGTAGATTGTGCAATAATTTGGACAAGGTTCAGCTCATGAGAATTTCATTACATACATACAAATATGTATGTTATGTTTAATTTTCAAATATATTAGCGTTAGTATAAAATATATTATCTACATACATATATACATATATATATATATATATATATATATATATATATATATATATATATATATATATATATATATATCATCATCATCATCATTTACAGCCATTCGCCATCCACTGCTGGATGAAGGCCTCTCCAACACGCTTCCACTCGTCTCTGTTTTGCGCAACACTCATCCATCTCATTCCGCACATTTTCCTAATTTCGTTCACCCATCTTCCTTGCGGTCTTCCTTTTACTCTTTTGCCTTCTCTCGGGTACCATTCAAGCACTTCTTTTGTCCACCTTTCGTCCATCCTCCTAGCTACGTGACCCGCCCATTGCCATTTCAATCTCTTCACTCTATCCACTATGTCCACTACCCTTGTCATATTTCTCACCCACGTGTTCCGCTTCCTGTCTTTCCTCGTTATGCCAAGCATACAGCGTTCCATACTTCTTTGAGTGCATTGGATTTTATTTTGCATCTTGGCGTTCAGTGTCCAAGTTTCACATCCATACGTCATCACTGGCAAAACGCATTGATCAAAGATCCTTTTCTTCAGGCAGAGTGGCATTTTTGATTTAAAAACAGCATTCATCCGTCCAAATGCACTCCACCCTAATTTCATACGTCTCTTTATCTCTTCATTTTTACTACCAGACATGTCAATTATTTGACCTAAATATAAATAATTATTTACTACTTCTACTGGTTTATCATCTAAGGGGATGCTATCAGGCATGCAATAACTATTGAACATTAGTTTAGTCTTATCTACGTTAATTTTTAATCCTACTTTTCTACTTTCCCTGTCCAGCTGTGTTAGTCTGATAAGTAGGTCAGCTGAATCACGAGCTACTAAAACTATATCGTCTGCGAACCGAAGGTGACTCAAAAAGCGACCATTGATGCTTACTCCGGCTGTATCCCAATCCAATTTCCTGAAAACTCCCTCAAGCACCGCATTGAATAACTTGGGCGAGATTGTATCTCCTTGTCTTACTCCTTTTCCTATGCTAAATCTATCTGTACCTGAAAAAATTTTAACCGAAGCTGTGGCATTCTTATATATTGCAGCTAACAGTCCCACATAGGGTTCCGGCACTCCCTGTGTTTTTAGAGCGTTAAGTACTGCATTATGACTAACTGTATCGAAGGCTTTCTCATAATCGACGAAACCTAGGCACAATGGCCGTTGATATTCGTTGGCGCGCTCGATTAGTTCGCCAACTACTTGGAGGTGGTCCATTGTGCTGAAATTTGCCCTAAACCCTGCCTGCTCTATAGGTTGGTTCTCGTCGAGGATATTTTTCAGCCTTTCTGTAATAACCTTCGTGAAGAGCTTGTAGACCGCTGAAAGTAGACTAATGGGTCGGTAGTTCTTGATATCGCTTTTGTCGCCTTTTTTGTGTATTAAAATGATAGTTGCGTTATTCCATCCTTCTGGTATAGCTTGGTTCTGGATGCATTTGCTGAAAAGCCTAGCTAAGATATTAATTAGGGGGGGGCCGCCACATTTTAGTAAGTCAATGGGAATATTATCTTCCCCTGGGGTTTTACCGTTCTTTGCAGTTTTTAGCGCGGCCTCTACTTCGCTAGGCAATACTGCAGGAACCCTTTGGCCGTGTGTCGATTCCAGAGCGGGGAATTGGCCGTTGTCGTTCTCGTATAGTTTTGCATAGAACGTGTAAACTCTGTCTATGATTTCTTCTCTATTCCTAATTATTACTCCGCTCTCTGATCTGATTGCGATCATTTGGTTTTTGCCTAAGAAAAGATCCTGTTTGCACTTTTTCAGGCTATATATATATATATATATATATATATATATATATATATATATATATATATATATATATATATATATATATATATGTATGTACCTATATATACCTCATATATTTATACCCCACCACTTATGCCATACATGCAGAGCTGTGGAGTCGATTCAAAGTTTACCGACTTCGAATCTAGACTCAGACTCTTACTTGAGCGATATAAATAAGATCGACTTTTCTTGCCAACGTATAAAATTGCAAATAATAAAAAAAAGTAGTTAAAAATTTAAAAATTCAAGGAATTATATAGAAACAATCGATTTTGGCCACAAAACATCGATATACGCGCAGTTCAACGAATTTATTTATAATGTAATTTAAATTAATATTTTTTGTAAAGAAATTATTAAACCAATTTGGTTAGTGAATTTACTTAAATTAAATTGGAGACTCTAGTTGATCCATATTGTCATACAATACTATTGATTAAAGAAAATAAAAAATAAGGAGTTGGTGTCGGTTGATTTTTTATGACTACGACTCCGGACCCGACTCCACTTGAAATGCTACGACTCGATTACAGATTTGAACTCGATTTCGGTCATTTTTTGATTATTTGACGTATTTTTACCATTTAAATAATTTTGTAAGTGGTTTTCTTACTTATTATTAAATTATTTTAGGAGCAATTGAATGTGAGCCTTGCCTACTGTTTTGTAATTTAATATTAATTCACAAATTGGATTATAGTGTGCCGCACTGAATTAAAATGAAATTAAGATCGCAAACTATTTTACTTCCGAGAAATGCTTTTTATATACAACCACTACTAATCATAGTACTTACTGTGACTTTACAATCTATTAAATTTACGTGCAAGCTTAGGTAGAAGAACTTTCCTTAAAAGTTGTATGTCACGACATTGTACGTTTATGCAGGAAAATCGATTTAAAAATATTTATATGAAACATTGCCCATTTATGCATATACATACATACATATACATATGTAGAATTAATTATTCAATTTACATATAGCCAGTAATAGCATTATTATTTTTAATTTATGTTTATATTATTATAATGATTTCTAGTGAGAAATATATGAGTCACTCAAACGTTCTACATATGTATGTATGTATTTATTCCAGTTATTTAACGATT